>NC_056685.1:1861875-2172187 GCF_018350215.1 Panthera leo | reverse complement strand
GGAAAACAGAAAACCACAGTCTCAGCAACAGGTTACTGTAGAGTGAAAATATCTTGTCATAAATCTGCTTCACTGATCATCAAGCACAGTCTTCCCGAACTTGAGGGAGGAAGAGGCAAAGGCAGCCTCTCATGGTGTTTTTGCTTCTTGTGTTTGAGTCCCACATACCGATAAGAAGAAAACAGAGCGCTCCACGCAGTTTAGGATCGCGGAACCCCATTTTCAGATCTTGTGTGGATCCTGAATCATAGAAACCAAGTGTTTGCCAAAACAAACAAACAAACAAACAAAACAACAACAGCAAAACAACCCACAATTATTTAAGACAAGTAAAACATGCAAATATGGACAAGTTATTATATGACTTTGAGGATTCCTTTTTAAAATCCTCTTAGGTGTGATGATGATATGGTTGTCCTACCTCCTGGCATATACACGTCTCCTTTCCAATTAGAAAAATGGAATAAACTATCTGGGAGCTAAATGACATATTGTCAAAATCGTGTTTTAAATACTCCAGCAGCAGGGAAAAAAGACCAGACAAGAAGGAAGGAAGGAAGGGAGGTAGGGAGGGAGGGAGGGAGGGAGGGATAATGAAAAGGAAACATGAGGCCCAATCTCTGAGACAAGATTGGGGAATGTTGAGAAATGTAGGCCCTGGATGATTCACACATGGGGGTTCATTATACTCTTCCTGCTGCTTCTGGGTATCTTCGAAGTAATAAAAAGTTAAAAATGAAACACTTTATGGCATAAAATAAGGTCTGATCGTTTGCTTTTAGAGTTGTTATGAACACAGCGGATGTCCCGCTCTGCTCTGAACTGGGGCCCTGCTATTGACTTGATGAGGACAGTGTAAAGAAACAGAGTAGACATAGCTCAACGAGTAGTAAATGCCTCCAACGTACGCATCAGTATAGTCTAACAGCTTGGCTATGGCTTCACTTTAGTGACAAGGCTAATCATGGCTTCTAGGAAGTAATGGGAAATGAGAAGTCGATTCCATAACATTCAAAAGGCTGACCTCAAACATCTGTGGCTTTTGTACCTAATTAGGAGCTCTCATGTGAGGGGAGAAAGGGAGAAGCAAGGCCAGGAGATTCACAGGTGATATAGGGAGTGGTAAGACAAGGTGGGTGATTTGTGGGGCAGTATCTACAGAAAGAAGGGAGGAAGAGGGGTGAGGGAGGGAGGGAGGGAGGGAGGATGGGTGGAGAGATGATTTGGTATTGCTTTTCCCAAACGATGGAAAGCTGTTTTTCCAAGTCTAGGCATGGTCTTTCTAATGATGTGGACATCCGTATATGCTCAAAGAGATGACTCTAATTATCCATTAAAAAAAGAAAAAGTGCTGAGTTTTTATCCCCAAGGTGAGCATGATTAATGCAAAACACGATTCAGGAGGTTCTGAGTTCTGCCCGTACCTTGGTATGATTTGGATGTAAGGCAGAGACTCATATTTCACAATTCATTGGTAAAATTTTCCAAGACCAAAATGATGATGGCCTGAATCTAAAAGTTGTCTGATTCAGGACTTGGAAGCTGCCTTATTCATCCATCTGCCTGGAAAAGAAGAAAGATTCCAAAAGGAAGCTATAACTTAACAGGCCGTATAAAATACTGTTTAGAGAAGGCATTTTCATTTCTAGCTTAGCTGTCCGCTAGCAATATAACCCAAGTGTTGCTTGAGGCCTATGTCTGGTAAGAGGCGTGTCAGTGAGACAGAGTGCTGATCAGGTGTGCTACAGCCAGTGTATTTCCCAAGGTCATCATGCACAATTCGCAGGAGCTCAGTGAGGTGTCAGTTCTTGGGATTTCAGATGCCATGGTCATACTGCTCTAAAGTACAAAGCTATTCCTCTTGTTGGGTTTGGACTGGAGCGGTGGGCATGTGTGTACTCGGATACAAGCAGAGCCCTCCCATTCTGTAAAAATGGCGGATGGGACGCATGGTGCCCTGCGTGGTGTATACATGTTCATCCCCCAGTGGAACTATGTGCCCTCATTTCCTTTGTTTCTTTGTTTTTTTTTTTTTCTGTTTTCTTAACTTTTTGTTTTTAATTAACCCTTTAATGTTAGAATATGTATAGATTTACAGGAAAGTTGAGATGATATCGCAGAGAAGTGCCATATGCCACAGCCAATTTCCCGTTACTAACATCTTAAATTAGTACGTGTATTTGTCACAAGTCATGAGCCAGTGTAAATACATTATTACTTACTAAAGTCTGCATTTTATTCAGATTCCCTGAATAGGCCCAGGACTTTCTTTTTTGTAATTTTCTTTTCTTTTTTCTTTTTAATGTTTTTATTTACTTTTGAGACAGAGAGAGACAGAGCATGAGCAGGGGAGGGGCAGATAGAGAGGGACACACAGAATCCTAAGCAGGTTCCAGGCTCTGAGCTGTCAGCAGAGAGCCCGACGCGGGGCTTGAAATCACGGACTGTGAGATCATGACCTGAGCTGAAGTTGGATGCTTAACCGACTGAGCCACCCAGATGCCCCAATTTTATTTTAAAGAGAGAGAGAGAGTGATCAGGGAGGGGAAGAGGGAGAGAGAGAGAGAGAGAGAGAGAGAGAGAGAGAGAGAGAGAGAGAAAATCTCAAGCAGGCTCCATGCTCAGTGTTAAGCCCAGCATAGGGCTTTATCCACAATTGTGAGATCACGACCTGAGCTGAAATCAAGAGTTGGATGCTCAGCCTACTGAGCCACCCAGTCGACCCCTTACTGTCACTTTTTAAAATTAATTGCACCACATTGACAACCTACTTGCTCACTGTCTTACGGTTTACTAACACTTTAAATGTATCATCAGATTTGATAATAGTAAATAAAACAGGATCAATATTATGAACCACATATTTTTTGAATGAAGAAAATGCAATTCAAAATTGATACACAGAGTTACATAATGTGGAAGAGATCAATGGGGTTGAATCAAGAATTTTTAACTCTTCCTACTCTACCTCAATGAGATTCTTTCCTCACTTACAAAGAAGGTATATTTTGTCAGAAGTATAGCATATTTATAGTAAAGTCATTCTTGACATAGCATCCATTCATTTAGCCACAGAACTTTTTGTTGTTGTTGTTAACATCATAGGAATTAAATAAATGGGAAGCTGAAAAATCATTCTATGCTATAAGAGATCAGAAACACAGGAAACCCTGTGCTAATAGTTTACTAAAAAGAAATTGCTTCCTTCTCACCAGTTACCTGCTCCTTTACTCCTTATTGACTTTATGTACATTGTGCTTATGCTAAGCTATGCCCATAATTATGGACTCAGTACAAAACAATAACAAAATGCTCATTTTTTCCCGTGATTAAAGAATTCAGTGTAAGCGTGAAAAGAAAAAAAGTTTGAACAACCTCAGAGAACGTGATCATAACTATTTAGACGCTAGTGGGTATCTATTTTCTCTTAGTATCTTCTATTTCTCCTTCTCCCTGTCTCCTCTTCTTCTCTGAATCCAGGTGCAGAAAATATAGCAATTAATAATAACCTGAATTTGATTATTTGGCTCTTCAGCATTTCATTGGGTTATGTTGACTTGGTAATTTGATTGCTCTGCAGATGTGAACTGTACTGATTGCATTAAAATATGTAAAGGAAATGAGGAAACCTCACCCGACAACGTGGAAAAGTGGTCCCCCACTGCTGGGCACACCCCCCAGGGGCAGAAAAGAGCGGTAAGTAGCATGGCGGTCCTTCAAAGTCTCTGCTCTGAAGAGTTTACCACTAAGACCATGTAACACGTTACGTTCCACCTGAGGTGGTGAGTTTTCACACAGAGTGAAGTCTTCTAAAAATGTCCTGTGGTCTCGTTAAAAATTAGTTCATGGCAGGCGTGCTGGAGAAAAGTGGATTCACTGGCTACTGGAGCGTGGGTGTAGTAAGAGCGAAGCAAGCGTGTGGGTTCTGAGCCACGGTTGCAGGGCTGGGAGGGAGACTAGGTCGTAGGAGGAGTGACCATACAGAATGGAACAGCAGAGGTGAAGCTCTCGTTCACAGAGCAGGTCCCCCAAGACAGGGAGGAGCAGAGTGCTGAGGCTCCAAGATTACGTGGCATCAGGCTGAGCCATCTTGAAATAGAATCTAGGGTCTGACTTGTCCTTTCTGCAAGGTAATGGCCTTCCAGGTGCCAGTGGAGGCAGGACGGGCATAGCATAGAGCATTTACTCCACTCATGGCCTTGACCCAGAAGCTGGGAAGGACCTGAGTTTACACATATGGCCCGGGTTGCAGTTGCAAAGGTAGAAGATTTGGATGAGCTCTAGTAGCGTGAAACCTCATGATCTACCAGAGGAACGCTTTAATGTTGGGAAACTGATGGGCAGAAACACTATGCCAGATAAAATATGAGACACCTGGTTACTTTCGCGTTTCAGATAAACAATGAATAGGTTTTTAAAGTAGAAGTATATCCCATGCATGCCCATCCATTTTTATTTGACAAATCCGACAATCCTAGATGAGCATGACCTAGGCTTTTATTGCTTGGAACTCTAGAAGAAAATTTACACAGAAGGGTTTCCTGAAGGTACGCACAGAGCAATGTGACGGGTTTTCCAAACAGAGAGGAGAGCATTATCCCCATCGACCACCCTCAAATAGCTCGTTTGGTTCTGAGGGCTCCATCACACTGTGTGTGCCATTAGCAACCCAATGTTGTTTCCGAGATCCACCCCATGTTATGTTTCTTACTTAGAACACTTTATTTTTCTGCTTATAAAGTATTTTTTGGATTTGGGGCAACATTAAAGCCACTGCCACCTAAATTTGAGGGTCATCAGTCAATGTAATGCATGGTCATAGATTTACTCTGGAAATGCTTGGATATGTTTCAAAGCCTTATCTACAGGGCTTTTAAAATTCATTTTACAATATAGTCACAACAATTTAGAGCGCAAGTAAGCCCCCATGAGCTGCACTGAATAATTCAGAGCACAGGGACCTGACACTCATTTATTAAATATGGAAAACATGGCATTTATGCAGTGCCTTTAAAGGCTTTGTGTCTATCAATGACAATTTCCATCTATTCTGAAATAAAATGCACAATGTGCCACTGATATTATGTTTTCTTGGATAACTCAGACATCATTCTTCCAGAGGTAATAAATTACAGTATCTCCTTCCTGAAACACGATAGTCAATTAGCCATTATCTACCATCCAAACAGTCAACTCACTCCTGAGAGGCTTTCTAGATTAATTCTGCCAGTCAGCCCAGAAGCAAATTGATAAAGATTTTTCTCTCCATTGTAGCAGAATTTATGAATAGTCTGACTTTGTTTCTCATCGAGTCCTCATTTACCTGCACCGGGAACCCACTGTATCTGTGCTGCCCGCTACAGGGTGCATATGCACTGCGTGTGATGGCCAGTCTGCACCGAGGAGCATGGAGGTGGAAATGCACGCCAGGGAGTTGAGACATGGGATCAAAACAAAACAAAACAAAACAAAACAAAAAAAAACATGACACTATTTTCCATCAATTACATGCTGCAATGTATTTTTGAAATAGTGGGCTAAATGAAATATATTGTTAAAATTGCACCTGTTTCTTTTTATTTTTGGATGTGGCTACCGGAAAATTTGGTATTTGTCGACGCAGTTACCTTGATATTTCTGTGGATAATGCTTCATCCGACGGTGCCCGTCATGGGTGGAGACTCAGATGCATTGCCACGTGGTTTGGGCTCTTAGGGGTGGTTCTTGGAACAGTCAGCCTTTTCCGTGGTCTCTACTCTCTGTTTGCGGCAAAATTCATGGGTATCGGGCTTCTGTTTTCACCCACTGCGGCGCATTTCTCCGAAAGTATCGTGACTATTGTTCTCATTGTTTTACGATATATGACCTTCAGTTCTCACATCACAGACCTTTGTACTTGGCCAGCATCGCTGTGCCCACTCCTCGCAAGCTCCGTCTTCCCAGGGTCTGTGCCCCCACACTTCGCTGATCGTCGGTTGATCGCTAATGTCCCTACTGAGTCTCTGTGCATTCATCACATCCCTGCCCAAAGGGGTGTTGGCTGTTTCTTCTGTGGGTGATATTTCCTCCTGTTGTGATTTCATTTGATCTAATGCTTTAACTATCACCGACAGACTGATCTGTTCATATGTGTGAGTGTGTGGGTGTATGTAAATTATATAAAAATCGGTCTCTTTTTGGTGCCCCAGGGAGACAGAGTTGATTCGCCCCATGTGTGGGCACAAAGGCCAGATCCCACCCGGGAAGAAGCTCCACGGGGAACTGTTGCATGCTGGGCAGGGAGCCAACAGCCTCTGCTACATGGCTTACAACCACGAGGACCTGTTTCTTGTTTTTACAGATCTGTGAGTCGACGGACGTTTTTGGCCGCTGTACGCTGGGTTCAGCTGGAGGCTGTGGGCCCCGCGTCTGCTGGCCGTGGCTCCAAGCTGTGCGTTTGATTCCAGTCCTTTCTTTTCTGGGAAGGTCCCAGGCGGATCGGGTTGTGGCTCAGAGGATGTGTTCTCCTCATGGCTGGTCACCAGAGAGCAAGCTCCAACCTGCGCAAGCGGTTGAGGGAAGCTGCTGTCGCCTCACATCCAAACTCAGCATCGATGAGGCGCCAAGGTGGCTTCACCTTGCCAGGAAGGTTCCCACACAGGAAGTCAGCATTTTATGATGTTTAAACATGTCCTGAAATGTTTCTTTATTTTCAAGTATTACTGCCATTATTATATTACTCAGGAAAGGCGCAGAGTAAGAAGCGACTTCAGAATCTCACAAAAGTGGCTCACAAAACCATGTGTTTTATTCTTCACACTAATGTTCATGTGAGTCAGTTATGACTCCGCTCATAACAACCTCATTTTGTGACCCTCTCTGAGGGAACAGTCCCCATAAGTAACGCTGCCAGTCTTACAGCAAAGAGAAAAGAGAAACGTGGTGAATCTCAAATTGGCTCATAAAGCTTTTCCTTGAAAATGACACACATTACTTCTACCAACATTTCATTACCCAGAGCACAAGCCATGCTGCTTCGAGACTCAACGGGGCAGGGAGTATAATAGCCTCACAAGGAAATGAAGTAAATAATTGTGAACAATGCAATCTGCCATACTTACTTGGATTCAGACATGGATCATATCTGCAAACTTTATGATTCTTTTTGATTGTGACACCATTGGAATGCACTGATTTTTATGCCCTGAATTTAAGAATGTTAAGAAAATGGTAATCTGGGCACCTGGGTGGCTCAGTCAGTTGAGTGTTTGACTCTTGATATTGGCTCAGGTCATGATCTCACGGTCGTGGGATAGAGCCCTGCATCAGGTTCCACGTTGAGTGTGGAGCCTGCTGGGGATTCTCTCTCTCCCTCTCTCTCCACTTCTCCCTGCTCATAGTCTCTCTCTCTCTCTCTCTCTCTCTCTGTAAATAAACATATAAATATTAAAATTATCACCATCATCATCATCATCATCCTGCAGAATGGACTTTCTACCAAAAACTTGCTTGCGTGTTGAGACCTATGAGCCACACACACTCCAAGAAGGTTTGTTACTCTCATAATGAGGTTTTGGGGGAAGGTTCCCCCCAGCAGATGTGAATACAGCTTGAAGGAGGGCTGGTTAGATTGAAGCATGGGTTGGGAGAGGGATGGAGTGAAGGTGCCTGTGCTCATTGTCTGGGTCACGTGTGGTTTGAACGTTCGCCCAGTGTCAGAAGAGGGGTACCAGGGCATTAACGTCCACAGATATAGAACACAGAAGAACAGGAGTGGAGGGGCTGGAAGGGCCAATGGTCAAATTTCAGAAATGAAATCAGACTTGTTAATACAGCCAGGCACAGCTTTCAGCTCCTGGTGAATATTCTAGGAGTTGGGTTGAATGTCTGGCAGGGCACGCCATGTGAGTAGAGTGGAACGGAACAGGATCATCCCACAGACACTGAAATACAGCATCGGACCATCTCCACATCTATTTGGAATAAGATCCTGTGGGACATTTAGAGGCCACAGCATAATTGCCTTTAGGAATGAAAAATAAACACATCACCTCTGAGGGAAGACAATCTCATCTACCATCTCAAACCACAACTATATTTATTCATAAACAATACCTGATATGCAATCACAAAGACACAGATACGCAGCACTGTTCTATGTAAGACTTGGGGGAGAAGGAAGATAAATCATGGATAGTTGTGTCTCAGTCAGCTCTGACTGCCATCACAAAATACACACAGACTGGGACTTCAACAACAGAAATATATTTGTCCCAGTTCTGGAGGATGGATGTCCAAGAGTAAGGTTCTAGATGATTCAGTTTCTGGTGAGAGCCATCTTCCTGGCTTGTAGAAGGCCACCTTCTAACTATGCCCTCACAACATGCGGAGAGAGAGAGAGCAGGAGGGAGAGAGGGAGAGAGAGAGAGACAGAGTGTGTGTAAGCTCTTTGGTGTCTTAAAAGGACACAAATCCTATTGGGTCAGGGCCCCACCCTTATGACCTTATTTAGCCTAGATTAATAACAGCCATCTGTCCAAATACAGTCACATTAAGACCAGGGCTTCACAAAACCAAATCTGGGTGGACACAAATATTCAGGCAATCACATATCGAGTAGGACCAATAGGAGATCAGCATAAGAGGATTATCAGATGTGAATTTTAGGATGACTAAGATTAATATGCTCAAAACTAAAACTCAAGACGAAAGAACAAATGACACAATTTAAAAATGCACTTCCCTAGACATTTCTCTGAGGAAGATACAGAAATGGTCAATAAGCACATGAAAAGACGCTCAACACCACTAACCGTTAGAGAAATGGAAATGAAAACCACGATGGGAGACCACCGCCCACCCATGACCATGGCTGCTTTCAAACAAGCAAACGAACACAGAAAACAAAGACAAAAGCAAATAAATGTTGATGAGGACCTGGAGAAGTTGGAACCCACTGCTGGTGGGAATGTGAAGTTGGTGCTGCCACGATGGGAAATAGTATGCCGTTCCCCAAAATATTAAAAATAGGATGACTTTATAAGCCAGCAATTCCACGCGAAAGCAGGGGCAAGAAGAGATGATCTTGCACCCCCGTTCTTAGCAACATTATTCTCAAGAGCCAGAAGGCAGAAGAAACCCTAGTGGCCACCAGTGGGTGAACAGAATGCAGTTTATACCCACAACGGAATATGATTTCATCCTGAAAAGGGGGGAAATTGTGATACAGGCTACCATGGAGATGAACCCTGAAGAATTTGCTAAGGGAAATAAGCCAACCACAAAAGAACAAGTACTGTGTGCTTCTACTTAGACGCAGTATTTAGAGCCGTCAAATTCATAGACATAGAAAGTGGATGCTGGGTGCCCAGGGTGGGGGGAGGGGAGTTGCTTTGAAAGCATTAGGGGATTCCAGTTTGGGATGATGACAGACTCTGGAGGTAGATGGCAGAGGTGGTTGAGAAGCAATGTGAACAAGCTTCATGCCACTGAATCGTCCGCTTCAAAGGTATTGAAATTGTAACTTTCATGGTTTGTATATTACACCACAATTAAAAATAAATTAAAATTAAAAAAAATTATTTATGGATAATTTCTCCAGAATTGAAAGTGACAAAGAAGAATCACACTAAAAAAATCCAGAGCTAAAAAACAGAGTAACAGTAATTATAATGATTGGTGAATTTTAATAGGATATTAAAGACAGCTGGAAATAGATCTGACAAACATTTTAAACCTGAAGCACACAGAGAGAAGCCAGAAAATAAGAAAATGAAAGAGGACATTTAATCTAACTTGTTTGATCATAATAGTCTATAACACTGATTCAAGACGCCAAGCCACAGATTCGAAAATCTCTACTAACTCTAAACAAGGGAATAAAAAGGAAACCACCCAAGTTTATCCCCCTAAAACTTCCATAAAGCAGGGGTGCCTGGGTGGCTCAGTCAGTTAAGCGGCCGACTTCGGCTCAGGTAATGATTTCACAGTTTGTGAGTTCGAGCCCCGCGTCAGGCTCTGTGCTGACAGCTCAGAGCCTAGAGGCCTGCTTCAGATTCTGTGCCTCCCTCTTTCTCTGCACCTCCCCTGCTCATGCTCTGTCTCTCTCTGTCTCTCAAAAAATAAATAAATATTAAAATTTTTTTTTAATTTCTGTAAAGCAAACACAGAAAAAGTCTTACAAATATTCAGACTTAAAAAAAGTCATTAACTTCAAAAGAGCAATATTGCAAGTGACATCTGACATCTCAACAGCAACAGTAAAAGCCAGAAAACAATAGGACAACATTTTCAACATGTTGACAAAAATTATGCAACATATAATTCTATCATAAGAAAATACATTTTTTAAAAACAGAGGCAAAAGAAAGCTTTTTGGGGGCAAGCAAAAACTAAGACAACTGTTTATGAACAGAAACACATTAAAACGACATTTGAGGATAATCTTCCAGTAGGAAGAAACTGATCAGGGTGGAAGGAAGGTGACAATTATCAATAGAAAGAGTAAGTAAATAGGAAAACCTAAACAAATACTGATTGTACAAAATAGTAAAATAATGCCCTGTGGGATTGAAACTATACAGAAAATCTAAATATATACAAAACTTCACAGATTATTTTTGCTAACCTTCACACTGGTTTTTAGTTAGTGAAGTTTCTAGAAGACCAGATAAGTCACAAGCTAAGGGAGTAGAAAATAAAAGTAGAAAACATTAGGATAATTCAATTAAAAAGGATGAAGTGAAATCACAGTCAAAGAGGAGAGCCGACTAGAATACCTGTTAGAATTAATACAGAGACTGGAAGTTGGGTGTAACACAAAATACAGCTGCTTTTCAGAGACACAGCATTATCTCCAGAAACAAAAAGTTGAAAATGATTACAATGGAAAAGGTTATGCCATGCCATCACTCTCCAAACAAATAAAAACAGGTAACTATACTAAAATGAGACAATTGACTTCCTTAAGGAAAGGCAAGGTATGAGAGATAAAGAGAAGAATATTCTAAGGTAAAATTGAAATTGCCTGAGTAAAAGTTTTGCCTCTTTAAGAATAGTTTTACTCTCACAATTAAAATTTGTCTGCAATAGACCAATCTCCAAGTGTAATGGTACATAAAGGGCTCATAGCGCACAGAGACAAAATTCAGAATGGGTATAAAATATTTGAACAGCTTGATGCACTAACATGATCTCACTGAACACAGAAAACACTCACCTAACAACTCCCGAATACACAGTTTTCCCAAAGACACAAGAAATATGTATCAAAACTGACCATAGGCTGGGGCACATATTATGTCTCAACCAATATCAAATGACTCAATTCATGCAGACGATAGTTTCTAGATGCAGTGGAATTAAACTACGTAGTGATAATAAAAACATTTTAAATCCCACATGTATTTAAACATTAAGCATTACATTTTCCAGAGAACTTAGGGATCAAAGTGTAAGTCACTGTATACCAGTGTGTGTATAAATCACATCAAAATCTATTTTGAACTAAGCAGAACCTAAAAAATATACAGATGGCATCGATGCGGCTAAACCTGAGCTTTAGAGAAAATGAAATCTTTAAGTACATTTATTAAAAAGATGAGCCTGTAGGGACGCCTGGGGGGCTCAGTCGGTTGAGCGTCCAACTTCAGCTTAGGTCGTGATCTCATGGTTTGTGGATTCAAGCTCCACATAGGGCTCTGTGCTGACAGCTCAGAGCCTAGAGCCTGCTTTGGATTCTGTGTCTCCCTCTCTGTCTCTCTCTCTCTGTCTCTCTCTCTCTCTCTCTCTGCCTCTCCCCCACTCACGCTATGTCTCTCTCTGCCTCTCAAAAATAAAAGAAACGTAGGGGCGACTGGGTGGCTCAGTCAGTTGAGCATCTGACTTCAGCTCAGGTCATGATCTCATGGTTGATGAGTTCGAGCCCCGCATTGGGCTCTGTGCTGACAGCTCAGAGCCTGGAGCCTGCTTCGGATTCTGTGTCTCCCTCTCTCTCTGCCCCTCTCCCACTCATGCTCTGTCTCTCTCTGTCTCAAAAATAAATAAAAACATTTAAAAAAATTATAAAAAGAAAAGAAAAGAAACGTAACATATTGACCCAAACCCCAAGCACTGTATATCTTCAAAGCCCCCTTTCAAAAAAAAAAAAAAAAGACGAGCTTGTAAACAGACATGTCAGCACTGACCTCGAGAAGCTATAAAAAGCACAATTAATTAAACCTAATGCAATTGCTCCATTTATGGAAGAAACAAATTCAAGCTTTCATCCAAATAGTGCAAAAAGAAAAAAAAAATTGAGGAAGCAAAACACTAATTTGTGATAAAAATCTATTAGCAAATCAGGTAACAAAAGGAAAGCTTTCTGTGATAGATTATTAAAAACAAAAAAAAAAACAAAAAAAAACTGCTACCATAACAGTTCACAGTGAAAGTTGAGCAAATTCCCTCTAGGATTAGCAACAGGACAAAGATGGATTGAATTGATTCACCAATTCAAAAAATCATTGTTCTAGAGGTCTTAGTCTGTGTAACAAGGCACGGAGAAGATAGCAAACAAATATAGATTATAAAGGATTAAAGAAAACCAACATTAATCACAGATGTCATGTTTGTTTTTGGAGAAAATCCAAGTGTGTCTCAAAATAAGCAGTTAGAGTTACACAAATTTAGCAGTAATACTGAATATAAACTATACATATATATATGTGTGTGTGTGTGTGTGTGTGTGTGTGTGTGTGTGTATGAGGAATTTTATTTTATAAGTGCCAGCATGAAACAATTTAAAAACATTTTTGGAAGGTAGAATTTTAACCAACTACCATTTTCAATGGCATCCAGAGCTATAAGGGTTTATGAGTAAAACTGATAAAAAGTGTGCAAGAATCTACAGAAAGTAAAACTGTTAAGACCGATGAAGACATGCTTTGAATAAAAGTATAATACCCCAATGCACATGTTCTGAAAGACTTAAGATTTTAAAGTGGCATTTAACAAAATTATGCATATATTTAATGAAATCTCAACCAATATCCAAGACCTTTTTTTTCCAGTATGGTCATTGATAGATGTATTTAACATACATGTGGAAATGTACAAGGCCAATATATCAAAGAAAAATTTTAAGAAAAAGTATGTTGGGGAATTTAAATTACCAGGTATCAGGACACTTTGAAGGCACGTTCGTTAGCATGAGGGTAACCAGCTAGACCATTGGGACAGAATGTGTAATACCAAACATGACTAGCCAACTAAACAAACAAAGAAATAAAACCCTAACATTTGATTTAAGACAATGCCTAGACCCAGTACAATAGCAAAAACCTGGGTTCTTTTCAGTAATTTGTGCTTGGCTAATTGGATAGGTACCCACAGAGAAAAAGAAGGAAAAAAAAAAATCTTCACCACCACCTTACAACATACTCCCAAAATAATTCCATGTGAAGAAAATGTGGAAGATAAACATTAAGCTTTTCCTGTAAATGTCGATACTGAATAAATACGGCTTCACAGTCCCTAAGATCTCCGCCTACACTTTCCTAGGGAGAATGTGGCCGGAGACCCTGTTTACTAATGGGCGTGGCTCTAGATATGGCCTGTAGACGAATAGGAAAGAGAATGCATTCAAGACCTAGTAGTAGAGAAAGATTTATTGTCTACAATGCCAAACATTTAGCCTTAAGGGAAAAGATGAAAACTACTGATTACATTTAAGTGAAGAACTTCTCTGCATCAAAGATGTCATTGAGGGAAAAAAAATGGCGAGTTACTGACGGGGAGAAACACTGCTGGGAATGCACACGTCACATGGCTCTGGAAAGCGGAAGGCTAACTTAGGTGCTCTGTTCCCACATCTAGGTAAATCCTTAAGAGGAGGCGCGTCTATACGCGCCTGCACTAAAATGCATGCATATGTTCATAGCAACATGATCTTTCTTCGCGACAGCGCTAAACAACCTAAAATCCTTCCCAAGCGGAATAAACATGGGGGAAAAGCGGAATATTTTGTTGAACTGAAAAGGAGCAGATAATGCTATATGAATGTGGAAGAATGAAACGACATATTCATGCTGAGTGTAAGAAACCACCAGCAAAAAATATACGTGGTGTGATTTTAAAACAGGCTAAATTAGTGAATTTTGGAATAGGTCGATGTGATGATTGGGAGAGAAAATTGGGGTGTGTGATACACGATTTATTGACCTGCATGGCGTTTGCACTGTGTGATAGCTCATCTAGCTGTGGACCTTGATTTATGGAACTTTCCTGTGTTTATGTTAAGTGGTATTTTATTTTTTTTCTTGAAGAGGAATGAGTATATGTTATTTTTTCCAGGATTCCTTGGGGTTAAAATATCCAATTATTTTAGCTCTGGGGCTGTGTCTATAACGCTCAGAGCACAATCTCTAGAGCCTGAATTTCCAGGTTCAAATCCTGAACTGCTTTGCACTAACTATGTGACCTCGGGCAAGGTCACTGACATTTTCACACTTCAGTTTCCCCAGCTGCAAAGAAAAAGGTAATGTCAGGGTTTTTGTTGAGAATTGCATGTGATAATGTGTGGCCATCACGTACTGCCGGGCACAGAGCAAGCACTAAACTTCGGTAGATTTTTCTGCATTTCAATTTGCATTTTATTCTTACCAGATTTAAATCTTAAACATATTTAATTGTTGTCAATTCCCGTGACCTTTCCATGGGAAGCACTTTAGCCGGCAGTCATTATCTAAATGTGGTGATTATTGGAACATTGGCAATAAAATATAATTGATGCTAGCTTGTTACTTCATCTTTTGCAATATTAGCAAAGTGTATGTGAAAGTTCGGGTTGGGGCCGCAAATCCCTAGCATAAAGGAGAGTCAAAAGCAAGGGGACGTTCTTCCTGCTTTTGGTTATTGCTGGGTGTGGCAGTGGTCACAGATAGTGTTCCGAAAGCGGCACACAGGGGCGGTGAGGGAAGCCTGTCGACCTCCCCGGAAGTTTTGTGTTCAGCACACCAGCCCGCCGGCTCCAGGGCGGCCACTTAGGCTCCGTGACTTGCAGGACATTCCCTTGCGTCACTCTGACCCTGTTCAAGGAATCTAGCAGATTATTCTCCCTCTTTTTCGTGGATAAATTTGGTTTTATTTAACATGAGAAAGAACACTTCTTTTTTTTTTGTTTTTTTTCCACTGGTGAAAACACAATGAAGAATCAGCCGGGGCGGGGCGGCGAACAAACTATATTCCTGGTGAAGTTGCAAGGATAATGGGGCAGTTAAGCAAGCTATTGAGAGGCTGGGAACTCATATTGATTTACTGTGATCTGCCTGCTGACCCTTCAACCCTGTTTGTGTGCAATCTGAACCACATCCTCTTAACAGTATTGTGTCAACCGGGGCGCCTGGGGGGCGCAGTCGGTTAAGCATCCGACTCTTGATTTCGGCTCAGGTCACCATCTCAGGGGTTTGTGAGATCGAGCCCCAGGTCGGGCTCTGCGCTGACAGCTTGGAGCCTGCCTGGGATTCTCTCTCTCTGTCTCCCTCACTGGCATGCTTTCTCTCTTAAAAATGAATAAACTTGGGGCGCCTGGGTGGCTCAGTCGGTTGAGCGTCCGACTTCAGCTCAGGTCACGATCTCACGGTTCGTGAGTTCGAGCCCCGCGTCAGGCTCTGGGCTGGTGGCTCAGAGCCTGGAGCCTGCTTCTGATTCTGTGTCTCCCTCTCTCTCTGCCCCTCCCCCATTCATGCTCTGTCTCTCTCTGTCTCAAAAATAAACATTAAAAAAAAAATTAAAAAAAAATGAATAAACTTAATTTTTTTTTTTTTAAGTATTTTGTCAACCCGTAACAGAAGCAAGCCAAACACGCGACCGTCAACAGAAAGGAACACGTTGTGTGCTCTGGTTCAGATGCAGGTGGCAAGGACAGAGGGTGTGAAAAAGGAGGCGTATCTACAAGATCGGCCCAATCAGGGGACCCAGCCCAGGCTGGGAAAATCAGCCATAAGCAGAGATGCAAGGGTGAAAACACGGAAAGCAAACGTGGCGTACTTCACCATTTTACCCAGGATCCGCCGTGGCTTTGTGCCGAAGGCTCTTTAGAAAGATATGAAGCATTGAAATTACTGATTATAAGCACACCTTACACCGTTCCACGAGGCCTTTGTGATCACAGAAAAGCAGCCCACTTTCTAATTGCTGCGGAGGGACCTGTGGTGTATTATTGTATTAAGCCACGGTACCAGCATCCTAGTTACTTATGCAAAAACCACATCTGCAATTGATAGAAATATTTATCAGGGTGTTCACTAAAATGAAAACGCACTGGAGCAAGTAATAACGTTTAAAACAAATAGGAAAGTCCAAATGAAAATGAAGCATTTGAATAATTACACAGTGTGTAGCCCGGAATAAATGATACCAAAATCCACTTGTGTTTCAGATCAACAACACTGAGATGCGGCAGAATCTTGATGATACTGTATGACAAAAATTCCATCCGTAAAAATATACTTGTAAAACATTTCAACACAATGGGAGATTTGCCGTTTTTTCCCTTAGCACAGAGCAACCGGGTGCTGGAAATCATTCTTTTTTTTTCATAGTTGGTTATCCCACGGAACTCATGGCTTCTGGATAAAGATTCCGGTGTTTTAAAGATTGTAGGGGGTTGTTACAAGTTCGCGTTTATTTCAGAGGACTATGAAGTCGGACGCATGAGCAGATGGTCTGCGCATCCGCCGTCTGGTTCGCGGAGAGCGTTCCCGCGTGGACTCTCCTCTTGGTTGTTTCTTCCAAAGTGTCTGCAGCCCCTTCAGGTGAGCGATTTTTCCAGCGTCCCGGCCTCATTCATCTGTCCAGTCCTGAACGAGCTTGTCATCCAGGGATTGCAGGGGGCTTCCCGTCTCTGTTCGGCTAGCAGGTCAGATTCACAGCAGAGGGTCCGACGGAAAGGCGTAGGTCCTACTGCTGCTGTCTAGTGGAGAAAAGAAACTTGCCAGATTGTCTGAGTATGTGTGGTGATTGGAAATCAACGTTCAGGTGCCCATTTTTGTCCGCAGAGAGAGTTTTGTGATTTTCAGAACTTTGCGGCAGACGCACCCGTTGTTTGGGCAGAGTCAGAATGTGAATGGCAGGTTCCAGGCGGGCGGGCGGGACCGGGCTGGTCCCTCTCCACAGGCTAGACCTGCAGGGATGGGACAGGCTGTCCGGGAGCATCTGTAGCAGTTAAGAGTTGAGTATACTGGAAGCAGGCAACATGCTGGGTGTGGACAGGCCTGTGACTCCCGTGCGAGGCCTTCCTGCCGTGTGGTCATTGGCAAATTGTTTCGTTTTGTTTTTCTCAGTTATACGAGGTATAATTGCCAAATAGAATTTGTCTTTATTTAAGGTATGCCATGTGCTGTTTGACATGTATATACGCCGTGAAATGGTCACCACAATCAAGCTAATTAACACATCCAAAGCCCCACATACTTCCATTTTTGGTGTGTGTGCCCAGAATGTTCAGGGCCTACTTTCTCAGAAAATGTCAACAATACAGCACGGCTCCGTTAACTATTCTCGCCATGCTGTGCATGACGTCCCCAGATCTCAGTCATCTTATAACTGGAAGCGTGGACCCTTTGACAAGCATCTCCCCATTCCCTACCCCCACCCAACTCCCTGGCAACCACTATACTCTGTTTCCAAGAATTCAGCTTTTTATTCACTTTTTAAAAAAACTTTTAATGTTATTTATTTTAGAGAGACAGAGAGAGCATGAGAGGGGCAGAGAGAGAGGAAGACACAGGATCTGAAGCAGGTTCTAGGCTGTCAGCACAGAGCCCGACGCGGGAGTCAAACCCACGAACCGTGAGATCATGACCTGAGCCGAAGTCGGACGCTTCACCGACTGAGCCACCCAGGCGCCCCACAAGAATTGCAGTTTTTTCGAGTCCACATGTAAGTGAAACCGTTTGGTATTTACTTTTCCGACTCTCCCTTAGCCTTGATCTCTCACGGTTCATCCATGTTGTTGCAAATGGCAGGATTTCTTACTTCTTACATACTCCATAGTATCTGCTTACCGCTTCATCTTTATCCATTCAGCTATCGATGGACGCTTCTATTTCCATATCTGGGCTGTTGTAATGTTACAGTGAACAGGAAACTGCAGGTACGTCTTTGAGGTCCTGATTTTGATGCTTTTGGGTGGGTGTATGCCCAGAGGCAGGACTGCTGGATCATGTGGTAGCTCTATTCTCATTTTTTGAGGAACCTCCATACTGTTTCCGGCCGTGGCAGCACCATTTCACTTCCCTGCCGACGGTGCCCGAGGTCCCCTTTCTTCCACCGCCTCACCCATACTTTCATCCCGTCTTGTCGATACTCGCCTTTCTGACGAGTGGTCGGCAACACCTCGCTGTGGTTTAGACTCGCATCCCCCCGATGATGAGCCACGTTGAGCACCTTCTCACGGGCCTGTGGGAGAGGGCTGGAAGCGCTTGTTGGGAGTTTGCTCATCCCACTGACCTTCTCCTCACACCGCTATTTCTTACGACGGCAGGAGTCCTCACGCCAACAGATCATGGCCTTGTGCTTCTGTGTGTAAGTTATTCCTGGGTCGCCTTTGAATCCCACAGAAGTTGCCGGCATCTCCTGGTCATACAGCCGGCTTCTGATGGCAAGGATTCCACAACCCGGGCCCTTGGGGTAGAGGTCTACTGCTCTTTGAACGGAGAAGTGAGAGATGGGAAGAAGACAAGGCACCACGGTGGAGAACGCACCCTGGTGACCATCCGTGGGAAATGTGTGTGTATTAGTCAGCTGGGACTCCTGCCACCAAGTACCACAAGGTGGGTGAATTGAAACAATGGAAAGGTATGGTCCCACAGCTCTAGAAGCTGGCAGTTTAAGACCAAGGCATCACCGGGGTTGGTTTCTTCAACCGAGGCTGTTCCGGGTCCCTCCGCTGGCATCTGGTGGTGGCTACGGTCCTTGGTCTTGCTGGCTGTCGTGTAACCCACCTTCATGCAACATCCCCCCCTCCTTTGTTTCGGTCTCTGTGTCCACATTTCCTTCTTCATGAGGGCGCCAGGCACAGTGGATTGGGATCCGCCCTCCCGATCTCGTCTTAGCTTGCTATCTCTGTAAAGATCCCAGTTCCCAAGGTCACGTTCCAAAGTACTGAGGGTGAGGACTCCAACATACCTAGTTTTGGGGGGCGTATTTCAGCTCGCGACGGTATCTCTTCCTGCTGGATCCCCTACAGCGCTGGGGTTCACTATGTAATTTCAAGAGGTCTTAACTTCAGCTCTGGCATTCACTGTGTAAACACAGCTCATGGACGTAGATTTGCATGCACACGGTGAACCCCGGGAAAGCTAGGACGTGCTCACCTGTAATTTAGTTTTCAGTGCTCAGCTCTCTTGCCAAATCTGCCTCTGTGCTCAGCCCCTTCCTCGCTCAGGCTGCAGGCTTTGTTGGGCACTGACGCCCTCCACCCCTCGGTGCCAGGCGGGCTGGCCTCTTCCCAGGAACAGCCACTCCGCTCGGTGCCTTCCAAGTCCTTTCCGATGGGACAGAAGGGAAGCATCGAGGAGAAAAATCATGTCTTCAGGGTCAAAGGGCTCTATTAGTCAACAAGAAGGATCTGGTCAAGAAAAGGATGGGAGAATTTAAATTTACAGGTTTGGAAATGATTTAAAATAGGCAGTGTGAGAGCAGAAATGATATTTCTCTAAATCCCGAGAGTGGTCATTTAGTCATCAGAATCCAGTGGCATCCGGTGGTGAAATCTATGCAGAAATATTAGACTTTTTACGCAACTCTGCTAGAGTGTCTTGGGACTAGCGTAAAAAAATATAAAGTACATATGAGCCCTCATGGAGTTTTGATTCTAGCTGATAATTGCACAGAACATGTAGGTGAACACCCAAATACAAACTTAAATGCCAACTGGTATCACACAGCCATGAACGTGCAGGGTGGAGACAGGAAGGGTCTGACTTCAGGGATTTATATTTCTGTTTCTCTGACTTCTTATCTGCCCGTAGCTGGAAACAACACAGAATGTATTCTCTATTCAACAGGTACTTTGGCTTTTTGTTGTTGTTGTTGTTGTTTTTCTTAACATGCTGGGAAGGATTCATTCCCTGTTGTACCCGATAGTGATATTAGTTTTCAGGAGTAGGAAACAGGTATGTACTCGAACATCAAATAGGCTAGGCATTTTACATTTCTGCCTTTTATTGAGCTGTGTGACCCTGGGTAACTAACTTTGCAAACTCTATCTCCAGTGCAATTAATGCTGTATATACATTTTCCAAGGGGAGGTGCATGGGACTTTCCAGATTGGAACACACCGTTCCCAACACATGTCACAGATCCCACATCTCAGGTTTGTTTGAATTGACTTCAGTGATATGCTGGGGTAACAGATAGACAAACTAGCTGTTATTTTGCACTGGAAAGCCCTTGGCTGATATGTAGAAGGTGAAGTAGGCCTTTCTGAAACTTTCATTCTCTTATCTATAATTTTAAAACGTCACTAATGTTAATGACCACTTTTCTGAATTTCCAAAGTCTAAATATTTCTAAAAGCCAAAAGTTTTCACTTTTTGTAGGTTGGGGTTCAAATGATTTATAATCATTTTTTTTCTTTAATCTTACTTTCTGTAATATTCATGTATTTCATTCCCAGTATGTGTTCGGTCATATGATGCTACTCTATGCTTTACCTGAAATCAGGTCAATACATATTATTATCTTTCTAAAATTCTGACAGTTCTGCATGGCAAAATATCTATGGCCTAAAAATTGTAGATAATAGATTTTGAAACTCTAAAACTGCCTTGTATTGTATTGAAGTAACACACTTCAGCAGAGACGAAATGGTAAGTTATAATAGAAAAAACAAACAAACAAACAAAACCCCTAACTGAGTAAGGTCAGATACTGACCCAGCAAAGGTTAGGGCACTTGGAGAACTATGGGGAAAATCTTTGCAATGTTTCTGCTAATCCCTTTGAAGAGTCCTTCCACCCTTAAACTGCTACTGTTTTGTGAAAGTGACTTATCGTCCTCACTGAAGCAAAGATTCCCTATCAGAAACCGATAAATGTTCACGTGATAGGATAATGGAAACTTGCTGAGACGTATATTAAATGTGGTCATCTCCAGGGGAATTTAAGGGAATTAACCATTCTTATAGTTTGTCCCAAAACGCTGTCCAAGACAGTTGGTCAAGTTGGTGACAGAAGATTGGAAACTCCCCAGCGGCATTAGAGATCAAGGGAGGTTTGGTTCCCCTTTTTGGGGCGGTACCACGGTTCTCTGCATGGCAGAACCTCATGGGTAGGATGAGAGGGCTTACCATCACCCATTTTACTCTTTATTTATTAAAGGGTTATCTAGTTCAGTTAAAGTGAGACACAAGACACACAAAGATTGGAAAAGGGGGATACAATTTTATTGACAACCCAAAGACTTTATAGATACATTACCAGAAATAATAGTATCATTCTTGTATAGAAGTTCAATATTCAAAATTAATAGAGTTTCTCTGTAGCATCAATAAATAAAAATTAAAACACCTTAAAATTTACCATTTACTATAGCAACAGAAATATAGGGACTTTAAAAATACAAATATGGGGAAAAGACTGGTAGATAAATATGCTCGTCTTTATCAAAAGTTGTTAAAAAGTACTCATTGGAGAAGTTGATCAATGTTCATGGATAGAAAGAATAAAAAATTAATATACGTAAGATATTTTAAAATTGATCCCTAGATTCCGTGCAATTTCAAACAGGGATTAAATCTATTTCGGAGAGACTTTTAGACTGCACACAGTAGATTCTTACCTGTATTACCTGGCTTTGCAGCTGTAACAAAATACTATAGAACATGAACTTACAAACAGACATTTATTTCTCATAGTTCAGGATGCTGGAGGTCTGAGACCAGGGTGCCTGCATGGCCAGGTTCCAGGGAGGACCCTCCTCCTGGTTCACAGCTGTCATCTTCTCTCTGTGCCTTCACATGGTGGAGAGGGGGCCCAGGTGCCCTTCTTTTTCCTGTAAGGCCACCAGTCCTACCAGATCAGGACCCCACCCTTCACACCTCGTTTAACTTTTATTACCTTCTGAAAAGCACTGTCTCTAAATACAATTCTCATGGGAGTTAGACCTTCAACCCTTGAACTTGGGGAAGATGAGACCAGAGAATTACCTATGAGAAGCAGCTCTCTCACACCACTGGTTATGGGTTTCCTAATATCCACAATAAATAAAATAGTCTCTACCCAAGACGGTTATGGTGAAAATCATGGTAAGAAGTCAATGAATGACCTAGCAATGTTAGATGCTCTCATCCAGCTGTCTAATCCCTCCTTTTATGCCTCTGGAAGTCGGTATGTTTTTGTTTTAGGTACAATACAGTGAGCCATCACACAAGTCATTTTATTTTTGTGACAGTAGATTTATACTATGGCAAGGCTGAAAATGGTAATTCTTTTTTAATAAGTGTATTAACTTTCATACCATTTAATATCAGTTGTTGGCATCAAAAATACGTATTTTTAAAGAAAGGTAACAATTGAAAAGAAAATACTTCCAATTCCCGTGTCTCTAATCAAATTACAGGGTATTAGTAAATTCCAAAGCAATGCTAAGTGAGCGTTTTACAAGATGTCTTTATATTTTTTAAAAAACAATGAGATGCAATAACCACATTGAAAACTTGAATTTTAAATAATATGGCTGAAAGCTTGAAACTATAGATTAGTAATATCAAAATACTGATATAAAGCTTTACATCGTACACTTTCCTGAAATGCTTTAAAGAGAATGGTTTATATTTACATTCCATATGTATGAATTCTATCCTTATTAGCTTAGGAGAAATATTAGTATAATACTTTGTCCAAGACAATGAAAATGTCTAAGTTTTAAAATTCTGAGCTCCATTAATTGGTCTCACGTTCTCTATTTAGAAAGACAGAGTCTCAAGTGCCTGAAATGACCAGGCTGTGGAAATCATCAATGAAAACCCAAGGTAAGTGCCAAAGTATCTGCATATTTGAGTCATGATGAAAAGGTTATATAATTTAACAAATGCCTTATATGCCGAATACATAAAGACAAGCCAACGGAAAAAATGGATAATGACTTGAATACACAGTTCATAAAAAGAATATTAAAATGGCCTATAAATATATGAAAAGGTACTCAGTTACACCACTCACCCAGAGAAATGTAAATTGTAACCATGATAAGATATCTGTCTATACACACACTGGAAAGGCTACAGTAGAATGAGGTGCTAAGGACAGAGTATGGGACAGGTGGAACCCTCGTTCACTGCGGGAGGCATTGTCATTTGGATTAACCAGCCTGGAATCTGTTGGACAGTGTCTAATAGAACTTCACTTACATGCCTGATATCCGGGCCAAAGACGTTTATACGAGTGCTTCTGACATCATTACACCCAAGAGCTCCAAACTGGAAACTACCTGAGCGCCCATGAGCAGAAAGGATAAATGAGTCAGGCTGTATTCACGCCGGGATGTCATATTAGTATTGAGAACAAAAAATTACGTAATCAGAAAATCTGGTATGAATCTAACAAGTGTTGAAAACCGTTAAACACCTAAAAAAGGAATACTGTATGTTTCCATCCGTGAAAGGGTTGAAGCAAAAATAATAATGTATGAAGTTAGACATTAGGAGACTGGCAATTCTTGACAGAGTTGGTAACTGAATGGAGACACAAGGGATTCTTCTAGAACGCTGGCCTGCTCCGTACCTCTGTCTGGGGTATGTTTCTGCAGGCGCATTCAATTTGTAAGTATTTATCAAGCTACCTACTTACAATCTGTGCATTTACCCATATGTAGTTTACACTCAAATAAAAAGACTTATTTAGAGGAGATCGTGTTCCCTGTGAAATAAACTACATCCAAAACAATTGAACCACTTGTCAGATACCATCCGAAAGTCACGGAACATTTCCTACCTAATAACAGTGTAGCCAATGATTGTTTACAACCTGATTTCTCGTGGCAAAGGGTGTCTCTGTCTCCTATAACACAGGGACAAAAGCCCCTCCCCCTTTTCCCACATAAGGACAACACGTGGCCCTGACCCACTGAGCTTTTGTAGTTGTGAGGGAAAAAGTTAAAATGCATTGTGATTCTTTTTATTACTTGTTTAACTTGATTTCCAGGAAGCCTACCTTAGAAGTTATCACGTAGACTGGTGACAACGTCACAATTTTGGTGCAAAGTCACATGCCAGCAAAACGCCTGTTCTGCAACTTAATGCACTCTTTCCTCAAACCGGTGTTTTGGAAGAGATCAAGTGATCTCTCACCTGTATCCTTACAAACTGGTCTTCGTTCCTTACCGCCCGTGCAGGCTGATGACAAGGAACTCTACCAACCATGGCTTCTCGTCCAGCACAGAGGACGTGGTTCTTTCTTTATGCTCACTATTCTTGAAGATTCTGAGGCGGTTTGCTCTGCACACTTTCCAGCTCTGTTTGAGAGTTTACCTCCGTGGTCACACATTTTGCGGACCTCTGTCTATCCTTTGCTTAGCTTCGTGTGTTAAGGCAGCAAATAAGGCATCATCCTTACCGCGCTCAACGTAACCATTCCTCCGAGGCAAGACCGTCTCTCTCACCGTAGACTTGTTCGCTCACGTCCTTAATTTGCCCAGTTCCGTCACGTACTCAAAGCTGAAACCATGAAAACAGAGCAACAATATGGTGACTAATTACGCTTGTCCAGTTGGCAGTAATGACTTGTGAAGGACATTTACTTAACATGCCCCCTCCGAAGCTTTAGGATGTGATTGCAAATGGCACATGTGACATGCAGCAGTTTTGTTTTTGTTTCCAAAATGTTTGCAAGTTACACTGGGAAGCGAGAACACGGAGGCAAAGTGACAGCTCCCGTCACTTAATGAGACGTTTATTAAGAAACCAGGACCGATGATAAGCTGCAAATTAGCCATAATATAAGTAATCAGCAGAGATGTCACATTGGTGGAGGAAAAATGATAAACAGCCAAATGCTCATCCCTGCGCTCATCAAAAAGTACCTGCAGTTCATTACAGACGGTAATTTGCTGGAATCCCAAGATGTAGGTAGAGGAAGTGAGTGTTTTTTCTAAAGTGCATTCATCAGTGCTAGTCTGTGGTTTCAACGTTTTATTTATTTTTGAGACAGGGAGAGACAGAGCACGAACGGGGGAGGGTCAGAGAGAGGGAGACACAGAATCCGAAGCAGGCTCCAGGCTCAGAGCTGTCAGCACAGAGCCCGACGCGGGGCTCGAACTCACGGACCGTGAGATCATGACCTGAGCCGAAGTCGGCCGCTTAACCGACTGAGCCACCCAGCCGCCCCTAGTCTGTGGTTTCAATGCGGATTTCAGAGATTCCTCAAATCACACCTTTGAGCTTTATAATTTTACCTAAGTACGATCCGTGTGAGTTAGTCTACTCTCAGTAGACTCTGAGACTTCAGGATGTGTCAATAAAATTTAAAGAAATAATATTCCAGGAAAATAATTCAATAATATAAATATTTTCAAGTACTCCCAGTGGGCACATAAACATATTGGAAAAGAAATCACTAATTGCAATGATAATGGATTTCTAGGCTATGTTTTTGCCCCAAAGAAGAATATAGAAGGAAGAGACGTATAAAATGGGTCATTAAAATCCTTATTAAAGGACTCAAGATTAAGGTGTTCTAGAATGATGGAAGATGTCACAGGTAACATTTCTTAATTTCCTAAAAACTTGATCAATACCTTTGAAACACTTGCTGGGGCCATCCCCAAACAGCTTCCGCCTGGAAAAATCATGTTATGCATACCAGGCACGTTTCATTTTGTTTGCATTATAAAGTTACCCCAAATGAGTATTTATCCTTCCACCCCTCCAACCTAACCACCTGGCACAGAGCCACAAATGCAGAAAACAACTAACAAATACAATGATATTTCCTGTGTTGGCATAATGTTATGGATATGGAGACTGGACAATCACTGTATCCAGCTTTTTACCAAGTGAAATTTATGTTCCTGGAAAGCTATTTATTCAAGCTGAACACTCCTCACTGTTTCAACCCAAAGATATCAAATAAATATTAATTTACTCAAAGAATAAACAAAGGAAAGAAAGGGGGGGAAAGGAGGAAGGAGCAGATAAATAAACATTAACTAGGTGAAATCAGAACCACAGAACAGTATCCTATCTTACCAGTAATTGCTGAACCCCAGTGGTCCCTGCAGTGCAAGAATCTGAAACCAGCTGGATGTATTCAAGTCTTCTGCGTATGTTTTTTTAGCTTCCATCCCTAGCCATTACTGAATTATCATTTACTATGTAGTCCCCCAAAACACAATTTTCAGAACTCTGTTTGAATTTGTTAAGTGCTTACGGATCAGTATTTTCTTCTTAGACCAACCTGAGCAAAACCTCCAAAAGCTTTCATAGTAAAGTTCATCATTTCTTCTAGTGTTTTTAAGTGTCCGTACAAATGGGAGGGGATTATATAATAAAACAGAGAAGAATATTTACATATTATGTACACTCTCAAACACTTCCATGTAAATAACATCATGTAATATCATCTATACTACGATGTGTTGTAATTAAATTGTTATAATTAAATTGTTTTCATCGGAACTCATACTGAAATCATTTCCAGATTGATTTCTTTCACTTAGTGATATGCATTTAAATTTCCCCCATGTTTTTTCATGGCTTGATAGCTCATTTCTCTTTAGCGCTGAATAATATTCCGTTGTCTGAATGGACCACAGTTTGTTTACCCATTCATCTACTGAAGGACGTCTTGGTGGTTTCCAAGTTTGGGCAATTATGTATAAAGCTACTGTAGACATCCATGTGTGGCTTTTTGTGTGGACATGTTTTCAACTTCTTTGGGTATATATTAAGGAGCATGATTGCTGCCTTATACAGTAAGAGTTTTATAAGACTTTTGTCTTATAAAAGGCAAAAGACAAAAGAGTTTTGTAAGAGTTCATTTAAGACTTTTGTGAGTAACCTGACGACTGTCTTCCACAGCAGGTCAGCCATCTTGCATTCCCATCAGCAATGGATGACATCCCTGCTGCCCCACGGCCTCATCAGCATTTGGAGTTGTCAGTGCCCTGGATTTGGGGCATTCTACTAGTTGTGTAGAGGGGTCTCATTGTTGGCATTTCCCTGATGCCCTGGAATGTGCAGCATCTTTCCATACTTGTCAACTGTACACCTTCCTTGGCAAGTTTTCTGTTGAGATCTTTTGCTCGTAATTTAACCGGGTTACTTGTTTTCTTACTGTTCAGTTTTAAGAACTCTTTATTGTCAGTTATGTCCTTGCAAACTGTTTCTAGAAGCCTGTGGCTGTCTTCTGCTTCTCTTCACAGTGTCTCGTGTGAGAATGAAGTTCAGTTTAACAATTCTTTTTCTCATGGATTGTATCATCATACCCAAGGTTCTCTAGATTTCCTCC
Source organism: Panthera leo (assembly GCF_018350215.1). Taxonomy (NCBI): domain Eukaryota; kingdom Metazoa; phylum Chordata; class Mammalia; order Carnivora; family Felidae; genus Panthera; species Panthera leo. The sequence goes on along the minus strand of NC_056685.1, from coordinate 2,144,720 downwards.
TATATTATCTCTAAAGGATGCTATGCTTTTGTGTTTTACATTCAGGTCTGTGATCCATTTGGAGTTAATTGAGGCAAAGGGTGTAAGGTCTGCACCTGCATCTGAATTCCGTTTTGGTTTGTTTGTTTGTTTGTTTGTTTTGACATGGTGACACACACTTGCTCCAGCGCCATTTGTCAAAAAGACTGTCTTTTCTCCGTTGTGGTGTTTTTGCTTCTTGGTCAAGGATCTAATTTTACTAATAATGGGCCAGTATTGGCTCAGCAGTTGGAACAAATGAGCCACACCAATAAGAGAGGACAGTAACAGGGGAGTCTGTGGGAAAGGGTAATATGGCAATTGTCTGTACTTGCAGCCACTTTTTCTATGAAACTAAAACCGCTCTTGGAAAAAGCCTTAATTTCACAAAATGCTGGTGGCAGCATCCGTGCTCTGTCTTCCCTAAGGTCACGTAAATACGGAGAGTGAGAGTGGGCAGAAGTAGCAATGAGGAAGGAGGCGTGAGCTGTATCACGTGGCCAAACTTGTACCACGTTTTCCCCAAGGAAATAGCTAATAACCTGGAAAAAATGATCAGAAGATATGGCGTTGTAACATTTCGGTGGCTTCGGACGGGCACGCTGGAATTAGCACAGCCTCCGAAGCACTGCTCCAGAAAAGCCTTAGGGGAGAGCGACGCCATCCAGACCACTTGCTGTGGCTTTTTGTTTACAGTACTCCTCTGTCTCACTCCTGGCTGTACTCCATGCAAAACACCAGCCCTCCACCACAGAAAAATAAAGTAGTAAGTGGCACCCGATTCACTGAACTTAAAAGGTGTTACAGAGTTAATAAGCAAATTAATTTATCATCTTCAACCAGAAGAGTAATTAAACTCCAGAAGAAATCTGACTCATAATTGAAAATGAGTAATGAGCGAGCAGGATGTGAAGAAAAATAAATAAGCAAAGTCATTAAGGGAGGAAGTTAGTCTAACAAGGGGGCATGATGTCGAGTATCTGTCACCTACAGCATGGAACATCCTGCAGCAGTGGGGTGGGGACGCATGGAGGACGTGGCCCAGGGCTGGACGGGGTTGGGGCTCTGTCGGAAGGGGCAAGATGCTGTGGTGTGCAGAACGCAGGTGCCTGGACACCGGCCACACTCAGCCCTGGACGCCAGTGGGACATTCTCGTCAACAGCCGTGAGGCATTTTGTTAGAAAATTACACGCAGCTACTATGCCCAGAAACTGTAACAGAGTTTCTGAACTTAATTACTTGCGACCAGTGACCTCAGCCCACCAAAGTTTCCGCCAGACTTGCTGAGGATGATCTCATGAAAGGCAAGTTTTTGTAAATTTAAAGCTGAATCTGGCATTTTTGGAATTTTGACCAGATTTTGAATACCCAGGGATGAAAAGATGTAATCCAAAAATGTCCTGCCTTCTTTTTATCAGTTCATGTGAATGGAGCAAATTGGGTCTGGTGTACATGCCCAGCACTGTCCAAGAACCTTGTAATTCTAAGTAATTGCAATGAAATGGGAGACACAGTTGGGGTAATTAGAAAATAAGATTAAATAAAGCACCAAAACTGTTAAGTAGATAACACCGTAAGCACTTGCCAGGTAGAGGCCGATTGGGTCAACAAGGATTATTTGGATAAGCTCTTTAGACAAGAGACCTGCGTGAGAGATGCTTTAAGGGGTGGGGGCAGTCAAGCCACCACACAGGAAATGCATTTTAATAGGAGCAGGTGTGCCTAAGCAGCCACGGCGGCTGGTGGTTTGTGTGGACAAGCCGGGTCTGGAGACGGGCAGGTGCACTTTATAGGTGGAAGAGACACTGAGCAGGAGAAGGAGATGAGAAAATGGGAATCTGGCTTCCCTGCGACCGACAGAAGAGGCAATTCCACCTTTCGACCACTGCTGCTTCTTTCCACGTCTTCCCTAACCCCGCAAGAATGTGACTTGTCCGTCTTAATCACTGACTTCTGATTGGGTTACGATCAGTTACCGAATTAGTTCAGAGATGGGTAAATGTCTGAAACACCATCCCATTTACTCTCTTGACCAGCGATACATGAGTTTCTCATGCCGGGGTTTCTGTTTTTCTGAAGCAAGCCGCTGGCATCAGGGAACCAGCAGCAGGGTATTTCTTTCTCCCATTATGCCTCTGAGACTCTGTGAAGGAGCTAATCCTCTTAATCGCATGGTAACTTTGACCTGCTTGTACACAGCCTCTCCTTTTCCCAGCCTTTTGTGTGGAACTTGGCTGTGCTTTGAAAAGTTATTAAATTACTCACTTAAAAATTTTTTTTTATTCACCATCCACTGCCCTACACTCTTTTTTGGAAAACGTAGATTTTTATTTTTTATTTTTTGATTTTTTTAAATGTTTTTTTATTTATTTTTTGAAGGAGAGAGAGAGACAGAGCATGAGCGGCAGAGGGGCAGAGAGAGAGGGAGACACAGAATCTGAAGCAGGCTCCGGGCTCTGAGCTGCCAGCACAGAGCCCGATGCCAGGCTCGACCCACGAACCGTGAGATCATGACCTGAGCCGAAGTCGGACGCTCAACTGACTGAGCACCCAGGCTCCCCAAATTTTTGAATATACTCTTCCTAGAATTGCTTTAGATGTACAGAAAAATTGCAGTGATAGTAAAGATTCACCCTACAAGCCATACCCATTTTCCCGTTAGTAACGTCTTGCATCGGCAGGGCACGCTTGCCATGATTAATGAAACAATATTGAATGTTATTACCAACTCCATTCCATACTCTATTCTGATTTCCCTGATTTCCCTCATGTCCTATTTGGGCTCCAGGATCCCACCCAGGAGCCACAATACACTTAGCCTCCGTGTCTTCTGAGGCTTCTCTTGGCTGTGACCTGCCAAATACTGAGAAGTACTAAGATTCCGTACAGAATGTGTACCTGTTGGGGTGGATCTCACATTTTCTCCTGATGAGACTAAAGTTACGGGCTTTGGGGCACAAAAGAATGGAGGCGAACTGCCATTTTCATCATGTCACATCAAGGTCTACACTGTCAACACTGGCCATCACTGTTGACGTTGTCCTTGGTCCCCTGGCTGAGGCCGCACGTCTGGAAACTTCCTCTGTTGTAAAGTTATGCCCCCACGCCCTTCCAGACAGCCGGTAGGGCGGGAAGGCAACAAGGTCAGGCCACACTCAGCGAGCCAGGAGTTATGTTCCAGCTCCAGGAGATTTGGATTATCTATATAAAAGCTTTAGGGTTCTTCTGCATGGAACGTCTGTTTCATCACGGCCATTTACTTATTCAATTATTTACTGGCATCAGTATGGGCACGAGGCTGTTTATTTTGTGTTCTGCAAAGGAATCCAATGCTACTTTATGAACTTGGTGATTCCCGTTATTCCACCATCAGCCTTTGGGAGCTTGGTCCGCGGTCATTAGAGATTTCACTATCACTGCTTTTTTAATTCCAGTTTGTTTCTTTTCTCACTTTTTCACTTTCAGCCACTGCAAGAACCTCCAGGTTCATCTTCTATATTAAATAGTGATATTATTAACGAAGGCTCAGAGTTTGCTCAGGTTTTCTTTGTTTTTATGGGACGGCCTTTGTCCGACCCCCCGGGACCCGTGCTGCCTTAGGCAGAATGTAGTCTTTCTGTGTGTTTCCTTTTGCTTTCCTCATAAAGGCTCATCCCCAGGTGACCTTCCCTGCGCTGCCTGCCATCACCCCTCAGGGAGGGTGATGTGTGCATCTGCATTACAATTATATTTTCTTGTCATAGTGCATATTCACTCTTGGAGCTCCCCAACCTCCAGATTTTTCTTAGTCTGTGTATGCTACGATTCCCTTTCTGTGCTATAAAGTTCTAGGAGTCTGATAAATGTGTAACGCCATGCTCCCACAACTGTAGTGTTACACAGAATTGTTTTCCTGCCTCCCCTTCACCTTCCCTTTCCACCACACGACTGCTATCACTGGCCATTTTGCCATGTTTGTATTTTTACCTATTCTCTAACGTCATGTACTTGGTATCATGCACCACGTAGCTTTTCCAGGCTGGCTTCTTGCACGCAGCAGTATGCATTTACGTTTCCCTTCCATCTTTCTGTGGCTTCATAACTCATTTATTTTTATCACTGAATCACATCTCGATGTATACACATGTCACGATTTGTTTATCCAGTCGCCTATCGAAAGGCATCTTGATTATTTCCAGTTTTCGGTGGTCATGAAGAAAGTGTCAGAAAATACCCAAGAGCAGCTTTTGTGGAGACAGACATTTTCAGGTCAGTCTGGTAAACGGTGAGGAGCGCTGAAGAATTGTACACTGAGACTATGTCCTCCAGAGTGGCTGCACCATCCCCCGTTCCCACGGGCAGCGAGTGAGAGTCCCTGTCGTTCCCCACGGTCACCAAGGCTTGGTGTTGTCAGTGTTCAAATTGAAGTTGTTCTAATAAGTGTGCACCACTCTCTCGTGGTTTGAACGTGCAGTTGCCTAGTGGCTCACGACACGGACCGTCTTCTCATAAGCGTGTTTGTCATCTGTGTGTCGTCTACCGCGAGGTGTCTGTGCATGTCTTGTGCCCACCCTTCCTTTGTTGTAACTTAACCTAAACTTTACACCTGTTAACGACTCCCCCACTCTGCAAACACCATTCCGGTCTTTGACTGCATGAATGCGACTATTTTATACACCTCGTCCAGGTGGAGTCATGCAGCCCTTGTCTTTCTGTACTGGGTTATCTCACTTAGCGTAATGCTCCAGAGGGCCATCCATGCTGGCTTCTTTGGCAGAACGTCCTTCTTTTTTAAAGCTGGATGTTGCTTCACTGTCTTTGTGTTTGATTTCCTGCACTTTTCTGAATGTCGAATATGATGTGACCTGATGGTTTTGTTTTGTTTTGTTTTTGATACTTTCACGGGTGGCTAGCTGGGCATCACTACGTTAGGGCTGTGGACCATTCTTCTGTGAATCTCACCTAATTCCTTAACCATGTTTCTTTTCTTTCTTTCTTCTTTTTTTTTTTTGTTTTTTGTTTTTTATTCACCCAAGACAAAGATGGCAGAACAGCGTTCTACAGTGTATAGGGTCTGGTATGTTGTAAATGCTAAATTTGTGATCATTATAGACCTGATTCCCACTATTACCATTAGTGAATAAGTCAATGGCAGATTTGTAATTCGCCATTAATTGCTTTCAGGCAAAATAATTTTAGATCCATTTTACTTACAAACGTACGTGTTTGATGTTTTGATGCCCTGAGAATAACACAGTATCACTTTTGTCCAAAATACGTGACCTCATTCTAATCATGAGGCTGCTTGAAACAAATACAAATTGAAGGGTGTTCTCCCAAATAACTAGCCTGTGCTCTTGTAAAATGTCACGCTTACAACAGAAGACAGCAGAGTGTGCAGCGAAGATAGATTAAGGGGGATGAAAGTGTCATGGACACCGAATGCGATGTGTGCTGTGGGACGGATCACTGATGCTTTTTTTCTGTGAAGACAATTATTGAGGAAATTGGCAAAATGTAATTAAGGTCTGTAATTAGAAAATAGTGTTACAGTAATGTTAATTTCCTGATGTAGCTCATTGTATAAGTCTGCAACTTACTCTTCGTGATTCACAAAAATAATACAGATGTATAGGAAGAACAACGATCAAGCGGACGGGGTAAGTGAACATAGTGACAATTGTGGGATCCAAGCAAAGGGGTCTGGGAGTTCTTGGTATTATTCTTGGAGCTTCCTGTGACTGATGTGATTTGAAAATAAATAATAATATAAAAGTATACCGTAACACTGATGTGCTGTTGTCTTGAATTCTGAAATCAGCGATCTTCAGTTAATTACAGCTAGCGTGACGAGATTCTTCACGCTCTGTAACCACCTTTTCCTTTTTTATATGAATACTGTTCACCTGTGAGTTTCTGAACATTTCATTTGCAAAAAAAAGAAGGAAGTTCTACAGCTTAATTTTTTCAATGAAAACAAATCCTCAAAAATTTTTCTGTTAAATTTGCAGACAATGAGATCGTGGTTCTTTATTTACAGAAAGAGTCAATAATTTTATTCTGTTTGATGAACTGTAAAACAGGTTGGCTTTGGTGAGAAGACAATTATTATTATTATTACTACTATTATTATTTGTAATATACAATGGCACCCTTGAACTCTGCATTTGTGAAATCTTTTGTGCCTGTGAAAGGCACAGACACTGGCACACAGACATCCTTTTCTGGTCTTTGATTGTGCCTCTCTCTCTTTCTCTCAACCGAAACACTTCCAGATTGCTGCTGTGGTTACGCCGTGCTGCCTCTTCCCTTGAGTGCCTTTGTCTGGGACAGGACAGCTCATCATGAAGACTGTATATTCCAAATTCCTGCATAAACACAAAAGGTGAAACTTACTGCCCTTTGGGCCAGTTGGAAATTTTTAAAAATAGATTTTTTCCCCTTGTATCTGATGACCTACAAGATTTGTATTAGTCAGGCAGGCTGAAGCTTCATAAGGGTAGAGCCAACTGCCTACAGTAGCTCAAGCTGAAAATTCACGGTTTGCTAACCCCCTAAATTACCTGGCACCCCGTGTTCCTGGTCTCCGCTACACATGGGAAAGAAGCAGACTTTAGAAAGGCAGTGTGGATTTCCAGCAATCTGAAAATGCAACAGAAACTGCTTTGAAAATCAGATTAATCCTTCAGATCATATCAACGTGCTGGCAAGCCCCAACTTTTCTGGGCTACAATGCAATTTTAAATGCATAAATAACGGTGCTGGAGACGGTCTTTATGTAAAAGATTTGCATTACGCTGCACGAGTAAGGAAGACAGATACGTACATCATACTTTACCATTGGGAGGATACAACTGTCTTTTCAAAGTGGCAAGTGAGTACTTAGCAAACAAACCCGCGTTTAGTTTTCTGTGTCCGTTACTGAGGGGATTGCAGTGAAAATGTAGGTTGCTAATAAATCTGAGAAATTGCATTTAGTATAAAAAGTAAGGAATTTGGAACACGACTGAATCCCAGTTTTGTCACTTCCCGGCTACCTCACCTCGCATAAGTTACGTAACCTCTCTACCTACCATGTTGAACACATATTAAATGAAAATCCTATAAACACACACACATAAAACACTCCAAGATGAAAGTATCTTACACACTGGAGACAGTAACCTGGTGCCAATCAGTATCACCCAAACAAGGAAAGTACTGACCACCCCACCCCCGGAGCTTCCTGTTTTATGCGTTTCCAAAAACCATAAATAATGTTAAAAACTTTCAGATTTTACAGTGGAGCAGGACCGGGAGGAATAGGAGAGTGTAGATTTTCATTCCTCTGTTGGGCCGTAAAGATTCTTGATTAGGGACTATCACTGCGAAGGCTCTTCCTGCGGCTGCTGCCCCCCCTGCCCCCCTCACCTGCTGAACAAGCAGCAGCCCTAATTAGCTGGCGCCCGCCCCGCTGGCCCGGCCAGAAAGGCTCTCTCCCGAACTGGGACTTTTGAAATTCACTGCCATGCTTTGGGAACACTTCATCTCTGGAGCTGACAGGAGTGTGTGAGAAGATGCCAACAGATTAATAGCAGGAGGCAGCTGAAAGAAAACGAGCCTCGTGGCCACAGAGCATCGTTGAGAGCAAATCAGAATCAAGACAAAACACCTTTTTCTTGGCTGTAAGGGACAACTTGCTCTTAGGTTTTCTACCCATCTCATCTCTTCCACGGCGTTGAATGGATTTCATGGAAATGCTTTTCATAAATAATTTTGAGTGGCAAGGTATCTGCAGAGTCCCTCCTGTGTCCGGGAGCTTCCGGTTTCCTCAGTCCTTTGACCTGTTTCACTACAGCCTGCCTGCGAGGTCACTGGGACAGACCGGAGTAAACCAAGTTAAAAGGCTGAGCTGTGACCTCTGACAATGTGGAGAGTCATGTTCCATTTTACGGAAATCTGTCACCACGCGGATGACGGCGGTATTAACGCGGACACGGTGGCCACCATAGGAAGGTCTTTCAAACTTTCAAATGCAATCGGAACACTCGTTTTTATGTGGACCCATCCTGCTGGCATGTTAGAGGCTGGTTCCTTACACCTGTGTGCAGTAGCAGAACCCCCCGATGATTCCCCCGATGCAATTCACCCGATGATTTTAAGTAAACTACTATTTGCAATAGCTATACAAAAATATAAAACTTCCAGGTATAAATTTGAAAAACATGCCAGACTGTGCATTGAAAATTATGAAATCTGGCTAAAAACAGTGAAGCCTAAATATAGGTACTTATATACTACATGCTGGGTACAAAATGATAACTTCCTAAAGTCTTTTCCCCAAACTGACATGTAGACTTCTTACAATTCCAATGTGAATTCAGCTCAGTCGAGTTTGTGTGTGCATATGTCCTGGTCTGCACACATGTGTTGGTGTGAAACTTGACAAGTTGTCCCTTAAATTTATATAGAAAGCCTAACATCAAGAGTAGCAAGATTTTCCAAAGGAGATGAATCCAATCCTGACCCAACTCCCTGAAAACTCCCGTAAAAATGCCCTGGGAACATCTTCATCGAGGCCAGCTCTAGACCCTTTTCCCTCCCCGCTGCGTGCGAGCTGGGATCTGGCTCCTGCTCTCCGCTGAGGGCAGCCCTGCCCTGTGGCCTGTGTCAAGGGTACATCTCCCACACGTGTCTGTAAGAGTCTGGTAGCCCCCAGACTTCGTCATGTCCACGCCGCAAAGTACCCACATCGCTCCGGTTCTCGTTTTCTTTCGTTCGAGAGCAGCATCCACTCTCCCTTTGAGGAAATGTCTGTCCTCCAGCCACATTATTGGGAAGAAAAATCCCTTCTCCTTTAAAAAACAATGTTCCACATTATTTTGAAGAAAAAATAATTCCTTTGTTCTCAACATCTTTTTGTACATAAAGGCCTAATATCTTTTTTCAAAGGTGCAAATCTAAAATATTTTATTCCGGGAGCATCCATTTTATTGTTTATCGGTGTTTGGCTCCTAACGTTCTGGAGAACATGATTTGAAATTGTCTAAAGTTGCCTAGAAAATGATAATTCAGAGGAATATTTCAATGTACATAAATTTTCTAGAATAACTGGGATATTTATAATTTGCCTCATATTATTTATCATCAGTTTTGCAGAGCATAACTTCTTCAATATCAGTTCTAATAAAGTACCTCAGAAGTAGAATATTAAGAGATAGTGTATTCTGGTGTTATTCTGTTACTTAATAAAAATATTTGTCTGTTGATGGACTCATTCTGGTGGTCCTGATGCAGGATAGTGTAAACAGGAGGAAGATGTAGGTGTAGATATCAGACTCAGAGGGAGGAGCCATGGAGACACATTCCCGAAATCTCGTCCTGGAATCTAATGGAGGCATCATCCCAACACAGGCCTGGCTGGATTTCAGTGCTACTATAGGCCGGGAACTCCTTTCTACTTTCCTTTGGCCCCCATTTTGAGCTGAGCTGCTATCTTACACCTGTCCCCCCCCCCCCACCCGGAGGAATGGGTGGGATGGGAAGATAACTTTGTCTCCAGTGTCACATTCAAAGGACAGAGACTGTGTGCCCCAAGAGCTGTACTTGACAGGTTACAGCCAGAAGCCTCATCTGCCCTGAGACCTGGTTTTGATGATGAGATTTTGAATTTTGAGTGAATACTGTAATGGGATAAACTGCTGAGGAGGCCAACATACTTGCATGTGAGAAGGACATGAATCACTGAGGGTGGAAGGTGGGCTATGGCAGGCAGACTTCAATATGGCGCCCACGATGCCCACCTCTTCGTGTTTACAACCTCATAGAATCTCGCCTCCTTGAGTCCGGAAGCAACGTGCAACTTGCTTTCAGCCAACAGAATATGACAAAGGTGATGGGATGTCATGGCCGTGATGACACTATTTTATTATTATTAATTTTTATTTATTTTTGAGAGAGAGAGAGAGAGACAGAGTGTGAGCAGGGAAGGGGCAGAGGGAGAGGGAGACCCAGAATCTGAAGCAGGCTCCAGGCTCTGAGCTGTCAGCACGGAGCCCAATGCGGGGCTAGAACTCATGAACCACGAGATCACGACCTGAGCCGAAGGCAGACGCTCAACCGACTGAGCCACCCAGGCGCTCTGTTTTTAGATGGGACTCCATCTAAAAAGCCTTATCTTTCTGGCTTTGAAGAAGAAAGCAGCCATGAGTCCTATAGTCCCAAGGACATAAATTCTGCCGAAAAGACAGAGTAAACTTGGAAGGGGACCCTTTCCTGGTCGAGCTTAGATGAGAACCCCGTCGTGACTGACACCTTGATCGTGGTCTCGTGGAGGACTCAGTTGAGCTGTGTCAGGACTCCTGACCCAGAGAAACCGTACGATAGTAAATGCGTGTTGTTCTGGGCAACTACATTTGTGGTAATCTGTTACACAGCCCTGAACACTAATGCGATATCTGTGGTGGTGCTAGAGAGAATAATACTGTCCACAGTTTCTCACTTGAGCCTGGTGGACATTCATTGCCCACGGCTAACCACAGTTAAGAGGCACTATTTTGTTTCTGATAAGTTTTCTATATTCCTTGGAGAGAAATAAAGCGCTGTTCTGATTGATTTCTGGCCATGAGTTTGGGCTTAATATAAAGAATCTCCAGGAAGTCATTGAAGCAATCAACACATGCAAAATGGTGGCAAAAACACATTAGATTAACAGCTCATCCCCTCCAAGGATGCTATCAGAGAAAACAGCTGTAAACATGGCATAAATTCGATTCAAGTTAAGCACAGCAATCTAGTGCAGGCTATTGATCTTGTCCCTAATAAATTAGTGGGTGAATGCCTGGGTGGGCAGAACAAAGGTTGTTGAAAATTCCTTACCTATAAACACTCCTGAATGATTCCGAACCCTGTTTTCCCGACCTGATTTTATCAAATAGAGCTTAGGAACTAATTCCCAGCTATTCAGGCAAAGGTTTGGTGTTAAAAGAAAGCAGTGCTTTTAACACCAATTAATGCACGGTTTATAGGGTCCCATATGGCACACATATTGGTGGAAGAAATGCCTGGATTAAACCAGAGATGGGAGTAAGTGAAAGCAATAAGTAAGCAAGCCTTTGCCAAATGAAAATGTGTGTGTACTTGCTGAAATACTTCGAGGCAGGGACAAGACTGTAGAAATATAGGTGGGCTGCTGGTTTATTTATTATAAAAATAAATTTGGTCAACTATCATCAATGAAATGACCCGGTAGGTAAAAAAAAAATACCTTCTGGTCTATACTAGATTCTTCTAGAAAATGAACAAACACAGCTGTAAATAAAAGAACAATACATAAAGTTAGATGTACAACAGTACTTACTCTCCAAATGTGGCCTTCAGCAATTTATTGACTACTGAAAAAAACATATGACAGCATGAAGCCAGCAGGCCGCAGATAATAGACTATCTGGAAAGAGGATCCTTTATTCTACACACAGCAGTAGGTGATAAATGGCTCTAATGCCAGTGCTTACCATTTTCTTGTCTCCCCCAGCCCCGACCCAGCGTATCTGAGATCAGAGACTAATAGCCCCCCAGGAGGAGGTGTCTTGACACAGCCCTTTTCATGGGTGAGAACGGCACTAATCAAACAACCATCAGTAACTTCCAATGGGGCCAGGCTGAGACCTGTTGTTTGTCTACCAAACACTTGCTATTTCCAGCTAGAAAACAGGGGAAAGGAACGTCGTGTAATTTTTTTTTTTAATTTTTTAATGTTTATTTATTTGAAAGACAGAGAGAGAGAGCAGAGGAGGGGAAGAGTGAGGGGGAGACACAGAATCCGAAGCAGGCTCCAGGCTTTGAGCTGTCAGCACAGAGCCTGACGCGGGGCTGGAACTCACGAACCATGAGGTCATGACCTGAGCCGAAGTCAGGTGCTCAACCAACTGAGCCACCCAGGTGCCCCCGTTTTATAGTTTATTTTTTTTTATTTTTTAAAATGTTTTTATTTATTTTTGAGACAGAGAGAGAGCACGAGCAGGGGAGAGGCAGAGAGAGAGGGAGACACAGAATCCGAAGCAGCTCCAGGCTCTGAGCTGTCAGCACAGAGCCCGACGTGGGGCTCGAACCCACAAACCACGAGATCATGACCTGAGCCCCAGTAGGACACTCAACCAAGCCACCCAGGTGCACCTTCGTCATTTCTTTGTGTAAAGGGGAGAGGGTTAATGATCCTGCAGTCAGAGTACAGCCAGAAGCCCCTGTAGTGTTAACTGTTCCTGTTCACAAGGACCCACACACAGTGACGTCTGTCCTAAGGGGGGCCGGGGCAAGTGGGAAACTTCTGAACTAGCTCACGGCAGGCTCATTAGAAAAGGAAGCCACATCACTCTTGATTCGCAATGACACCGCATCGAGGGGACTTCCTTGTGTTCCAGGAGGCTCCGTGTGTGTCTGAGTATTTTACCCAAGCGGGTCCTAACGTCCCTTTGAGACGGTTGCCCACCAGTGCTCACCACCCCGTGCACGGCTTCCTCCTGCGCACGTCTGCCTGGGGCCAGCGGGCACACCTGTGAGTGGGCTGGGGGTAGGGCCGTCCCTGAAGGTCATCCCGGTGGCCTGGAAAGTGCTCCCCGCCCCCTTGTTCAGAAAACGCCTAAGGGTCATTGGAACTGGCTCCTGTGTGTTTGCTGGCCTTGGGGAGAGGAGTTTCTGGCCTGTTTCAGAAGGTAATGGCCAGAGCAGGGGGGGTGGGGCTTTCTCAAGAAGCTCTGTGGCCGTTGTTTGGAGGGAAGCTGTGAAGCCGTGTTGAGGAAGGGATTTTAGCGCCCTAATGAAGACGGATGGCAATTAAGGGCTCTTGAATCATTTAATAAAGAGAAGAGATTAAGGAAGCCTGGGACCCCTAGGAAATCAGCGAAGAGCGGCGAGGTGGTTAATTAGCGGCGCGGCCTGCACTTGGGTGGACCCGGGGAAGTGCGGCCCAGATTCGTTTTGGGGAACGATGGGCTCTTCATTACCTGCAGCGGGGAGTGATGCGGGCACACAGCCATCCGGTGCCAGGCTCCACCGCCATCTCCCAGGCGAGGAGGGTCGGCAAGACCAAGCCTCTTGTGGGCGGGAGCAAAGTCGGGGCCCCTTCCTCCGGCCCAGGATGGTGTGTGTGCAGGGCCATCCCCTCCCCAGAAGCTGGCTTGGCCGGGGCTCCACTGAATCCTTTGGACCGTGATGAGAAGGGGCGGCCAGCCCCGGTTGACTTCACCGGTAGCTTCCAGAAAAGCGCACGCGGCACTGAGCCCGGAGGGGAGCACGTCAGAGTTTATGTACTGGGACACTCGTACCCAGAGAGAGGACAGAGCGCCCCGGCGGGGACCCGAGGGACCCTGGAGCCGGGGTGTCTCCGCTGCATCCCACGCAGAGGTGGGCAGAGCGGGCCTGGCTGAGCGGAGAGGCCGCGGGCAGAAAACACAGCGCAGGCCTGGAGGTCGCACCGTGGAGTGGGGCAGTGAGGACCCACCAATGAAAGTGTCCCGGGAGGGTCTCTCCCGCAGGCCGGGGCCCAGGGTGGGTGATCCGGTCACACTGCTGGCTTGCACGGAGCAGCAGGGACGGCCCGTGATTGGTGGCACTTCACTGTCACAAGCCAAATCGAGCAAACAGTTACAATGACCAGCAAGGTTGGAATGGCAACCAGGGAGTTTCCACCCACAGAAGGTGATGAAGATTGTTTCTTTTGTCTTTTTTAAACTTATTTATTTATTTACTTACTTACTTACTTTTCGTGGGGGAAATGGCAGATGGAGAGGGAGAGAGAGCATCCCAAGCGGGCTGTCAGCACGAAGCCCGACACAGACATAGGGCTTAAACTCACGGACCGTGAGATCAGGACCTGAACTGAAATTAAGAGTCAGGCAGTTAACCGGCTGAGGCACACAGGTGCCCCGTTAAGAAGATTGCTAATAACATACAGTGTCCCTGGTGGCACCCTCCTCAGTCTGTACAATCAATATAATTAAAGGAGGGGCGATCGGGATGCTGAGGGCAGTCACCTTAATAAAAGGCATAGTCCTTTGCCATTTTCCAAGTGAACCCCAGTTTTCAGGCACAGAACCCACTGCCTGAAGGAGAGGTTAAGCTTTTGCAACTGCAAAATGAGCACTGTGACAATGTCATCAAATCCTTTCGGTGTCTTTGCCTGGGAGACGGTGCCCTGGGGAGCGGGACAGCCAAACATTTTGAGCACTGTTTTATGCAAATTCTTGTCACCCGTGGTACCTTTAGAACATTATAGAGTGGGGGCACCTCAAGGACATTTAGCAAACGGAGCACTGACTCATGTCCAGCTTGCATTGGTCCCCACTGGGTCATATCCACCTGGTGGTCATTTCCCTGGCTCCCAAATGTGCTTGAAACAACTTCCACACCTGTGCCTTGACTTGTGGGGTGATGGATAGTAAATGTAGGAAGACCAAGTGGGAGCCTCTAGAACTTTCTTCTCCCGGTCAAAATACTGCATCAAAAATAGTGTTATTAGATGGTGGCTATACTCGCAGTCAGCATAGTGTAACGAATTTAGCGACTTGTCCAATCACTAGGTCATACACCTGAAACCAATGTAACATTGCATGTCAACTTTACTTCAGTCAAAAAAAAAAAAACCCCAAAAAACAAACAAAAACAAACAGGATTATATCCTGGAGGGAGAGAGTAGAAAATTACTGCCACCAATAAAAACTTAAAAGCTACATGTGTGATGGATGCCAAGATATCTCTATTTACTTCACCAGGATGGCCTCTGCAGAAACCCACACAGCACCTCGTAGGCATCTGAAAGCATGAGGTCACAGAGGTGGGTAACCAAGGGCGAGGGGCATCCAGAATGGAGAGTCGAGAAGGAGCAGAGTTGTAACCCTCAGAGCCATGACATTCAGGGGCCACAGTTCTTCCCATCGACCTCCCTCTCCCATACTTCCCCAGGAGAAGAGACCCACCCGAACCCTCAGGAATGTCTCCAAGAATCCACACAGAGCCTGTGGCTTGTGCCCATGGCGGACGATGGCTGTGTGCCCTGAAGAGCCCCCTTAAGGAACAGAACGTCATTACCCCCCACTGCTTAGAATGCATCCAGAAGACCTCCCTCAGCTGCTGCCCATTTCCAGGGACAGCCTGTGCCCCAGAACTGCCTTCCCAGCGTGGTTCAGACCCCTTCGGTCACGGTGGTCTGAGACCGGTCATGAGAAAGAGCGTTAGTCTCTCCCTTCAACTTGGAAAACTCTGGGTTTATGGGTTTATCTCGTCTCCAGATCCTCTGTTGGATGGGCCGAGGCTGCCCTTAAGTTCCTAAATGTAGTGATGGATTCCTGACCCATTTCCTGTCTCAAGTAATAGCACTTTCTTCATAAAGCACAGAAGTTAAGAAGATCTGAGTGATGGAGAAATCCTTGAGGCCTTGGTTTCAATGGACCGGCAAGGCTGAGAAGAATGTAGAGCTGTGTCTACATGAGTAGAAGCGTGTTCTTATTTGTCCAAACCAGACTACAAGGTCAGTGTGTCCCTTCACCTAAACTGTTAATCCCCACTTGCCCGGGAGTTTAAGACACATTGTGGATCTACACCCCAAAGCAAGTTTATGACACACATAATTGTTTTAGAATAAACTCTTTCCAAAGAGTAACGTTAACTTTTTCCAAAGAATGACATTATCTCAGTCCCAGATAAATTTGTATGAATCAGGTGGACTGAAATATCAATTCTCATTCAAGCTGGATTTATATGTAACAGAAATATTTGTTATTATCATGAAGACTAAACTTTGACTCCCCTCACATGGTATTTTTTCCCTCGGTCCCAATTTTTCTTTCTTGATAGTACACCTTGCTTCTATTATTTTATAAAATATGGATGGCATCATTCATTTTAATTCTTAAAACATAGTTCAAGGGGCACGTGGGTGGCTCAGTTGGTCGAGCATTTGATTCTTGATTTCGGCTCAGGTCGTGATCTCACAGTTCATGGGATCAAGCCCCACATCAGGCTCTGCACTGACAGCACCAAGCGTGCTTGGGATTCTCTCTCTCTCTCTTCTCTCTGCGCCTCCCCTGCTTGCTCTTTCTTTCTCTCTCTCTTTAAATAAATAAAATGAAATGAAAAAATAAATAAATGCAACACAGTTCAATTTAGGGAGTACGGATTGAGCACCGACTAAACAGAATTACCAAAACTGGCCTTTGACTTCAAAAAATTGTGAGATGAGATGTTAGTCGATGGGAATTTCAGGTTGTGTGTAACAAATCCTCATTTTCACCTCAGTGCCTCTTTCCAAATATTCAGATGAGGGATCACAGGTGCATTTGGTTTCCATTCTTGGCAGCTTCCTGGTAGCATTTCATGGTGGCAGAGAGACTGGAATGTTGTTCCCACTGTACTTTCTAACAGGCGCTTGCAAATCAGAGCTGCACCCAGAGCCCCAGAACTCATGCCAGATCTGTTTATTGCAACGTAACCCTCCCTGGGGGGTAAGGGGTTATCTCCAACACTAGCCATCGAGTGAGTCCTCAGATCACAGTTTGATTTGGTTTCATGTTGGAGGCCCTTACATCGCTAAGCTTTGTACACGTTTAAAAAAATCGCAATTCAGATTTATTTATATATTTTCAAACAGAGCCGTTTAAGCACCCACTGCCTGCTCCATTCCAATCTCTGTGAGAGATTTAATTAATGCACATTAGCAGAGAAAAGCTTTAAAAATGGGCCATTTTCTAAAGACCGTGAAAAGCAATCTTATATTTCAGGTGATTTATTTCAATTTTATTTTAAATCATAATACTTACATTGGAAAGAAGAACGAAATAACTTATGTGCACATGTGTATCATTTTATTTCAGATAGTTCAAATACATTTAAACCTACAATATTAGCTATTTCCCTGGAGTTGAATCCTGAATGATCACAAATTTATGTTACAGCTATTTTACATGCATTTTTCTACTATCTTGTGCCTCACTTTCAATTTTGCACTGATCACAAAATTTCTGAAGCTTGAAAACTTCTGAGTTATATATATATCTTCCCCCCCCAATCTAGAATCACAATTTTTTGTTTAAAACATTGTTCAGCCAACAGAAAGAGAGGGAGAGAGAGAGAAAGCAAAGGAAAGACAAAAACATCAATGATGATAAAACCTTCTTTCAGCCCCACTGCTTCTCGGTCACTGCCACATCGCCGTGCTCACCAAACTCCTAGTCTGAGTATTTCCCTCCAGTTGTTACAAAGCCATTCTGGTGAGATCGGTGCCCCACACTTCAAAAACTCGAGCTTTGTTAAAGCATCCAACGCCTACACTTTTAGGGAACTAAAGGTCCAATCTCCACTCTTATCCTTCCTGCTCATCAGTAATACTTTGCATAGTTGGTGATTCACTTCCTTTGTGAATGCTTCCCTCCCCGGCCTCCAGGAAACCACATCCCCTGGTTTTCCTTTGGATTCATGGAATGCCCCAGTTCATTCCTGGATTGCTTCTCTCTTCATTTCCTTGGCGATCACATCCAGAGGGAAGGAGGGATGATTGCTTCCTTTCATTAAACTTTCCAAAGATGGCCTGTTAACCTTATGAAATAGATATTATACTAGGCAGTGTTTAGAATGAAAAAGATGTGTGCAAATTATTTCAGGCCACTTTGTCACTTGATATTAGAAACAGGAGAACAGAACATATGCAGAGACTAATTTCAAACTGTGCAGTGTTTTAGTGTAATTCGTCTGACCTGTATAATTAGCAGAATGGGAAGTGTTCCAGCCTGAGTCCATGGCAAGCAGATAGTTCATGCTAGATGATGAAGCATTCTTCTGGGCTTTAATCCTAAATAAAAATCTTTAGTGACAGAAGTCTCTAGGTTGATATAAAAGGCACATATTTAAGTCGAATTGGCCAAGGCAGGAAGATCATGAAAATGCCACAGAGTAAGTGGAGGTCACTTTTAAGGACCACATTTCTCTGGGAACCTATGTGTCATTCTACATGAGAAAGTTTGTCATCTGATGATGAATAAATAAATCATCACTATGTAGTGAATGAGTAGCTCTAGTGTGTTTTCAAATTTGCAGCACAACTGGGAGAGTATTGAACGAAGTCAGGTTTCACAAACACTCTACACGGGGCACTCATGCTCTCTTGGGGTGAAGGGGAACCGCCGATAAAGCTGAAACTGGGGGGCGCCTGGGTGGCTCAGTCGGTTAAGCATCTGACTTCAGCTCAGGTCACGATCTCGCGGTCCGTGAGTTCGAGCCCCGCGTCGTGCTCTGGGCTGATGGCTCAGAGCCTGGAGCCTGCTTCTTATTCTGTGTCTCCCTCTCTCTCTGCCCCTCCCCTGTTCATGCTCTGTCTCTCTCTGTCCCAAAAATAAATAAACGTTAAAAAAAAAAAAAAAAAAAAAAGCTGAAACTGGATGGGTCCTTGCCTGCAGGCATTACCGTATCAGCCTATCTCTGAACGAAAACTTACAGTACTGGATAATATCATAGAACTCACTCAAAAATTTTAGAACTTGAAAAAGGAAGACTGAAAAGTGTCTCCAGATCAGCCAATATATGCTTCAAATGAGCTGTAAGAAGCCTGATTTTTGCACTTACTTTGTTTCCCAGTGAATGGCCCCGGAATGCCACCTACTTAAGTAAGGGGAAAGTCATGAATGAAAATATCAACTGCAAACCAGCAGCGCCATATGTTTAAATGTGTTATAAAGCTTTGAAATGGAAAGTTGCTGAAGAGCTGTCTGTATGGCCAGTCCTGATAATGAAAGAACTGTGACTCTCCTTCTACATATTTGTTTTAATTGTAAAGAAGGATACAAAGCCCTTCCAGGTGGAGCCCAGCCCTTTGTGTAATTCTCCATTTCCTCCCTCCTTGGAGATAACCTTCATGCTGATCCGGATAAGGCGTCCGGAACACGCTTCTGTGCCTGGGCTGCCTGTGTCTGTAACCGTAAGGGACAGGTGATACACCTGTTGTAGACACACTCCTTGTACAAAGGGAATCCTACTGTACAGTATTTCTGCAATGTCGTGCTTTTCCTCAACATTTCACATGTGAAATGTATCCCTGTGTAGAGGAATGAATACACTCAGTTAGTTAATTCAAAAGACTACTGTTGACATAAAAATCACACAGTTCCTTCTATTCTCCTGAAGGATATGGATCTCGTTTCCGATCATTCCTATTACAAACAAATCTAAAGCGCCATTTCTCAATTCTATTATGCCCATGTAAAATGTTCTCTAGGAACCTAGAATTTTCTAGAAACATTGAAGTGGATTTCCTATAGCGTCCAATTTAATATTGCTGCACGATGCTCTCCAAAGTAATTTCGCCGAGGCACGTTACCGCTGGTGACGGTAAAGAGCTCCTTTTCCCTGGTCCTTTGTGCTAACTCTCTCTATATCTCGTATTCTTTCTTGCAGATCTGATTAATAAGAAATGGACTGTCAGTTTTCTTAATTTCCGTCTCTTTGATTACTACTGTGGTTTTAATTCCCAACGACTTCCAAACTCACAGGGGTCGGCCTTGCCGTGGAGGGTTGTTGGGGTTTTAGCTTGAATATCTTCACGGCAAACCTATGCCACCACGAGACTATCAATTTCCAGCACCGCTGATGTACGTTACTGCTTCTAACATCAATTTTAAATCTGCTTTTGTACCTTTGGTCTTATCTTTTTCTTCATAAACAGTGTATGTTGATTCAGCCTGGTTCTCTGTGCTGCTTCGCTTCTGGTAGAACTATCCTCTCTCCATGCACCACAGGGCTGGTGGACGTCTTCAGCCACGAGCGAGTCTGGCACCATTCATTCAAGATCAGTGGTAGGAAGAACTTCTTCCTTTCCAAGCGTCTGGCCACCTTTCTAAGAGGAGGGCAAACAACACCTTCCTATGCTGAAGCCATCGGTATTTCTTCCTCTGTTTCACACAGGGCACAAGAGATCATTCTCCTAACGCTAAGGATCCTGTTCTCACAGATGTACATTTAGAAGCCCCTGTTATTATTGGTTTACATCTGTAGAAGCAGAATGGCCAGACTCCCCAGTTGGTGGAGGAGGTCAACAAGGGGACGTGAAGGCTGGTTGACCCATGGGGTGGCTCTGGGTAATCGTAGCCTCCTCACCACCTCCCTGTCCTTGGAATGTATGCTCTGCCCAAAAGTCACAGCCTTGAGAAAGTAAGGGGCTGCTGAGACTATCTGGACTGAATACCTGCCTGAGCCCAGTTACAGGCTCCATAGAAACTTTTAAGATTCTGGCGGTGGGCATGGGGATCTGCTCATCTTGGAGCCACCCAAGACAGCCTCCCAAGTTTACTGGCTTATTACTCTTAGCACCCACCAATCCGAAACAGCTGCCTCTTTCTTCTGTCTTTCCCTGCCTTCCCTGTGCAGAGGCCAGTGTGGAAACCAACACCTGTGGGGCTCACGGTTCTCGTCGGTCACTTGGCACAAAAGTCGGCATCGTTTGATGTCATATGAGGCACGGGTGGGAAATGAAAGACACAGACTGCCCTGGAAAAACAACAACAACAACAACAACAACAAAAACCCTGTGAAATAGAGAGCCAGCTGGCACACTCCTGAGTGATGAAAGCCGACTGCCTCCAAATGGGAAATACGCGATAAAGCAAGGGCCATTCCTTTCCTCCTTGTCCCTGCCAGATGGTATCAGACCTGTGTGTACCCATCATGGTGGAATTCAGGGACACGAGAAACACTCCCCACCATTCCTAAGGGGCGGCTTTTTGTGCTCTAATTTTGTTTCTCTTGGACTTTTCATGAGTATTGATATTGGAAGATGGAGTAAAGCCAGACACAGCTAGCTAGCCTCCATCTGAAACTTAAAGCAAACAAGTGGGCACTATTAAGTTGAATAATGTCAGCTTATCCCATGGAAAATTCCAAATTACTACTGAAAAGCCACACGCATTCACGTTGAGAAATAATAATATGGCGGACAGGTGCAAAAATGATGAAGAGATACTGCCCATGTGCGAATCCCAGCCCCTAACCAGTCTTGTGACATAGAGCCCATTATTTAAGCTGCCATTACTTTGTTTCTTCTTCTATGCAAATAGAAGACTCCAACAGCCAGGTGCACTTCTATGCTTAATATAAGTGGTTTCTTTTCTAATCTAGAAATAGCTGAAGAGAGGTAACCTCAAGAGATACTTTTTGCTGCCTTTGAAAAAATGGTCATTTCTTGAATATGGATTAAGGTTAGACTGATATTAAAGTTTAGCAGAGAATACTAGTAATGAAAGAAAAAAATTGGATGATGTGATGAAAACCAGATCCTTTTTGAACCATTGCATTTCAGTAATGTCCCCATACTTAATTCTGAAAGGGTTTGTAAATTTAATGCTAAGACATTTTTCGTTCCCCTGGAATTATGAGCGTTTAGTCTTAAGTAGTGTGCAAAGATTTCAAGCTAATGGTTTCTTTTACTGGTTCTGAAGACCCATATTACAAAGTTTCACTGTGACCCTGGTTAACAGAATAAAGTATCTGAAAGAACAAAGAGTTTTATGGGGAAAAAAAAAGTTGAAAAGAAATAAATTCTCATTTTAGCTCTGTCATGATAAAAATGTTGGCCCTGAGCCTTTTCCCCTAGGATCTCAATTTACCTTTTATGAAACGAAAGTAGTGATAATATCCAGAAAAACTTTCTACGTAGCAATTGTTAAGATCAAATGAGAAAACATACGATGAGATACTTAATGAACATGAATCACAGTGGAAATATGTTATCATTGTATTCCTTTTATTATGGTCTTAAATGCCCATTTGTAACGTAAAGCCCATATTCAGGACTTTCTACTTCAGTTTTTCAGGGTTTGGATTGGGTGACTGTCTCTTTTTTTATTCAATTTTAACTTTTTTTTTTCCTACAGTTGACTACCTTTTTGGCTAAGTGACACATTTGTTTTGATTTTAATTAGAACTACAGTTTTACTTTGTATACAGATATTCCTGGGAGTATGAATTCCAGGCATGATCAATTAACCTTAAAAAAAATCACCAAATAAGGTTTAATCGATGAATCTCCAAAAGATGAAATATGCATCAAATTAAATCACTCAAAATTATATTTAGAAAATGTAATGAAAACATGTTTATTTAGGAGTGTGGCTTATGTAAACTCTTGTTTCTAAATGATACACTTTATCCCTGGGAAAATTATGAAGGACACTGCTTATAAAATAATTACCACAGGTTTTAAACCTTTAATTGTTGAAATGTCTTTACCACCAAATGCACTATGATCAATTAAGTTTTGCATTTCATAAGTTCTCTTCAAAAAATATTAGAAATAAAAATTTACATTTTATGTTTATTTAAGAGGAAACATGGCCATAAAGTCCTTTCTACTCAACAGCAGATCAGTGGCCTAAGAATCTGAACTACTAGAAGCTTAAGAAATAAAGCTTTTCTTTTATTTTTCTTTTCTTTTTTCTCTTTTGGTCTGTTCTTTGTCTTTTTTACCTCAACCTACCAAGTAGCACTTATTTGTATATATATATATATTATCCTTGTGTTAAATTTTGTTAAACCAAGATAAGCAATTTTAAACTTCAAGTATTCTTAATTAGTCATTATTTTGAGGAATAAATGGATGTCTTTTATTTTGAAATTTCGTAAGTCAGAATTTTAGGCTGATGTTAATTTTGTTCTTCCCTCTTCCCCTTACATACCTAGATAGTTCACATTGTTATTTATTAATGCAATCTGTTTTTAGTGAATAAACATATTTTTTTGCAGAGAATTCCTTGCCGCATAGCCTAGTTGATGACCATGAAATTTAGGAAATGTATATACATCTCGCTGATCAGAGAAAGAAAGGAGCAATGGCAGGAAAGAAGAAAGAAAACATATCTTTTCCCCCCAAATGGCTGAGTAACTGCAAGTAACAAGGTCAAATAAAGGACGGATGAACAGAGGTTAAGGGAGAAGGTGCCACAGTCAGGGGCAGGTGGAGGCAGACAGACCGGGTACCCAAGATCTTCTTGTTTAAGGCAGGACTCCCCAACACCCTCATCTGATTGGAGCCAGGGTCACCCATTTGTCTACTCCATTCCCAAACGGTTTTCATGAAAAATGAATAAAAGTTCAGGAAATTCAAACATGCTTAGAGCTAGAAAGCAAGCCTTAATATACATAGGGACCAACCTTGCTCTCAATTCACTTAGGATCCTGTGAACTTTTCAGCTACCAGAGATGGAATACTTCTGACAGCTGAAGTTATAATATAGCAAAAGGAAATTTGAATTGAATACTGTGTTAGAGTCTAAAACTTTATGTTTAATACATCCTATCTTGAAAAAAAAAAAAGATAAACAATGGCTGGCATTTTTTGAGATAAAGGCAGGTCCAGCCAGAGGGACAGGAAGACAGTTAACCTGGGTTAGCAGTTTTGCGACAAAATGTGCCCAATGGCGAACCTGTAGAATCTGCCGTGGGCGTGAATGCCATCTTCTGCATACGAGCGAAATGAACTCATCTCAGTGTAAACCAGAGATCAGCTTTTGGATTCGTGCAAGAAGTGCGATACGTGTGGTCTGTGTAATTTCTCTGACTTGGGCTCACTACGAACAAAAGCGGGAGAAAAGAAGTCCCTTCTGAACCATGAAAGTAGCTATTTATACGCCATTGGAAAGTCACTTCATCTGCTTGGACTCAGATGCCTTATCTGCAAAATGAGAGGGTTTGGGGCCAAATGCCCAACCATCTCTATTACCTAAGATCAGAAGTGAATAAAACTGGCTACTTTGAAGAATGATATTTAATAATGCAGAAGCTAATTATGCAACATTAGAATAGTTGCAGAAACAACATAATATATGTTGTGCCTTGGTTTTGGCTTTGCTAACTCTTTCTTCCGAGAAAAGATTATTGCAATAAATCTAAATAAATATTATTCAGTATTAAAACTTAAATAACTGTTCCTTTGAATTTAAGTTTTTTTTTAATATGTTCACCAATGCAAGAAAACCTTTAAGGAGATGAAAGTGCCTGAATACAGGGAAAGAGTGGAGGCCTTCGCATGTAATACCTCTGCTCTCACGGGTAATGGGTCTGTGAGGCCATTTCTCCCAGACGCAAAGCAATTCAGAAAAGAAGATGTTTATTCCAAAAATGTAGCTTTACTATATTCTTTAGTGCTATGGCTGTATATTGAGTATATCATTAAATGACTATATTTACATGAATGCAACAATCCAGAAGAAGGCATAGCCTGATGGAAATCACCACCACAAGACTGTACATGGAAGAATGCCATGGAAGAAATGGAACGATCATCAAGGCAATCACACTTCCTGAATTTTTGAGCCCCAGAACAAGTGGCACTATGCAAGGGGGGGAGGGGTCGAGAGGGAAGACTTACCATTTGTCCAGAACCTACTCTGACCCATCGGCTTCTCTCTACCTCACTCTCTAGATTTGCACTGTTAATACAATAGTGTTGCGAAATTTTCACAGATAAAAAATGTATGAGGGTCAGAGACTTAATAGGGCCTCGTAATGCCGGGATGTGTCAAAGATTCTAATCCATATCATCCTTCTGTAAGTCAGGGATGCGTGTGGGGACATCTGGGGTCATCATTTAAAAGAATGAACACACAAGGTTGTCCATCTAACTGGACAACAGAGCGGGAAAATGGAATAGTAAAAAAAATAAATAAATAATCCAGGACAAGGGGAGAAAAGAGTAACGGGAACATAGAAAACATGGAAGAAATAGAACACGGACGTGAAATGGTTGCTATAAATCCAAACGCATGAGCACATTTGCTAAATTTAAATAAATGGAAGCTTCCAGTTAAAAGGTGGTGATTCTGTTTGAATCAAGCCTGGGAGGCTTCTCCTGGGCCCCTCCTGCTCCCAGGTGGTGGGACACCTTGGTGGGCCTTGGAGGCCACGGGTCTGATGTGGAGGGCGTCCCTGGGATGGAACCAGTGAGGTCTTTGATGAAATTGAGTCACGAAGCTGAAACCACTGAATTGGCAAATGGGACACTGGCCCCCAGGGGACCAGTCGCAGGGTGGAGGTCAGCGTGAGCACAGGCCTCTGAGCTGTGAATGTGGCCCTGAAGGACACAAGGGGCACAGCAGAAGCACCGTGTTCCCTGCGAGATGGCCTCTGTCGCTTCCTCCCACCACATGCCTCGTCTCTGGTTGTGATCTTGGGGGACCTTGTCTCTACGCAGGACGTCAGCAAGGAGGCCCGGCCAGAGCAGACTGGGGCCGGGAGGGAACCACGGGCCACAGGGGTCGTGACTCTGAAGACCACGGCACCAGACTGGTGAGCTATCTGGACACCCTTTTCTGCAGGTGTGGTTTATGTCAGCTTTTAACAGACAAGATAATGATTGTGGGGGGCGGGGTTGTCAAAAATACCTACACGGTCTACACGGAAGCCATATGCATCTAGGCCTACGGGATGGCTGAAAGAGGACAGGAAGAAGTTGTGATAGGCGCCCACCAGTACGAGACCAGCTGATGTGCCTATAAGATTATCAGACAAACTGGAATTGAAGTCAGGAAATGTTACCAGACACGTTATGATGAAAGGTTGACATAACAATTCAGATTGTCTTTGCAGCTAATGGTATAGCTTCAAAATATATAAAATGTAGAAAGCCAATATGACAAAGAACTTTTCAGAAAGCACATCAAAAATCCCTAGAGAAGCAAGAGGAGGAATTGAATCCCACAACAAAAAAGAAATTTTATAAAAGAAACTCTCCAATAAGACAATGAAGAGCTCTTAGAAAGTCAGCTGTAAGTACTGCTGAATATCTATGGGCACATCGAAAAATGTAAATGAGGACATTTCTCAGTAGTATTAAGAACTGTTGGAATGATAGCTACTAGGAAGGAAAATTTAAGACATGCAGAGACCAATCCAGGGGACCCAATATCCAATTTACAGGAATTCCAGAAAGACAGATCCAAGAAAGAGTCTAGGCAAGTTTCCAATTATTATTGACATCAGAGAACATTTCTTAACACTAAAATACTTCATTTTCCAAGCTGATGTTGCACACCCCATAATCTATTAGGATGAACGAATAAAGACCTAATCTGAAATTAGGAGAATACTTGAAAACCTTCAAACAGAGAAGAATACGATTGTTCAAATAGCAAAAACCAGAACAGCCTCAGACTTCCCACCGTGGTCCTGGAAGCTGGGAGATAACAGAGTAATGCCTTCAAAATGTAAAAGGGGGTGCTTTTCCCATTCAGAGTTTCTACCCAGGTAAATCGTCAATCAGTTGTGCAGGTAGAAGAAGGGTATTTTAAGACGCGGGAGTTCTCAGAAAATTTATCTCCCACGGATCCTTTCTCTTGTAATGACTAGGAACCACGTTATGGTAAATGTAGAGGTGAGTCACGAGAAGGAAGGCAAGTCCAGGAAACAGTGCTCCACACGGAGGACATCCAAGTCCAGAGATGGACCAGTTAGGGCCGGAAGGGTCTCTGAAGCCCCCGGAAGGGTGCGTTGCAGCAGGAAGGAGCCCCAGAGACGGAGGCTTTTGTGTTTGGCCGCGCTTGGAGTGACTTCTCCGTGGAGAGCTGGGAAGGGATGCTGGAAACAGGCAGAGGGGAAAAAGGGAAGGAGATTCTGTGAACTCCAGGAAAAACAAAAGATTTGTAACCACAGAAAAAGGAACAAGATGGGGGCTCCTGGGTGGCTCAGTCGGTTAAGCCTCCAGCTTCGGTTCAGGTCATGATCTCTCAGGTGGTGAGTTCGAGCCCCATGTCGGGCTCTGTGCTGACAGCTCAGAGCCTGGAGCCTGCTTCGGATTCTGTGTCTCCTCTCTCTCTCTGCCCCTCCCCTGCTCGCACACTGTTTCTCTCTCAAATATAAATAAACATTAAAAACAAATTAAAAGGGAAAGGAAGGAGATGTAATCGCAACATACTGCCAGGCGAGTGGTGAAAACCAGTCACAAGGACCACATCAGTCGCAGTGAGTGTGAATTTCAGCGGCCACCCTGTTTCCATGGATTCGAACGAGGGAGACGTGAGCAGGGAGGGAGGAGTATGAGGTAAACCACCTTTTCTGTGAGAAGAATGGAAAAATGAAATGGTCGATGGGGATACATTGCAGAAACAAATACTCAGTGTAAAGCGTCCTTGTCCGAGAGGAGACAGGCTCCGATGTGCTGGGTGCCCCGCGGGAACCCCACCGCGCCCTTTGCCTCTTTAACGCCTCTGCTCCTTGCTCCCTGGGACGGCAGCAACAGAGCCACAGACCCCACCTTAAACAGAAGAATTCACTGTCTCATATCCTGGAGGTGGGGAGGCGGAGATCCCAGCTGGACAGGGCTGGGGCCTCTCTCCTGGACCTGTAGATGCTGACCTGTCCCGTGTCCTCATGTGGCCAGCCGTGTGTGTGTGTGTGTGTGTGTGTGTGTGTGTGTGTGTGAGTCCTGATCTCCTATTCTCATGAGGACACCAGTCAGATTGGATTAGGATCCACCCAGTGACCTCAATTCTGCCTTCACTGTCTCTTCAAAGACCCTGTCTCCAAATACAGTCACTTCTGAAATCCTGGGATTAGGACTTCCACATGTGACTTTGGGGGGACACAATTCAGCCTGTGCACAACTTTAATGAAGTAAAAATACGAATTAGAGTAGATGCATAGCAAGTGTATGTATTTACTAAAACACATCAAGTTAGACTCTTAAGTGCATGTAATGCATTGTTTGGAAAACATACTTCAGTAAAATTGATTTTAAGAGAATGTGCATGAGAGATTTGGAGTAAATTGTATTTGAACTAAGTGCTTTTTAAAAATTTTTTAATGTTTATTTTTTTGAGAGACAGGGCATGAGCAGAGGAGGGGCCGAGAGATGGGGAGACACAGAATCCTTAGCAGGCTCCAGGCTCTGAGCTGTCAGCACAGAGCCCGAGGCGGGGCTTGAACCCACAAGCCGTGAGATCGTGACCTGAGCCGAAGTTGGATTCTTAACCAACTGAGCCACCCAGGTTCCTCCTGAACAAAGTGCTATTTAAGCAGCTTTTAGAGATACCTTCTTTTAGGGTTGTCCCTGTTTAAATTATCTAGACTAAGAAAGTTAACTCTATATTCTGGGTTAAATAACCAAAATTTTAAGGACCCTGTTTATCCCTTTTTATTCATCCCTGGTTTACCAGGCACACATGCGCGTGCACACACACACACACACACACACACACACACACTCTCTGAGTAGAAAGGAAGGAGAAACACACCGTTGTGAGTTTATCACCTGGAAAGTCCATCCCCAAGGAGACAGACAGATGGAAAGAGTCCTGGCGGCGGCTGGGGCAGCCCCTCCTCGCCAGTCCTGACCCATCCATTACCTGCCACACACCCATCCCTACCAGTCACTGTCACTGTCTCCCAGAACGAGTCACAGAAAAAATGGGATGAGTCTCCTTCTCCCTCTCCATCAAGCATCAGTGATTGGGGTCACATCAGTTATGATTCTTTGGAGTGTCCTTTTCATATTTCCTGCTTTCTAACTTCTCTCCTGGGATAATAGCCTAAAACGTAAACTCCGCGCAGCTCCCTCCAGATCACCCCTTGGGTAACCCAGTATCGCCATGTGGTATTAAAAATATGACAGGTTTCACTTATCAAAAATGCGTCTTAACAATGTTGATGGCCTGAAGGGAGGAAACAGCATCAACACTGACACCCAAGTTCAGCCTCTACACTGACGTACCCTGCAGCCTCTGTGAGTCTGGCTTTTTAAAACTAGAAAGTAAGTAATGAAAGAGTGTGTGGCTACAGGAGCTCAGTGTCAGAAGGAAGACAAATGTCAGAGCGTGTTCTTTTTCCTAGCCTAGTCATATTGAGTGAACTTGAACCAGTGCTCCGACATTCGTTTAAGTGTGTTTCTACACCAGCCAGGAGAAAAAGGTGTATAACAGATCCGGTACAGGTCTGTTCACCGAGGCGCCACTGAGGAAGGGCTTTGAGACGAATGTACTCTCCCGACTTAATCCTTTACTAATGTTGATTGAAGAAGTTACAGCTTTGAGTATCTACTGTCTGGTAAGTTCAAGAAACATCCATCAAAAACCCATGGAATGGCTATATTTGGTTACAGTTATTTTACTCATCTTATAAAAGAATATTCATTGGCCGTTGGCTGTTTGGAAAGCACTGTGTTCGACATTCGAGACGCAACAGGGATACTAAGGTCTCTTTAACCTTATATACATTCTAATTAACAACATCCTTACATACATGTGACACGATCATAAGGCAAAAAAAAAAAAAATGAAACTGGCAAATATCAGGATAGGAACACAGACAACATGCCGGGAAGCCTTCACATAGTGAGTGACACTCTCTATTTGTATGACCAACAACTGAAATGGTTCACAATTCCGGGACTGAGTCCTCAGCTCGTGTGGGCTCGGGCACGTTCAGAAACGACCCAGGCCAAGCTCTGTAAACACATCCGTGTGCACGAACACGCTGACTTCATCTAAAGAAACAGGGACGCTTTGGTCTTCCCACTCACCAAAAGCTAGTTACTATTTCCTTTGGAGGCGTTCGATCAAATCTGCTAGAGGGGGGAACATATTTTTTTCCTTTTTTTTCTTTTTTCTTTTTTCCATTTAGAAAAATGACCACCAAAGCTCTCTGGACAACGCACTTTGTGACGTGTGTTAAATGAGGCCGGTGAATTGGCAGGTGCCCACTCTGCATGTGGCAGGGACGTGGCTGAGTCAGCAGGGGCCCCCTGCGTTGAGGACCCTCATTTGCACAGCAGCCAGGGCCTCCGTGAGGAGCACAGCTCCCTGAGAAACCGTGTCGTCGCAGTCGAGACGCCTGTCCGGTGTGCCTGGTGCCTCCTTTCTATTCGTTCACTGAAAGTCACAGGAGGGCAGCTGAGGACTTCCCGTCGCGTGCACGGAGCAGGTGATGGGGGCTAATTGGGCGGACAGTCACATGATCCCCGGCTTGTAACGCCATTCAGCAGGGCCAGCCGCCTGGAAATTGTGCATGAGGCTCCTGTGTGCCACTGCAGTCTAAGGATCTGTGGGGCTCGTCCCTTCTGGAGGTGACCCGTCCCGCCCTGAAC
Organism: Panthera leo; assembly: GCF_018350215.1. Lineage (NCBI taxonomy): Eukaryota > Metazoa > Chordata > Mammalia > Carnivora > Felidae > Panthera > Panthera leo. Next base: position 2,114,637 of record NC_056685.1, on the reverse strand, counting down.
TCCACAACCTGTTTCTCAGACGGTTCTTGCTCTTACCGTGGCATTTCCTGTGGCACAAAAGGAGAAAGAAATGGCCGCTTCAAGAAGGTACTGTAAGCTGTGTTCCTAGAAGAAAGACCTTAGGTCTGTGAGGTGCTCTTCCTACAACAGCAAAGACCGTCGGGACCCTGCCCCCCACGTCCATGCGTCTCCGTGAAAGGCAGGTGCTTCCACGCTTTTCCGTCTCCCTCTGTCGCCATGGCTCCTAGTTCCCGTTTATGTTCCTTCATGCTCCACGCATGTTTCTACCCACATCCCGCCTTCTGGACACGTGCTTTTCTCCAGCTAGCAGTGTCTGTGCTTTGACGTGTAACTGATCCACCATTCTGACTTTTCTATTGCTGCACTTTTCCCGTTATTACGACCAATACCAGGGACGCTCAAAGGGTGAGCATACAAACACAGAGGAGGGCCAGATCGGGTGTCTCTCCCAAATGTAATTGTAATATTTAACATCTGAATACACAACTGTTGTGTATGGCTTCAAATAAATGTCAAGTCAATTTGTGCAAACATTACAATTTCCAGTGTACAGAAAGGGAAACGAGAATAGAAAGATTTTAAGATTTTTATCCAAGAATGATGTCATTGGAAAGGGCAGACCCAAAATATCAACTTACGGCTCCCAGGTGTAAAGCTTTCTTGGGTTGTGGCATTCTGGCAACCAACTTGCGGGATTCATTTCTCTAAGGATAGAGTTATTGTATGATCACATGTAAAATAAATATTAAGTGCCAAAAGAAATGCTAATCAGCCAATTAAGGAGCAAGTTATTCATAGATGTGTTATAGTTTCCAAACTTTGGGGCACTTACAATGTTTAGATATTACAAGATTTACTTTACATTCTTAAATAAGGACTTTTGGAATGTAGCAAATGGTGTAAATTATTTTATAAGGTAGAAGAAATATCTTACAACTGAATCAAAACATGTGTTTTATACTCTAAGTTATTAGGAAAGAAATCTAGGGGCGCCTGGGTGGCTCAGTCGGTTAAGCGTCTGACTTCGGCTCAGGTCATGATCTCACCGTCTGTGAGTTCGAGCCCTGTATCGGGCTCTGTGCTGACAGCTCAGAGCCTGGAGCCTGCTTCAGATTCTGGGTCTCCCTCTCTCTCTGCCCCTCCCCCATTCATGCTCTGTCTCTCTCTGTCTCAAAAATAAAAATAAACATTAAAAAATTTTTTTTTAAAAAAGGAAAGAAATCTAATATATTAGAAAGAATATTTTATTCTGTAGGATTTTTTTTTAATTACAAAACGTTTTGAAATACGCATTTTAAATTAGAAGATTTTTAATGTTACAGAAAAAATGCAAAAGTAATACAAGCATTCTTACCTACGAAACACTTTATTTCTTCTGTTAATACCGTCCTAGGTGAGTACGGTATGTTTGTTACAACGAACGGACCGCTGTTGGTATACTGTGATTATCTAAAGCCTCTGATTTATTCAGATTTCCTTAGCTTTTACCTAGAATCCTTTTTTCTTTTCTGGGGTCCCATGTAGGACACCACATTACATTTAGTCTCTACATCTCCTTCAGCTCCTTTTGGCTGCTACAATTTCTCAGACTCTCCTTGTTTTTGATGACCTTGGCAGTTTCAAACAGGACTGGTATTTCATAGAATGTTCCTCATTTGTGGTTTCCGGGATGTTTTCTTGTGATTAGAACAGGGTAAGGAGTTCCTGGGCACAAAGCCACAGAAGTAAGCGCCATTCTCATCAAATCACATCAGAGTATATACGGTCACACTCATCTGTCGTGGCTGGTGACACTGATCCCCTGGCTGCGGTGGTTTCCTGCCAGGTGTCTCCACTGTAAAGTTACTCTATTTTCCCCTTTCCTACACTTACTGAGTGGGCAGTAATAATTCATCCCGAGGGTGGAATTTCCACACAAAGTATTCAAAATTAATCTGAATGGGATATCTATTTAACCCCATGTGTTTATTCGGTTAACAATTAATTTATACCCGTGTGGACTCATGGATGTATACAGTTGGCCATGGGCAACTCCTTCAGTTGACTCCTGAGTCCCTTTGACGTACCGTGTTATTGTGATCATTATTATTATTTGTTTGGCCTTTGGTGGGTGCTGGGAGGGCTTGTTGTTACTGGACTGTTGTAGTTTTGGGCTCTGTCTGCTGACAGAACAAGGAAATACATCTATGTGTGCTAAATTGTGTTTATGCACATGCCTATGAATATTTCTGTATGTAACCCTCTGTGTCTATATTAAGCTGTATGTGAGTTCATGTGACGCCTCCACCAGGAATCCATCACCGCCTGGATCATTCTACCCTCCTCCCTGATCATCTGTCACCTGCCTCCCCAACAATGAGGAACGTGGCTCCCGCCATCCACCTTCTAGGCACAGAATTCTTCATTTCCAATGTACATGCACAGTGATGTCAGAGCACTTAACACACAGCCCTACGCGAAGCCTCCTTAACAACTAGAGTACAGCGTTCAGGTGCACTTTCTTTTGTTTTAGGTCTTATGGTCTCCACCCCAAAGTTGCTTGGGGCAGCAAATGTTCCCGGTCCCTCTTAAGAGAGGGTCTTTTATAGTCATTGTCATTCAGTTAGAATGTTTTTGTCACATTCTGTATTCCATTCTGGGATTCCCCCAACCTCCTAAATTTTTTTTTTTTTCTTTAGTGGACATTAAGGTTCATTCTGGGTGCTGATAGGGTCTATGGATTTTGAAACACGCATAATGTCACGTATCCACCATTACGGTATCATACAGAATTGCTTTTGTGCCTTAAAACGTCCACTCTCTTCACCTGTTCAACTGTCCCCTTTCCCCAAACCCCTGGCAGGCTTTTTTTTACCTTTTTAAATCTTTTTTTTCCAATATTCTTATAATATCCATAGTTTTGCTTTTCCAAAATGTCATAATTGAAATCATAGGGTTTGTTGTCTTATCGGACTGGCTTCTGTCACTTAGTAATAGAGGAGTCATTCGTGTCTCATTATTGTTTGATACCTTGTTTCTTTTTATTGTTGAATAACACCCACTGTATGGATGTATTACAATTTCATTACTCATTCACCTATTTTAGAACATCTCGATCTGCTTCCACTTTGTGGAGGTACTGAATGAAGTTTCTGAAAATAAGTTTACGTGTGAACAAAGTCTTCGGCAGTTGGGTAAATGCCTAGGAACTCAATCAGCAGATTAATTTAAGAAACTGGTGAGCCTGTCGCGGGAGGAACAGTGTCACCCTGCCGTCCCAGCTGCCAAGCACAGACTTCCTCTTGTTCCACCGCACCCCAGCTTCCTCTGGAAGGTGTGTGGCAATATCTCATGGTTATTTGCCATTCTCTCATGGCAAGTGATGTCGAACATCTTCTCATGTGCTTATTTGCATTATCATGTTGTCTCTAGTGAGGTGTCTGATCAGATCTTTTGCCCATTTTTTTTTTTCTTTTACTGGATTGGTTTCTTATTAGTGATTTAAAATTTGTTTTGGTACACTTGTAAACAAGTACAGTAGCAGATATATATGTGTTTTGCAGATGTGTTTCCCAATCTTGGCTTATCTTTTTATTCTCTTAACAGTGTCTTTCATGAGCAATTGTTTTTAATTTTAGTCAAGTCTGTCTGCTCTGTTTGTACTGACAAAATCACTCCTCTGATATCGTATCTGAAAGCACATAACCAAGGGTGCCTGGGGGGTTCGGTTGGTTGAGCATCCGAGTCTCGATTTTGGCACAGGTCGTGATCTCAGGGTCATGGGATCGAGCCCCACATCGGGCTTTGCGCTGAGCTTGGAGTCTGCTTGTGATACTCTCTGTCCCTCTGCCCCTCACCCCCTGTTGGTCCTCTTTCTCTATCTAAATAATAATAATAAATTAAATAAATGAATAAATAAATACAATAAATAAAAAATAAAAACATATAACCAACACAACGCCACCTAATTCCCCCCTGTGTGTTTTTCTAGCAGTTTTATAGTTGTTCCTCATACATTGAGAGCTAAGCTCCTTTTTGAGTTAATTTCTTTGAAATTGTAAGATCTGGGTCCAAGGTCACTTTTTTCTTCATAGGGATGCCCTCTTGTGCAGGCACCATTAAAAATGAAACAAAAACAAACAAACTTCATATTTTCGATGCTTATCCTGTAGATGCATAAGCCTTGTTGTTGTTATTGCTGTTTTTATCCACTCCTATCATCTCCGTCATTGGTATATTTAAACCATTCACATTTAAGGTGATCACTGACTTGGTGGATTAATATGCCAACGAAGACATAGAATCCTCAGCCCGTTCCTCCCACCCTCGGAGACAGGGTCTCACTCACTTCACTTATCCATATGCTATAATCAGTTTTGCTTACTTATACGATTACCTTTTGTACCAATAACAAACAGGAAAGCACAGTGTTTAACTTTATTCTCACTAGCTCTCTCTTTGATGCTCTTTCTTTTTTCACGTAGATCTGAATTTCTGACCTGTATGATTTTGCTTCTGCCTGAATAACTGTTTTTAACAATTCTTACAGAACGGATCTGTGGCAATAACTCCCTTATATTGACTTTGTCTTGGAAAGTGTTTATTTCTCCTTCACTTTTACTGGATGATTTTGTCAAATATGGGAATTCTGTTGATGGTTTTCTTTTTTTTTTTTTTTTTTTTTTTTAACATCTCACTCCGCTGTCTACTTGCTCCCATGGTTTCTGAGGACAAGTTGGCCATACTTCTAACCCTTGGTCATTTACAGCAAAAGTTGTCCGTAGACTGTCCATAGCTGTACCTTCTCCAGAACTCCATGTAGTTGGCACCTTACCTTACGGAGCCTTTCCAGATTGGCTTTGTTCACTTTGTAATACGCATTTAAGGTTCCTCAATGTCTTTTCATGGCTTGATAGATAGATGATTTCTTTTCAGCACTGGATAATATTCCACTGTTTGGACAATGCTTTACTTATGCATTCACCTACTGAAGGACTCTCTCTCTCTTTCTGCTTTTGTATTGTGGAAAATTTCCTCAGCACTAAATTCTAATTAATTAATTTTCTCCTTAACTGATGAATTTGCTATTTAACTTCTCTGCGTCAATGATTATATTTTTTTCACTAAAAATTCAATTTGGTTGTTGTATAAATCCTTTTCTTATAATATCCAAGTTAGCTCATTATTTCTTATTTTAATTCATTATATTAATTTAAATCAATTATCTCTCTTATGTTAGTTTTCTATTTCAGATATTTAAGCTTTTATTAAATTTCTTTTTTTCATATGGTGGATTTAATCCTGGTGGCTCGTTTCCTCACGTAACTTCAAAATTTTACCATGGGTTTATCTTGTCAATCATTTTCTGCACACTGGGTTATTTCCTTGCCCTTTGGACAGTAAAGGTGTTATGCTAAAATTAGTTTTTTGAATGAACCACTCTGAGGATGGGAGGATATTGATAATGAGAGGTGATACACGTGTAGGGGTCGGGGGAGAATGAGAAATCTCTGTACTTTCCACTCAATTTTACTATGAACCTAAAATTGCTCTTTAAAAAAGATGAAGACAAAAAAAAAAAAAGAAAAAGAAAAAGAAAAAAAAGTGATGTGTATGTTGGCACTTCAGAGAGTTCACTAACTCATAATCTAGTTTGCATATATATTTTTTTGAATTTGGAGATTTCAACAGAGATAGAATGTGGAGACTTTATTTTTTAATCACGTGAAGCTATTACTAAACACAAACTTTCTTTTTCCTTCCTTTGCTCAGGGGCTGGAGACAGAATTGAACTGCTCCCCTTTTGCTCTGGAACACGGATTCCATAAAGGTCTGTCAGTTCCACATCTATCTCTCAGGAGAGACTGTCCAGTGTGTGAACTTCAACCGCCATCACTGTGTTCTAGGCTGTGTCTTCAATATTATCTCATTAGAAACCCAGGGCTGGTACTGTATCAACTTCCAGATCTCTAGGGGAAATACAGTAAGAACAGGGCAAGATCTTCTTTCTTCTTGGGTCAGAGAATGCTGCTGGGGACATAGCGTTCTGGGAGTATAGATTTTGTGGCAGCATGCGGTAATAGAGATAGAAATAAGAATGGAAATAGACAAAGAGAAGTATCTCTCGGTATTAACAGTAATAAATTTCAATAAGACTTACAATACATTACAAGAATTGCCATCACCTAATGACCTTGATTCCTTTAGATATTTGAGAGAGAAATGATCTTTAAATGTCACACTGGCAGTGAATTGTGTTATTGGTGTGAGGGGAAGGTTCATGACTCTCAGTATTGCAGTAAGTTTTGTAGGAAGTTGAGGCTGAGAAGACAAGTGTTTGGGAGGCTCTCTCTGCATTCTTCAGACCATGAGAGCTGGGTGGGTTCTACCCGAAGAGTTTCGGAGACAAAGACCCTGGAGATACCCTCACGCTGCTGGGAGAAATGATGTCAGCGTTCACTCTGACAAAGACTTATTTGAACGCCATCTTTTAAAATATATTTAATCATAATATTTCAAATGTTGTTTCATGTCTCCAGGGCCTCTAGAAACATTAGATGTACAAATAATTTGCATAAGCAGTGACCTTACTCTTAAAAAATAACAGCACATTGATAATGAATGGACGCAAATATACTCTGGGGAAAACACATATTAAGAATATGAAATGAAGTCTCATAAGGTTATGAAAAGACCTGGTCATCAACCACAATCATTTCCACAAAGGGATCTTTTTTTTAAAGAAAGACATGCTTTTATTCTGGCAAAAATAAAATTAGACTCCAAGAAGAGTATACATAAAATGTGATCTCGAGACTCTAGGCAAGCCTGCCTCAGAGTTGATGGAATTGGGCTTTAGAGTGTGGATTTGTCTTGCCCATTAGTGTAGGGTTGGCAACTGAATTGAAAGCCCTGAACCGGAACAGAGGTATGATCTATATAGACCATCACAAAGGAGAATGGGCCAAGAGGCAGTGATAGGAGCCTCAGGCAGTGGGACAGGTAAAGGCAGAGTGAGGGACAGAACATATTACAGAAGAGGGTCTATAACATTACTATGGAACACATTTAGCGTGTCTTCAAAATGGGCATTTGTTCATTGGTGTTATTGCTGGTTTGCCCATTAATTTATTCCTTCTTCCCCTCATCTTCCAAGCACTGTTTTAGGCACCACAAAACCGTGGACAAAACCAGACACAGCCTCCATCCAGGAGAGTGGGTGGGAACCAACACTTACGCAGCGTCGTGGGTGAATGTCCTAACAAGTATAGAGACTTTCCTTGGGGACACAGTGGAGTACCTATTCCCTGGGTTCCTATCATCATGTCTCTAAGTCCCTCAACCCTCTCTTCTGTACTAATCATCCAGGATATTTCTTACCTCCAATGTTAGTTTTCACCGCTAGATATTCCATCTGGGTCATTGTCTATTTCCCGTGTCTCCACATGCTCAACCTTTCCCGGGTACTTGCAGGTATGATATACAGGTACACAAATGACTTCCAATGTCTTTAGTTAGTAATTCTATGATTGGTGCCATCTCTGGGTTGGTTTCCAGTGATCGGTTATTCTTTTCAGTATGGGTTATATTCCCCTGCCTTTGCTCATGCCTGGTAAATTTTTTAAACATATTCATATATTTTTGAGAGAGAGAGAGCCCGAGCAGGAGAGGGGCAGAGAGAGATGGGACAGAAGATCCAAAGTTGTCAGCGCAGAGCCCGATGTGGGGCTTGGACTCACAAATGGTGAGATCATGACTGGAGCTGAAGTTGGACGCTCAAATGATTGACCACCCCCCCCCCCCCTCCGGTGCCCCTGTGCCTAGTAAATTTTAATTGCTTGCGGGACTTTGTGAATTTTTTTTACCTTGTGGGGTGTTAGATACGTTTGTGTTCCCACAAATATTCTACAGTTTTGTTCTGGGATGCAGTTAAGTGATCAGAAACTGTTTGACCCTATCGGGTTCTGTTGTTAAGCTTTGCTAAGTGGGACCAGAGCAGTGTTACCTCTAGGGCTGATTGTCCCCACTACTTATGCAACTGTACTCAGTCCTCCTCAAGACAGAAGACTTTCCAGTCTTGCCAGTGGAATGTGATTGCAGGCCATTGTTCCTCAAAATCCTTTCAAGTAGTTCTTTCCCCAGGGGTCTGCCTCCTGGCCCACATACGGATCCACCCCCGGGTGAAGATGCAGAGGAGAGACCATTCATGGCTCCTGCTCTGTGACCCTCTTCTCCAGCGCTCCGTTCTGTAGACCCCATCAGCCTCGGTCTCCCCCCAACTCCTGTCCCCCCTCCCTGCATGTGGCCTGTAAACCCTCACGAAGCGCCAAGACTGGGGAAGCACGCACTCGCCTCCTTCCTTCCCATCTCCCGGGCCACTGTTCCCTCACTGCCTGATGGCCGATAACTTGAATCCTGTTGCCGCATACATTTTGTCTATTTGTTTTGTACTAATTTCAGGGGAAAGGGTCCCTGCTACCTCGTTTTAGTTGGTAGACTCCCATTCATGCATTTTTTGATGGTAGAACATTGAAGATATAATTCTAACTTAAGATGATCATATAGCATATGATAAAATGCAGAAAACATGACCTGAGATAGAAAGTGCTATTTCCTTTAGAAAAAAAAGTTGAGTGTTACATCTATCATGAGACAAAAGTTTGATAAGTTTCTTGCTTTCTGCTGAATACATAACCAACATTAATCTAGTTATATTTATATTGCAAATGCATTATGTTTATCTTCTCTGGACTCTATATATGAGAATGCTAATTAAAAAAATTTTTTAATATTTGCTTATTTGTGAGAGAGAGAGAGAGCATGAGCAGAGGGGGCAGAGAGAGAGGGAGACACAGACACAGAATCCGAAGCAGGCTCCAGGCTCCAAGCTGTCAGCACAGAGCCCGATGTGGGGCTTGAACTCACAAACTGCGAGATCATGACCTGAGCCAAAGTTGGACACTTAACTGACTGAGCCACCCAGGTGCCCCTAGAGTGCTAATTTTTATTAACATCTACGCACCCTATAAAATACTGGGTTTATATATAAAAATACCTACAATGTATACATGTATTTTTAATTGCCCCATTCAAAAGATGCCCATTTTGGTATTATTTCAAAATAAAGAAGGAGAAAAGTAAAATTTAGGGAAAAAATGGTTTATTAAAATGATTACCTAAGGAGTACATAATCTGAGATACAAATCTATTGGTCTAACCCTTGAATATACTCTTATTTTACTAAAATATTATGCCTTAAATACCCTTACTTTTTTCTTTTACAGATTTGTTTTAAAAGAAAAATAAATTTGAGTAATGAAAATGTTATCTTCCCTACTGACGTCTTACGTTAAATCTAAGAGGTGACGCTTAGGTTATTTTATTTTATTGTATTTCTCAAATAAAAGCATTAACAACCTAATGATGTAATTAAAAATCATACCTACAAGCCCTCATTGATGGAACCACAAAGGGAACATTTAAATTAATAACCCATGGTTAGTATTTGAAAGAGAAACTGTTTAAGATTCAAGCTTGACGAGAAAGCAAGCCTGTTTCAGTAAAAGTTCTAAGAGAAAATTATGAGTCCGAACTCCTAAGGAGATTATGCTGCTATAGATTGGAACGTAAGTGCTCAAGAAGACAGATGATGAATATCCTTTAAAGTCTGTGAATCTTTAAATGCAGGCTGGAAAAGCAAGGCTGCATTGAGTTTTTATGATAGTCTATGGTTCCCGGATAAAAGAAAGCACAAAATCAATACTTTCACACTGTATCCATTCTTACTTGTAATTTCTAGCTACAACTCGATAATTAAATAAATATAAGTGCTTTTCTTTCCAAGCTATTTGGAAAAATTATTTTTAAAAACCCTAAAACCCTAGGTACTGATTTAGATGAATAGCATCATATACACAATCCTGTATAGTACGTTTTTCCATTTGCAAAATTAATAGGAACTAAGACGAATACTAATTTGGAGACATTTGGTAGAATACAGTTCTTTCCTCCATTGATATATGATTAATAATTATCATATGTAATGTCTAAACACTGTCTAATGAGCCTGAAAACACTAAATTAAACAAACATATTAACCTTGTAGCATGAGTTGGTTAGCAGCCTATGGAACCAAACATTTGCCCATGACAAAGTCAATATTAATGGGAATCCAGGCCTTGGCTAAGACAAAAACCTTCTTTCTTCTTTTTCTATTTCTTTCACCAGTGGCTACAAGGGAACATTCAATTTTTTTTCTTTTTTTTTTTTTTTTTAGTTTAATAGAAACTATTTTATTCTGAGCAAAAAGTATACATGACAGTTTTTGGAAGGACATCTCATGGCTGAGAGCCATTTTGACTGTTGACCTGCAAGGGCCACTGAGGGAGAGAATCAAAAGGAAAGTGAAGGTTTTTTCCCTTTAATCTTGGCCGAGGGTTGTTTTCAACCGAGTCTCATGCGCAATCTTTTAAACAAAGTTTTCATCTCTGAATGCTCATGTTCTTCATGAATCTCAAAGAAATTTGGAAATAATTCCACTTGGCAGACAGACACCAGTCTAGCAGGATAATCACTTTTCATTTTTGTATCTGTACCTGCACAGGGACAAACCATCTGGAGAGAGAACTGGAGTAAAGCCAGGCTGTTCTGCTGTTACATTTAATTTAGACAGTTTTTATGTGATGTGAACTACATCTGAATCCCTGACCACCCTCAAGTTACTGACTAGCAGTCCTCAAGCACGTCACAGTTTAAGCACCGATGGAGTATGTATGTGTATCTGCGGTTCTGACTTAAGTTGCTCATGTAATTCAATAGAAAGGAATAAATTCAGAGTAAATGCAACCAAATGGCAAGCATGGTCTGTGTCTACTGTATGTTGCAGAGTGGAAAAATAAAACACTTTTTCTGCCGCTGGCCCATTATAAACTAGTCAGAAGACAGATGTGCACACAGACACCGCCAATGCAGGGCAGAATACGATTCCGTGTCCGTCTTGAATGTGTCTTCTCCTGAATATGTCCATCACGATGTTAGTGAACTCATTCCTACTGAGGACATTGCTAGGGCCTCTGAGCTGATCTCGCTGGAATTAGTGCCCCCTTCAAATCAGCTGCATGAATTATGCTCTTCGAACGCAAACCTCATCTTGCCTTCCTACTGACTGTCAACCTCCACCGACTGTACCTGTTTCAGGGTAACACGCCCTCTGCTGTAACAGCATCCTTGCATCCTACCACCTCTGCGATGGCCATTCTTCAGCCACTTCAAGCATCCTACCTATGTCAGAGGTAGTCCTAACACACACACACACACACACACACACACACACACACACACTCCTCTAAAGGAGCATCCCTGATTTTCCAGGATAGAGTCACTTAATTATTTGTTCAAAGATCTCATTCATCTTTGTATGCTTTCCGGAGTCCACAACATTGTCTGGGGAAAAGTAAATGTTCAGTAGTTTATTATACAAATAATTGTCCTAATAAAAATGTAAACTGGTACAGAGGTACATAAAAATAAATTATTTTTGCAACGGTGGTTAAAGGGAAATTTATTGAAGGTGATGGTGTATTAACTTTGCCTTGAAAAATGAATAGGTGTTCTTAAAGTCAAAGATGGGGGTGTGGAATAAGACAAGGACTCGCTGAAGGAAACAGAGGCCAGGCCCCATTTTCTCTTCTTTCAGACCGAGATTCGCAGCCAGGCCCAAATACAAGCAGCAGTCCGGGCTCCGGTCCCGCGCTGTGTGGACCGCGGACCACCCCTCAGCTGCTCCCTGGCAACCTACCCTCTGCTCCTAACTCAAGAGGATCCCAATTTTGTCCGTGGCGGCGAGGTGGCTAGCTAAAATGTTGTCCCCTACATTCTTCTGAGGCTACTGATGATCATTTAACCCACTTCCGGACAAAGAGACATGAGTGGAATTTTCTAGAATTTCTGAGGACACGTTGCTTTCTGGACACAGAGGCTGCCTTGCCTTTTATTTCATGTGTCTCCCCTCCTCTGGCTAAGCCGCGAGGGCCGGCGCTTTAGCCGTCGATGTCACGAGCATGAGTTGATAGGATGATACAAACACCAATGTATTTGTAGATTTCTTGGTGTCATAATGGAAAATTGTAGCCAGATTTGCTTAATTTACTCTTTGCCTCTCACAGCCACACACAGCCTTTAACGGAAACAGGCCTACAGTGGATGTTGCCATGGATTAAGCAAAAGGAAATGTGATTCTTCCCCGTTGCCAGCTGTGCTGATAAAGTACTTAGAGATCCACGCGGCAATTTATAATCCTACTAATAGTCTTGTGACTGTCTTAGGTGCGTACCCAGCAGCTGTTAACATATGGGAAATACGTAGAAGTGTATTGACAAAACGTGCCACCGATTGGCTTTGGCCCCGACATCAGACTAATTACATTTTTAAAATGCGGTATCCACAGAGTTGACCCTAAACACCTTTTCTCCAAAATCGGTAAGATGTGTATCGCTCTAGGCTTTTGACACCCCTCTCTGAGTGGATGGACCAACACAGAAACTTAAACCTGGATTAATTATAAACCAACCAATCAGATCCTTCAATTTCGTGGCTTACGCTTTTTGGAAAAAAAAAATCAAAATCTACAATTATGACACTAATGTGATATTCACTTTTCAGTAGGAACTCCAGGCAAATTATAAAAAGTCCAGGAGATAACTTGAGATTGGAAAATCCCTGATTTCATACTTTATACTGGATCATTGAAGCTCATGTTTAAAATTACAACAGGGATTCCCTAACAGGAATTGTAGGCAAGACAAACTGATACGTTTGGGGGCGGTGGATTTTTTTACCCGTTTTGCGAAGATTTAAATCTTTGGGCCTGAGGGTAGTTGTGGGAAACTGCACGTCTGCAGTCGCGGTCAAGACCGCTGGCCGACAGGGCAGTCTGGAGGGCTGTGTCTTTTATGTCACAATGCGGCTAACTTTACATAATTCCTTTGTTTAAAGTGAACAAAGTCTCTTCAGCATTACAGCTATAGATCTATCTGATTAAGGCACAAAGACTTAATACATCTTTACTTAGTAAAACAAATACACTCATTTTGTCACATCCTCCTACAATCCAGAGAATTTTATATTCTAATCTCATCCTGCATCTGTCCCATGGGCAGCTTTATTGCTATGAATTCTATTTGGGGAGAAGTTAATTCAGCAATTATCATACAGAGATTGCTGTCGTGTTCGAAACCCAGCTTTTTCTCCCACAGACCGGATCAAAATTACGGTATGAGACACCTTGGTTTTCACGGAAACTGTGTCTCTTGGAAGCAGAGTGTTCTGGCGATTACAGTGCCTTGCGGATTTTCACGACTATAAAAGAAATGCAGGAAATGTTTTTCCCAGAAACGTCTATGTTCTTGTGATACTAACAAATTTTTTAAAAATTTGGCTTATAATGTAATAAATGTTGCAAAGTCTCAGGGGCTCTAGGAGGGGTACAAGGACTAAAGCTGGAGTTTTGACCAGGTCCGGCAGAAAGGGACGACAAATGACAACACTTATACTGTGACGCGCCTGCCCAGTCAGTCGTTAAGTGGCTGATGGCAGAGTCACCCTGGACGAACACACAGAGCAGAAGAGGCTGAGAACTCACTTAATCCCAGAGGAAGGAGGGAAGTATTAGGCAAGATTGACACTATCCCATTTCACATTTGAAGAGGTTAGTTTATTACTCCAGGGTCACAGGATTCAAAGTCAAGTCTTTTGATTCCACATCACCAGCTCCTTAGACTACCTACACCATACGGCCGTCGAAGTTTCCTTCGTAAACCCCTTGCTTTCCTTAACCTCCTGTCCTCGTCCAGAGCACCGTATTCCTACCTCAGCTATCGTGATTTATTTTATCATGTTTTATTTATTTTGTCACATTCTATTTATGTTTATTCATGGGGCTTATTTGGGTTCTCCCACCAGAAGAAAAGCATATTTCTTTTGTTCCTAAAACCTCTGTTCATTCTTGTGAGCCACAGACAGCATGACAAACACATCCCTCATCGAGAGGATTCCGTCACGGTGGCACCTGTTTAGAGATATCTGTAGACATGAATCTTCCTGACGGCCCTGAAACGTCGCCCGTACAGTGAGGTGCTCGCTAAGTGTCCGCGGCATCGCCCAGAGGGCAGTTCCAGGGCATCGGGGATGGAGGGCTCTGTCTTCAGAATGACACCCGGCATAAGCATCTGAACCAAAAGAAGATTAAATCGATAAGCATTTTGCATGGGAAACAGGCAGTCCAGGCCAGTGCTTGATATGAATGTGCGAAGCACTCAGCGCAGAGGGAAAACGTTAAGTACGTTTTTAAAAAGCTGTCGCCGTGTCATCAGAAGAACAGGCAATCCCATGCTTCTAAATGCAATCAAATTGGACTCAAGAACACATATCAATAAACCGCTAAACTTGAAGACCAGTGTGTTAGACACTCCACGCACGTCTGCACTCAAATGCCAAGTGGGTGTGGCCGCGTGTACTGCATTCTCCCAGTGATTTCTAGTCCCGAGAGCCCCGGTATGCTTTGTCCACGTGCGGAGGGGTGCGCTCTGCCTGTGGGTGGGCTCTGCTTGTCCAGGACCGTGCCAGCGCCCCTTGTTCTCCTCTCCCCTCTGGTACAAGAGTTCAAGACCCGGCAACTGCTTTCTCTGCGGCTTCTGCTGGCTGAGCTTATGACCGTATCCATCAACGAAGCTTTGCGTCAGATTTACCGAGACGGAAGAGAATCAGAAACCATATTATGTCTCTTTCAAAAACAGGAGTGCAAAGGACAGGATTCAGCAGCCCTGAAATTAAGCAGCAAGATTGGGTTTTTCCCTGCAGAGATGATCTTCCCGAGTGCATAGTGGCTGCCGTTTTCTGGCCCTGTGGCCACATCCTAGGGCGGTACCTTCCATACTTTCTGATTTAGGTCTCTTCTGTGGGTTTCACAATCGCAGCATGGGCTCCCGCGGGCCCTGATACAACCACAAGCAATGGAACCATTGACCTTGAACTCCCTTGAATACCCTTGGGATGATCATTGTTGACGGTTGATTGTGTCATCTCCTCGGTGAAATTCCTTAATTTGAGTTAATCCTAAAACATTTTTATCTTTCAGTAAAGTTCTCCTGGCTGGATAACGATCCTTCACGGGACGAAATTATTTTCTATGTAACTGAACAGCATAGTAAAGGTAAATACAAACACATGGACCTTACAAAGATTCACTCAAAGTCATCATTTATCCGTCATCAGAAAGGAGGTACTGGTGACACGATTCGACCCACACACGCCTGACTTAGCTTCTCCCAGGTGATCATCCATGGTGATCATCCACACAATGGGTGAATTTGCAACCAGGATGGCATCCCACCGTCCCCACGCATCCTTTTATGCCTGTTTTACCGCACTCTGCCGCTGATTCAGCTCCACACAGTTCGGCTGAAGGCTGAGGACAGGTCCCTGAGAGGTAGTTTGCAGTGGAGATGCTTGTGTACGTCCTCCACGAGGGGGTTCTCTCGGGAGGCACCCATGTGGACTGAGGGAAACAGGAGTGAGTAGAGGAGGGAAATCATCACATGCTGGTTAGACGGCAGTCTAGCCTCTCTCTGTCTGAGCCCACAGGGAGCCCCAGGGTGACAGAGCAACACTGTCCTCCCGGAGGCAGATACACCTTCATATCAGCTCACTATGCGCCCTGGGATGCCCCTGATTGGACTCTCCCGGGCATTTCTGGGGAGGCAGCTCAGGCCGGGGTGAGGGTGACTTTCTGGAAAAGGGTGCCGCTGCAAGCCACGAGCAGGTTCCACTCGCTCTGCCGAGGGTTCAAGGTTGCAGGCTGCTAACAGAAGACAGAGCAGGTCACCGACAGGATCTGCTATGGAGCTCACTTGTGTGCTGTGTTTGAAGAGATCGCTAATATTTGAATGGTCTCAAAGCCAACAAACTGGATGTAAAAGACATGCACTGATGAGTCTCCCGGATTCCTCTTTCCCCATCTTCCTCGTTATTTTTAAGATATAAAGAAAGACAAATATGTGTGAGTTTGGACTGTGCCCTTTTTGTAGATCTGCACGATATATAGCAGCATATGATGTGAGAATCCACCTTTCACCGCTCTTTACTTCGCTTACCTCACAGATATGTTGGCACACAGATATCATCCTTTTTCCTCCAGCTGTGGAGAAATGCATGTTGGGGTGAAATATGACTCTTCCATGCAGTAAGCTCTTAGCAGGCCCTCACTAGAGAGGCGTTAGCTAGTGCATGTTGGTAGAGCTCTATTTCTTTGGATAAGCCGTCATCGATGCTCCTTTATTAGAGATGTGGTATCCGTGAATCAGTCAGTGTGTGGCGTAACCTTGTACGTATGTGAGGTGTTAACATCTGATCACCCTGGACGTATGCCATGAAGAGGCTGATGCGCATGCCGCGGCTGTACCTGTGACCACCCTCCTTTTAAACTCCTTTATTGATGAAACCCCTATTAATGCCGATGAGCTTACACAATTTACAAATAGTCCAACAGATGGACTAAGCAACAAAGGAATAAAAAGAACTGCAAAGTCATAAAATGTCTCCTTCTCTACCATGAGTAACAAGAGTTCCAAAGCACTGCGGCAAGCTCATCTCATAAAAAGTTATTTGATTTATGTCAGTTTCACGCAATCGTAGTCTCATCGGCCTGCATTGCATTATATTAAACTTAATTTGTATCGATTTCAGACCTCTGATAAATCAGCTCTTAACAAAAGTCTAAGAATTAAGGGATATTTTATGATATATCATAACAGAACAGCTGAACTCATTGGTTTCTTATTGGGCCACCATAAACCAAATTCCTGTTGATAACTGTACAGGTGAAATTCTACCCCATGATTTTTCCACCCTTTATTCCACAATGAATAGAACGTCTTGGCCTCAGAAACTGCTATGTAGAATCTAAGCAAAAGAAATAATAACAATGATAACCATAATTATAGTTACCAAACGATAAAGAAAACACCATGTTTACGCAAAATATAACTAACTGGTAAGTGCTTCAGTGGAAAATGCAAGTCAAAAGGGCCACTTAGCTCGGTGCATTACAGTGTCTGAAGGACTTTTGTTGGTGGCACTTTAAACTACGCATCCTCCTCATGACCTCAACCAAGAGACCTTCGTGTATGCTTGTCTTTCGCCCAAGTAGATTAATGAATTCAGGGTAGAAGAGATCCCTGGAGTGATTTGCATGTATTGATTAAATGTCATGAATGTAGTGCAGGAGGGGAAATTACTAGAGACACAGGAAATGGGGAAAGCACAATTGTGACCGCTGTTTAAGTAAATGACTTGGTGATTCTTCCTGGCATGTGATTATATTCTTTATATTTACCCCAACAGCTGTGGGAGCGGTGAGAGGACGCCCTCCAAGCGCTGTGTTTCCGACGGACTCCAGCGCCACAGGGAACCCCAGCTCCAGAAATTGCCTCGTTCCCTTCACAAACTCTGTGATGACTGAATGGTCCCCGGCTGTATGCTTAAAGCACATTCAATAAAAATCACATGCAGCGAAACCTTGGTTTGTGAGCAACATTCGTTCTGGAAACTTGCTTATAATTCAAAGCGCTTGTATATCAAAGCGTATTTCCCCATAAGAAACAATGGAAATGCAGGTGATTTGTTCCACAACCCAAAAATATTCATATAAAAACGATGACAATACTGTAATAGAATACAAAATAATAAAGAAAATACAAAATATAAAGAAAAATAAATTAGCCTGCACTTACCTTTGAAAACCTTCGTGGCTGGTGTGCGAGAGACAAGAGAGAGGAGGGTTATTGTGTAGGATGACTTTCACTATCACTAACAGAATCACTGTTATCTATTGGCTCCATGGAATCTTTTTCTTTTCTTGCAATTTTAACAAGGAACCTATCCAATGACACTTGCTTTTGCCTGCTTTTGAGGATTTAGCAGAAAAGTGACATTGCATTGTCATTAAACAGATTCGTCACTTGCACTGCTACAGCCTTATCCGGGTAGTGATTTTCTACAAAATTTTGCATGGTTTCCCACATTTTAAACATCTTCCTAATCTCATTTGAAGTGAGGAATTCCTCTTTTTCTCCTCCTCCTTGTCAGATGAGATGCAGACGTAGAGTTCTTATAAAATCTTGCAATTTCGGCCACTCGCATACCTCGTTTGTACTTGTCCATGATTTCTTTCCTTCTTAACTCCTATCATAATCATCTCCTTCTCACCACCTTTCTTTTCAACCTTTTTCTGCATGGGGTCCATTTTATATGCTCACACGGATGTTGTCTACAGTACAGTATTAATAAACTCTTGTCATAGACTGTATTTAATGTAAATGGCAATAAGGCAGCAGAGGAAAGTGTCTATATCTGCAGGCAGCCTGACCTAGAATGAAGCAAAGCGTTCCTAAGCTCACTCTTGGATGGAAAAGCAAAGAACGGTCCAGAAGTGCTTGGAAGTGACAAAACTACACTAGTGCCAGTTGTGGGCACTTTCCAACATTCTGAAAAATCACTGATTTCTGCCAAACACTGTGGCCTGAGACGGAGCATCTGAGCATGGGAGACGATCACCCACAATCCCGCAGAGAGAGAGAGAGAGAGAGAGAGAGAGAGAGAGACAGAAACTATTGGCTCAGTTGTGATCATGTGACATTCGGCATCACGTACTACTCATATTGCAAGACACTGCTCGTTTATCAAGCTAAAATTTTGTAGATATGTTTGCTCGTCTTGCGGAACACTCGCAGAACAAGTTACTCACAATCCAGGGTTTTACTGTATTTCAAAATGGAGACTGGCACTGATGTTCACAAACAAAACAGAAGCACCATGAGAAGATGTGGGTCCAGGCGGCATAGGAACATCAGGAGGACAACTAGGAAAAGACCCACGCACGGCCCGAGAGGTCATCAGAAAGGAAACATCCGGACTGCACCTAAGTGACGCCCAGTGTTTGCTTTGCTTAGCAAAAGAATACATCTCCATAAGTCAAGGTAAAGAACAGTGATATTAAACATGAGGTATGGGGGACCGCCTACATGTACCTCTCTGAGAGTTCCTTACGAGGACAGGGTCCGGCTCCTGCCAAGTCACAAGAGCTCTGGATCCTTTCATTTATCCCAAATCACCCAGGAAACACACCAGTTACTTCCCAGCAGCAGCCCCTGCCTTCCCCCCGGCGTCTGCCCACCTTATGGCTATCACAACATGCGGTCTTCACTTCTTATTTCTTATTCAGGAAAATATTCCATGGTCCCAGACTTCCCAGCACAAGGGCCTTGCGTATGTCAGAGGGCCAAGGCCTTTCTAAGGATCAGATCTGCTCATGGACTAACACGCCAGGACATATCATCCTATGATTCTTTCTGTAAGGCCATGTATAAAAGAGGAGATGCCAGAAGCACCCATGAGGAACACATCAAAGCCATCACCAAGCAGACAACGGGGACATCAGGAAAAGAAGTCTGGTGTTACACTCCCAGCAGCAATGGCCTGCCCAGGAGACGGTATGAAAATGCACTTGAGTTCTATGGAGTATATTCAATATGGAATTCTGTAGAGGAGAGTCTCCTGAATTTTGATGAGGATAAATGAAAACAACAAAAACACAATTCCATTGCCAGCCTGACTCTCTGTGATTTGATGTACTCCTGGATGGGACATTTGGAAGGCATTTAAGTGAAGTCAGGGACACGAGAGACCGATTGTACCCTGAGTGCTGTCTAGCACATCGGCCCACACCAATTTCATAAATATCAACAGCACGGCATTACTTTCATTTGTCTGGGCTGCTACAACAAAATACCAGAGTCTGGGTGACTTGTAAACAATGGGTGTCTACTTCTCATCCAGCTGGAGGCTGGTCATCAGCAACTGGAACAGTGCTCTCACAGGACCTCGACTATAGTGGCCCCCTGACCTCAGACTTCCAGCCAGTGGATGATGGGATATGTAGAGGGGCAAGGGGGCTGTCTGGGATCTCTTATAAAGGCACCAGTTCCACTAATGAGAGCCCTACCCTATGGCCTAAGCACCTCCAAGAGGCTTCACCTTCTAACACACTTTTGGGGGTTAGGTTTCAACATATAAACTTGGAGGACACAGACCATAGCAGACATGAAACTCCTGGATCAGAGACAAAGGATGTTGTTGCTCATGACACAGCAGGCAGCCTGAGCTTCATGTTCAAAGAGGTGCCCTTTGTTCCCAAGTCAAATACCAGCAAAGACGAGGGACCAGGTGGGTGCTGCACACATGGGAGATCCATGACACAGTTGGTGACCTAAGCAGAAGCTTCCAGAAGGAAGTGTAAACTATATTAGGGAACTTCCCCCAAGTCTAGTATAGTTGAAGTCTCAAAAGCAAAAATGAGGCTATGGTAGTACACAGAATGTGACTTGTAAAAGTCAAGAAAAGCTTAAATAGTGCATTAGTAAAGGTCACAGGCCAACCATATATGAAATATGTCATCCAAGGTAGGAGACAAAGCCAACAGAATTCAGGTGAAAATGTAGAGTAGAATCATAGTGACAGAATGAATATGACATCACTGTTTTGTTTATTTATTTATTCATTTATTTATTTTACACATTGACTAGAAACATATTAAGTGAAGAAGGTAATTGGTATATGGTTATTCACTCAATGGGACATAGGTAAGAAGACATGGACCAGAAACCCCTAACCCAATAATCTTTCTAAAGAGTTATGGTTCAAATATGGAGCAAACTGAACTGTGGGTTTGAGCCATCAGTCCTGCTCAAGAGAGAAAAGTGTACTTGAAGCCTCTCTCCCGGGGCTGGAAGCTCAAATATCAACCAAAACTTAGGCTATGCTACGCTCTGGAAAGCAGTGTGGAGGTTCCTCAGAAAATTAAAAATAGACCTACCCTATGACCCAGCAATAGCACTGCTAGGAATTTATCCAAGGGATACAGGAGTACTGATGCATAGGGGCAACTGTACCCCAATGTTTATAGCGGCACTCTCAACAATAGCCAAATTATGGAAAGAGCCTAAATGTCCATCAACTGATGAATGGATAAAGAAATTGTGGTTTATATACACAATGGAATACTACGTGGCAATGAGAAAAAATGAAATATGGCCTTTTGTAGCAACATGGATGGAACTGGAGAGTGTGATGCTAAGTGAAATAAGCCATACAGAGAAAGACAGATACCATATGGTTTCACTCTTATGTGGATCCTGAGAAACATAACAGAAACCCATGGGGGAGGGGAAGGAAAAAAAAAAAAAAAAAAAAAAAAAAGAGGTTAGAGTGGGAGAGAGCCAAAGCATTAGAGACTGTTAAAAACTGAGAACAAACTGAGGGTTGATGGGGGGTGGGAGGGAGGGCAGGGTGGGTGATGGGTATTGAGGAGGGCACCTTTTGGGATGAGCACTGGGTGTTGTATGGAAACCAATTTGACAGTAAATTTCATATATTAAAAAATAAAAAAAAAAATAATAATAATATGCAAATGAGGGATTGAAACCTGTTAAAAAAAATAAAATAAAATAAAATTTTTTTCTTATTTATTTATTTATTTATTTATTTTTCAACGTTTTTTATTTATTTTTGGGACAGAGAGAGACAGAGCATGAACGGGGGAGGGGCAGAGAGAGAGGGAGACACAGAATCGGAAACAGGCTCCAGGCTCCGAGCCATCAGCCCAGAGCCTGACGCGGGGCTCGAACTCACGGACCGCGAGATCGTGACCTGGCTGAAGTCGGACGCTTAACTGACTGCGCCACCCAGGCGCCCCTCTTATTTATTTAAAAAAAAAACAAAAAAAAACAAAAAACAAAACTTAGGCTATGCTGATGATATAAAGGCTGTACATTGATGTTTTCACTTGATATTTATCTACAGACAAAACATGCAATCTGTTATTTGTCATAAAAAATAATACAAATGAAAGTAATTCTGTGAAAGTAAAAAAAAAATGGCAGACAGTTGAAAGCAAGAAGGAGGGAAAAGTTGATAATATTGTCATCTTACTAAGTTAGGAATCAGAGCTATTGTGTGATGTTTGTGAGATAAGATGTGGAGGTGTAGGAATAAATTATAAATTATGAGCAGATTCAATATGAACTGAGGGTAATTATGTAGTTATGTCATGAGGCATGGAAGAGAAAGGGGACAAGACAGTGGTGTAGGTAAACTACCTTGTCATCAACCAGAGAAAGAAATCTATAAGTAGAACTGAATTAAATAATCACCAAGACCGGGGCGCCTGGGTGGCGCAGTCGGTTAAGCGTCCGACTTCAGCCAGGTCACGATCTCGCGGTCCGTGAGTTCGAGCCCCGCGTCAGGCTCTGGGCTGATGGCTCGGAGCCTGGAGCCTGTTTCTGATTCTGTGTCTCCCTCTCTCTGCCCCTCCCCCGTTCATGCTCTGTCTCTCTCTGTCCCAAAAATAAATAAAAAACGTTGAAAAAAAAATTAAAAAAAAAAAAAAAAATAATCACCAAGACCACGTAAGATGGTAACCCATGCGTGAAAAATAAAGGAGACTGCTCCGGCAGCTAGGTCAGTAGTGGGGAAATGGGACGGAAGTGTGGGTTTCAGTATGCACCCTCTGTATTCTTTGATACTCTGTTTTTTCTTACAGAACAGATTTAGAAGATGAGACCCAGCTAATTGTTTAGAAAAGGGCTAGAAATGGGGCGGAGGTCTCAAAGTCAGGATGGGCTCTCTCCATCGTGGTCATCTGAGGAACTTGTTGGACATGAGAGATCCCCCCGGTCTCACCTGCTCAGTGCCTCCTCAGGAGCCCTGCGATTCTGTCCGCAATCTGCCTTTTGAACACACTTTGGGGTGGTTTTGCTTTCGTAGATCATATGGTAGCCATGCCACATGTCTCCTACCCACAGCTATAACTGGACCAAAATTCACTAATTCCACAGCCGGTGAGAAGTGGGCCCCTCACACTGCTTTAACAACCGCCGTGACATGAATATTGATGTGGATTGACATGCCTGGAGATGCATTCCTTCAGGAAGGTCGTGTCTCGTGCATTTTCTGTGACCGAGGTTGGGTCTGGGAAGGAAGCAGAAAGGGTTAGGTGGTGAGCTTATTGCTCTGTCACTCCATAACTGCTCTTCGGTCCATTGTATTGATAATAAGCAGCATTGACAATAATAATCGCACAGAAGTGAAAGTAATCCATACTAATCTGTGCCATATGGATACACTTTTTTTATCAGCCATCGATGACAAGATCATTCAGAAGAAGCTTTAGTAGTCAGATTTCATCGGCTGCACAGACACAAATAAATGGATTCCCCAAAGGTTTAGCCTACATGATTAATTTTCCTGCCCGAAGTGTGTGTCTGTGTGTGTGGGGAGGGAGTCACTTCCCTCTTTGCTCTGATGTAATCCTTCTTTCTCCTCCTCTGCTTTTGTTTCTTCTCAAGGTCGACCTTAACAATCCTAGAGGTTTGCTCTCTCCAGGTGGTACTTTGTTCCTGCCCTTGGTCCTTGAAGGACTGTTGAATCCTTGTTGGTTATTTCCAGCTTGCTGGACGCGGTCCAACCTCCAACTTGACAAATAATGAGTTCTTTTATGTTTCATGGTAGAAATCAATAAGTGGTGCTTTAATTGCTCAAAGGAAAAGGAAACTAAAGGAAAATTGCAAAGGAAGTTACAAAAGGGTTAATTTCTGTCTATTTGGAGGAGAATGAGAAAGAGACGCCCCCAGGGTTTCTGCTTCATCTTAGTGGTATTGAAATGTAAGCTGCAACTAACAGTCTGGTTAATAACAATTCACGCCACTGTCAATCTTTTTGACCGATGTCATCAATATTTTACACCGCAAAATAACAACAATTAAGAATCAGGACCAGGAGAAGCACCTGGGGGCAAATGTGTTTCGAAGGCGACAGTGAAATTGACGATGTCGAGCCAGCGCTTCCAAGAGACGGTCTGAGAAAGGTTTGCTGCGATTGTATTTTCCAAACAGTGTGAACAATCACTCGTTACTACAAAGGGACATGATGCACAGGAGGGATACTGCAATTCCAGTCGGCAAAACTCAGATAAAAGGGATTCAGGGTCAGGTATTAACACCAGGAGCAGTTTCCAGGTACTTGGGACTAACACAGGTGAGGCACTAAAGAAACAACGAGTTCACAAGTAAAAACTGACTTCAAACAATGAATCTTAGAAAATTTCTACCTGATACGCAAGCCAGCTTGCAAGGCATACCAAAATAAATAAATAATAAATAAATAAAATAATAAACTCAAATCTCTATTTTTCCTCCTCTCGATGCAACTTTGGTAAGTTTTAAGAGAGGTGAAATTGGACTTTGTTTTGTTTATCCAATTTACTAATGAAAAGGAAAGCAGGAAGGCATCAAATTAAAATTCTCTTTTATTTATGACACGAGCTCGAGTTGAGCTTTTACCCCTTTTATGTCATTTCAGAATCAGATTTTAAGCATTAGTTTTTTTTTTTAAGCTTATTTTTCTATTTTGAGAGATTGTGAGCAGGGGAGGGGCAGAGAGAGAGGGAGAGAAAGAGAATCCCAAGCAGGCTCAGCACTGTCAGTGCAGAGCCTGACCTGGGGCTTGAACTCACCAATCGTGAGATCATGACCTGAGCCCAGGTCACGAGTCGGATGCCTCACCGACTGAGCCGCCCAGGCACCCCCAGGCATTAGTTTCGAAGTTTACAAATGAGACACAGCCAAAAACACATCTGTAGTCTGAGCAGAGTCATGGTCCCTTACCCAGCTGCAGCTCCAGGAAAGGGCCCTGTAGGAATTCAAGAGGGTCTCAGTGAGAGGATTCGGACAGAGCCTCCTGTAGGATGGCGGTAAGGGGGTCTGGGAGGCGGGACATTCTGGGCTGGATACCCTTACGGGTGCAGCCGTGGGTGATGGCTGTCTGCATACACCTCTGTCCCGGGTTGGGAATCCTAACGAAGCCCAGGCTCATGTTGGTCAAGAAGCACTGACCACTCAGGACGTATTGACTGTTTTCACAGCTCTGGTTCTATCTCGTTCATGTTCTGATAAAAGCACTGCTTCTGCCAAAGGAAAAAATAAAACAGATTCACCAGGCCCCTTCTCCTTGTGTGGGTTCTCCTGTGGGACCTTTGTCAAAGTTCTCTCAGGAGCTCTTACGTGAAACCACTGATAAAAGAGACATCATTTATGAAAAAGGCTCAAGGAGACGGTCACTGGTTTGACAGTTCATAAAACACGTGTGTTTCAGAATCATCATTTCATTAACGTGCACCTGCTATGTTGTCCAACAGTGTTGTCAGGGACATAGTTCAGTGCTCAGGGTTCTCTCTCAAATTCATTTACACTGCTATCTGCTAGGAAATCGAGAATGATTTTCAATCTCCTACTGATTTTGGCACCTACAGATGGGCCCCACATGTCACACCTTCTCTCAGATTATGCACCACGTGGTTACAAAACTGTGTTTCATGGCGTGTGCGTGCATTACATTTCCATTCTTAGCAGTATGGTGGGAACATTGCACAGAGGAACCTCACTGTTTTCATTTCACTTTCTGGCATGCACTTGGTACCAACACCTTCTCTACGTCGGTCTCACTGATGAGTAAGAGAGGAAGGAACGACCAGCCAGGGGAGCTGCCCCCTCCTCCAGCTCCGTCATGGGCGTCATTGGCAGCTTGTGCAGGTGGCTGATGGGCAAGCTAACAGGAGCAGGAAAGGAAGGAATGGTTCCTGGGTTGTTGGTGTTTGAGAATGCCATCACCTTCCTTCTGATCCAGAGGCATCTTTGTCCTGAAGGAAAGCGTGACCGTGGGGATGACAGCGACCCTATTTCGTCCTACATGGAACACACATGCCCGTTCTCTCCATGGTCTTGCAGAGTCCCAGGTGCTGTTGGTGCCCCTGGGACATTCTGGGCGCTGAATGTGGATGGGAAGGCCAGGGAAGGGCAGAGCACCTGTCTCCTTCGCCCCAAGAATGCTCATCATTTACTGGACTTCACTTCCTAAACCAAGTTCAAAGATGAGTTGTTAAGAACGCAAGATGGCGTCAGCAGAGCATGACCCTGAGTGGGGCCCCCACACACACCCGTGACGCTGGCCCTCCCATCAGTGCGTAGGCACACTCCTCTTCCTCCCACAGGGGAAAGAGACAGACAAGAAGACCCTTGACTCCACTTCCCCTGCAGCTACCGCTCAGTTTCACTTCTTCTCTTACAGAAAAACCTTGGAAAGAGTTCCCCTCGCAGCTAACCTCCAGTCTCTCTGCTCCCATTCTCTACTGAGTCCACTGACCCTGGGTTTTGCCCACACCATGGCCACAAAGCTGCTCTTCCCAGGGTCACTAATGAGCCAAGTCTAGCGCCAACTCGGAGTCCTAATCTTGATGGGCAAGCATGTCTTTACCGTCATTCTGTCCCCTGATTTCCTAGATGCCACTCTCCACCAGATCCTTCTATTCTCCCGTGGCAGCTGCCTCTTCACCTGCCTTCTGAGCCCCCCGTGCCCATAGCGCGTGTTGACATGTCCAGAGAGTGTCCTTTAAGCAAGAGGTGCAGGGCACAGCCTTCTCTGCCCCTCTAGCACCCTGCTGCCTGGAAGTGAACGCAGTCGCTGGAGATCTATTCAGTCGTCGTGGCTCACAAGGACTGTGGGCCACCACCGGGCATAATAAAGCTGGAGCTCTGGGGAGGATGTTCGGGACGTCACCGGACTGTCATTTATCCCTGGCTGGTCTTCCTGACTTCTCTACATGAGAAATATAATCGTGGTGCTTGGGGGTCTTCTGTAACAGACAGCTCAATCTGTGATACACAATCTGATAAGTTACTCCTAACTGCCACCGTTCTCTAGAATATACAGCTTGTTCTCAAGATAAGCAAAACATTCACAAGATGAAAATTCCTTAGGAAGGAGAGAGCCAGTAAAACTGAGTAGGAGTGGGGTACAACCTAGACATCCTTCTGCCCATTGCAAAGAACTCCTATTTCTGAATTTTTGAGACAATGGGCGCTAAGTTTATATTTGAAAACTGATGAAATCTTGCATAGAAGTCTAACTTGAGGTTATATGTAAGAATTGAAATGTACTTTTTTATTATTCCCAAAACATTGGATTACTATTCTCATTTAGAGAAACAAGCCATTTGATATTGAACATTTTGTATAAGGTGCTAGTTGTCCTCAGGATTTTTTTCTCACACGTATCTTTTTTTGTTTGTTTGTTTTTGAAAAGCCTGTATTGTATCCATTTTCTTATAATGACAGCTTTGTCATAAATCACATGATTATAGGTCTGCTTCTGAAAGTTACATTTTGTCACTGACTACTGGTCAAATGGTCAAAACTTATACAATATCATACAGATTTGATTATTGTAGCTTTAAAATAAATCTTAACACCCATTTGTTTATATTTTCCAGCTTTGTTCTTTTTTAAGGTTAGCATAGTAAATTACAGCATGTTCCATTTCCACATAAATTTTAGAATAAGCTTGTCAATGTTCACGACAAACATGCAGCAATTATGACTGAGACTATTTTGCATCTACAGATTTACTTGGTATTACATACTCTTTCTTAATTTTCTATAGTGATTTGTAGAAATATGATGGAATTTAGCATGGTGACAGATGGTAAGTACATTTACTGTGGTGAGCATAGCATAAGGTATAGAATTGTCAGATCACTACATTTTACACCTGGAACTAATGTAACATTGTACATCGACTGTACTCCAAGAACAACAACAACAAAAATTGATAAGTCAGTCTGATAAGCTGATATAAGTCAGATCAAACTTGGACCTTCATTTGCAACTTTAGTGAAAGATGTCTTGTTTCTTTTATCTATAGAGATGTGAAGTGAGAAATAGTTCCCTCTCCTTTGGGATTCTTGCTGCTAATAATAAAAATAACCTTCCTTTGTGTGGTTAACAATGCTCTCAGTTGTGAGGCACCTGGGTGGCTCAGTCGTTAAATGTCCGACTTCGGCTCAGGTTATGATCTCATGATGTTCATGGGTTCGAGCCCCATGTCGGACTGTGTGCTGACAGCCCAGAGTCTGGACCCTGCTTGGGATTCTGTGTCTCCTTCTCTCTCTGTCCCTCCCCCACTTGCACTCTGTCTCTGTCTCTCTCTCTCTCTCTCTAAAATAAATAAAACATTAAAAAATTTTCAAGAAAAAAAGAGAATGGGTTGGCCCTCATTCTTTCAGGCTGAAATTATTATCTCCATTACTAATAAGAAAGAAGGTCGGGAGTCTAAATCAGTTGTCGATGAAAAGACAGTGTCAGAGGTGGGTCTTGAACATAGATATTCTGACTCCAGATCCAGGGTTCTTTTTACGTAAAGATTGCTTTCTTAAGTAACATATATTTGTATCCAAACTCAGAAATGAACAAAGCAGGAGTCTAATGCCACTTTGACATTTGAATTCCGAGTTTGTTGATTTGTATGTGTCATCAATGTAATCTGGACCCCGTGAAGTATTAAGAACAAACTGAAACCCTCAAGTCATCACTGAATGTGTCCCACTCGTAACAAACATTTATTTATTACTACCTCATGGATGAATCCCTCCTACTCCCTCCTGGACAAAGATGACAGTTACACAATGATAGCATGAACCGGGCCGTGGGATTTCGTCACACTTAGAGTGACTTAAATCCCATTGCCACACTTAGAGTGACTTACCCATTGCCATGAATGCCTTGACTTATTGGAACCCACTGGCAAAACCCACAGTATTCTGCTAGAATAAGATATTTTCACCGCAGTCGAGCAGAATAATGCTGGTAGGGATGAGAATTGAATATATCAGAATCCCTATTTTTCATGATTGAGGCTAAGGAAAAGTGGAGGGCCACATCAATTTTCTGACCTGGTAAAATGGCTTCATATCATTTCAGAAATTGAAGACATTATAAATGTAATCCATGTTAAACTTTTTACACCAGGCGTAAAGTAGAAAATGTAATTCTTTACTGGAAGTTCCCACAAAGAATCATTATCTTTTCAGTCATGACATGAAAATTAGCATGTTAGAAAATACTAATTTTAAAAAACAAAGGCTGCTGGTTATAATAAGCCACTCATTTTACATATTTACAAATATCTTACATATTTACATTTCATACTTACATTTTTACATTTTATTTACATATTTACGTTTATGATACCTTGGATGAGGAAGAATACTGAACTGTAGGAAGGAAAAGACATGCTGACCAGCAGTTAGAATGAGTCCTGTTGTGAAGGTCTTAGCATCTGTTTGAGGGTAATCTCCCAGCACTTTCATACAGATTTAGGACCAGGACTGAGGAGACAGGCTTCCAATCTGTGGATTTGAGCCAATCACACAAACTGTTCTGAAAAATAGTGGTTATAGCATTATCATAAGGTAGGATATTTTTCTTCTTTTATTAGAGATATCACTATTTTTACTCCAATCACTACTAAATTCAGAGCCATTGCATTGATGAATATGTATATTCACGTTATATATATTTGTGTATATATTTATATATATGGTGTGCATATATATTGAATATAAAAAACCTTGACTTCAAAGAACTTTACTATTTAGAATTTACAGTTTTGTTAAGGAAAAGTGTGTGAAATAAAATTGTCAGTGTCAGTTTAAAAAAATTTTTAATGTTTATTTCTGAGGCAGAGAGAGACAGAGCATGAGTGGCAGAGGGGCACAGAGAGAGAGGGGGACACAGAATCCGAAGCAGGCTCCATCCAGGCTCTGAGCTGTCAGCACACAGCCCGACGCGGGGCTCGAACTCACAGACTGCGAGATCATCACCTGAGCCGAAGTCAGACGCTCAACCGACTGAGCCACCCAGGTGCCCCAATGTCAGACAGTTTTCTTAATCAAAAGCCTGGGTTATCTACACACGACAATCTTGGTAGAAAAATGTGATATTCATCTCCACACTGTACTGAACTTACTAGAATCTAGGTTGTAGGAAATGCCATTTATGGGGAATTTCTTAAAGCACTAGGAATCTATTTGTCTGGATCAGGGGCTAGTCATTTGGAGTACACATTACCAGACAATAATCAGATTCAGGTATCTGCTTTAAGCCAGAACCATGGTGCCCAGAAATGCTCTATAAATTTTGGGTGTATTGAATCTTCCTTCTCTGGGGAGACACTTCATGCCTTTCCCAGGTCCTCAAAGATTAGAAAAATATAGATGATGCCATTTGGGCTCATAAAATCCCTTTCACCGAATTCTATTTTGGTCTTGTAGTCTATCATGAACCTTACATGCAGAACTCTTCGTGCAACGACCACACCGGTGTAACCACTATATTTACCGTTGGGATTTCGTTTCATGAAGTTGTGTCCACGACGTGACCACAAAGGAGAATTGTGTCTCACAGTGGAGTGCCAGGGACAGCTGGGACCTTTTTCCTCCTCTGAGAAATGTGTCCCTCTTGTCTCATGGACACGCGTTGTTTCAAAGTGTCCTCATCAGATGCAGGTGGTGGCAGAAACTGCCGTAGGACTGGGGGCCTCGTCCTAGACAAACAGATGAAAGCTCCCTTCTTCAGAGAATATCCTTCTTGTGGCTCCATGTGTTTTGCTTTCCAGGGACTTACATGGACCCGAGCCATTTTGAAATACAAAACTTGGGGCGCCTGGGTGGCTCAGTCGGTTGAGCGTCCGACTTCAGCTCAGGTCACGATCTCATGGTCTGTGAGTTCGAGCCCCGCATCGGGCTCTGTGCTGATGGCTCAGAGCCTGGAGCCTGCTCCCGATTCTGTGTCTCCCTCTCTCTCTGCCCCTCCCCCGTTCATGCTCTGTCTCTCTCTGTCTCAAAAATAAAATAAACATTAAAAAAAATTAAAAAAAAAAAAAGAAATACAAAACTGATGCATTTCTTTCCACACCGTGGCTGTGAGGAAGGCCTCCGGCCTCTTACAGGCCTGATGTAGTAATTCTACAGGATTTTACGGCGTGAATTTCCACAAACTCGCTTTCTTCCTTTATTCTATTTCCCCTCATCCCAATGTCTTTATATGTTTTGAAACCACTTTACACTTTTGGGGTACCTGGGTGGCTCAGTCAGTTAAGCATCAGACTGTAGGTTTTAGCTCAGGTCATGATCTCACAGTCTGTGGGTTCAAACCCTGCATCAGGCTGTGCACTGACAGCTTGGAGCCTGCTTGGGATTCTCTCTCTCTCTCACCCTGCACCTTCCCTACTTCCTTTCTCTCTCTCTCTCTCAAAATGAATCAGTAAACATTAAAAAAAAAAACCTTTAAATTTTCTTAAAAATGCAGCAACAAAATTTAAAAGTAAAACAATTTTGGTTAATTATCAAGTGATGATTTAAAGCAGAGTCTATATTCTTACTTTAATAAAAAAGATTTCTACTTGCATTTCAGGGAATTTGGATGTTATATTTGCTTCATTTCTCTAGGAATTTTGAATAACCCAGAATAAAGCCCCAGGTTAAGCAAAATAATTCATGAAAAATCTGAGACTTTTTGAAAAGTTTTTAAAGGATCTCTGCAGCAAACCCAAGTGCTTTACCAACAATTGATTTTATGCAGGACCAGTTACATAATTTCTGACCCCCAGTGCAAGAGGGAAATGCAGGGGCCCTTGCTCACAGCATATTAACAATTTTTAGACAGTGCCAGCAGAACATAAACTAAGGTCAGACTGTTCTGGATGAGGGGCCCCGTGTGCCATCACGAATCCTACACCCATGAATCTGATCATGTCATGGATGTTAAAGTCTAGTTTGTGGTGAAGCTTTTTGTGGTGAAGCTTAATTTTCCTTTTTTTTTTTTTTTTTTTTTAGTGCAAGGTATGAGAAGTGCACCTTGAGAGAACTATTTCACAATGGGAACATGAAGACAGAAGTCATAGTGTCAGTTGGCTTAATTCCCACGCTGGGGGAGATCTCCAGGTGCGCCATGATGCCACAATGTTAGCGTGCCACACACTGAGTGCATGACCACCCGAACGGACAGAGGGAATGATTACTCTGCTTTACAAAGAACGGCTGGCAGAGACACAAAGAGGTCCATCGCTGTGCCTTTCAGCATCGAAGGAGCCAGGAAAGCACCTATTCTAATACACTTGATGGAATGACATTAACTTGAACTTGGAACAGGCATTTCATCTCTTGGTGAAAAGTTCATAATCCTTTTATTCAAATATCATTGTTATTCTAAAGAGTATCATAGGCTGATGAAATACATTTGCAGAAAGTTAGGAAGATCTGAAGAAACTGACCAAAGTTAAAAAAAAAAAAAAAAATGCTTGGGGCACCTGGGTGGCTCAGTCGGTTAAGCATCCGACTTTGACTCAGGCCATGATCTCACAGTTCATGAGTTTGAGCCCCGTGTTGGGCTCTGTGCTGTCAGCACAGAATCCCCTTCAGATCCTCTGTCTCCCTCTGTCTTTTCCCTGCTTGTGTGCATGCTCTTGTGTGCTCTCTCTCTCTCAAAAATAAATATAAACATTAAAAAATAATTCCTGGAACTAACGAGATATTATAGCAAGGAAACCTCTCTCTCTCTCTCTCTCTCTCTCAAAAATAAATACTAACATTTAAAAAAATTCCGGGAACTAATGAGATGTAGCAAGGAAGCAGAACACAAGGTTCACATACAAATGTCAATCACTTTCTTATATATAGCAATGAAGAAATGGAATTTAAAATAAAAAATACAATACCACTTACATTAGCACTCCAGAAATAAAATACTTAGGTATAAATCTAACAAAATACGTATATGAGGACAACTACTCTGATGAATGAAATCAAACAACTAAATAAATGGAGAGATATTCCACGTCTGTGGATGGGAAGACTCAATTTTGTCAAGATGTTAGTTCTTCTCACTTGACTGTAGATTTCACACAATCCCCAGTCAAGATCTCAGTGGGTTATCATGTGGATGTCAACAAACTAACTCTAAAGTTTACAGGTAAAGGCAAATAGCCCAGAGGAGCCAACTACCAAAGAGGAGGAGCTAAGTTGGAGACGGCCATGTCTCAATGTCAAGACTTCCTAGAAAACTGCCATCAAGACAGTGTGGTAGTGGTTAAAAAATAGACAAATAGATCCATGGAACAGTGCAGATCCACAAATAGAGTAAACTAAGTTTTGACAAAGGAGCAAAAGCCATGGAGCAAAGATAGCCTTTTCCACAAATGGTGCTAAAACACCTGGACATCCACGGGCAAAAAATTGATGTAGACGCAGACCTCGCACCCTCCACAAAATGAAGTCGAAATGGATCATAGATGCAACGTGCTGGGAGATGATGTGGGAGAAAAGCTGGATGACTTTGGGTTTGGGCATGCCTTTTTTGATATAATGAAAGGCACGATCCATGAGAGAATAGATAAAATCTGCCGCTCTGCAAAAGACTCTGCCAAGAACATGAAGAGACGAGCCACAGACTGGGACAAAATTGTTGGAAAAGACACATTTGGTAAAATAGACAAAGAACTCTTAAAATCCAGCAATAAGAAAATGAAAACCTGATTTAAAAATGGGCAACTGATCTGAACAGACACCTCACCAAAGAAGGTATTTAAAGTATAGGAAAAAATGTTCCAGGTCATATGTCATCAAGGAAAAGCAAATTAAAACAACAGTGAGATTCTACTACACAGCTATTAGAAAGGTCAACATCCAGTATGCCGAAAATGCCAAATGTTCACGAGGATATGAAACAACAGAGACTCTCGTTCACTGCTGGTGGGAATCCACACTGGTACAAGCACTTCGCAAGATGGGTTGTGGTTTCTTACAACTAAACGTACTCTTACCATAAAATCCAGCCATAATGTCCTTGATATATACTTAAAGAAGTTGAAACTATGTCCACACAAAAACCTGCACACAGATGTTTACAGCAATTTCATTCATGATTTCCAAAACTTGGAAGTAAACAGGGTGTCCTTTAGTGGGTGAATAAACTGTGGTCATTCCAGACAATAGAAATTTATTCAGCGCTAACAAGAAATGAGCTCTCAAGCAGAAACTTAATTTTTTTTTTAATGTTCACTTAGTTTTGAGAGACAGGGGAGGGGCAGAGAGAGACACACACACAGAATCCGAAGCAGGCTCCAGGCTCTGAGCTGTCAGCACAGAGCCCGACACGGGGCCTGAACTCAAGAACCATAAGATCATGACCTGAGCCGAAGTCGGACACTTAACCGACTGAGCCACCCAGGAGCCCCAAACACAGAAAAAACTTAAATGCATGTTAGTAAGCGAAAGAAGCCAGTCTGAAAAGTCTACACACTATATGATTCCAACTCTATGACATTCTGGAAAAGGCAAAACTATGGAGACAGGAAATTATCAGTGATTGCCAGGAGTTGGAGGGAAAAGTGATGAATGAGCACAGCATATGGGATTTCTAGGGCTGTGAAGGGCTCTGTGTGACACTATAATGGTGGTGCCATTATACATTTGTCCAAACATACTGGAAGGCTGCCCTAATGTCAAGTATGGATGTGGGATGGTGATGATGTGTTAATGTGGGTTCATCAGTTGTAACATATATTCCACGCTGGTGCAGGGTGTTGATAACAGGGAGGCTGGGCATGTGTGGGAACAAGGGGTATTTAGAAACTCTCTGTACTTGCCATTCCATTTTGTTGTGAACCTAAAACTGCTCTAAAAAATAAAGTGAATTTAAAAAATCTAAAAACATAACACACACAAATTCAGTGACCATTATCCTTAACAGTGTGAAGTCATTGAAATACTTGTTTATTGTGAATCCGAAATGCAAAGGCCAAGAAGCAGACACAGCCTTGTGCAAAGAATCCAGTTCCAGGAAAAGCATTGTGGACTGGGGTATTTTTTAGGGTTACATTTTTATGTCTTAATCTCCCTAATTATAGATGCTAAGTCACCACATAAATCTGTTTCCCTTTTCTTCTGTCTTGGCTGCAACATCAATGTTGGACCCAAATGGTATTTTCTTAATTTTACAATTTACCCTCCTTCTGGGACTGGGGAAGGTGCTCACCGTCCCAGGAGATCAGGTGTCAGGCCTGGAACCTTCACCCTCGCATGGAGGACTTTTGAACCAAGAGTAAATAATAATTGTCATCAAGCTCTCCCCGGATAATTGTCCAAAAGCTGAACCAAGGACCTGAGAGCCGCGGCTTTCAGCGCGATTTGTGCCCCTGATTTTTCAATTTGAAAGAGCTTGTCAGATTTCTTGACATTCTGAGAAGATGCTTTTCTCTTTCTACTGTGGATAAATGTTCATTATCCTTAATTGGCATTAAGTGTGAGCGTCTTGCTCGTGATTGCCCATCAGTCCACGGCTCCTATATCAGCCTCATTAGGTTTCCTGTTCACACTCACTATAAGGAAAGAGGTTAGAAATATTATAGGCAGGGGCTGAAGGCATTCAAAAAATATTTGCATTGTGTCAAATTGCCAGTTTTTGCACAAGCTAACAATTTATTTTCTCCTCATAACCGTGAATGCTACAAATTTTGTGGCTTACACTGCAATTTCATTTAAAAGGCATTATAGCCTGCAATCTGAGTTCATTTGGTGCTAGTCTGGTAAATGGCCAACTCTCATATCAAAAATTTCAATCTAAGTACTGATCGGCGGGTTAATATTATAGAAAGTATGCCCCGGGGGGACATAAAGACATGGCTGGATTTTAGGGCCTGGTGAAATAGTTCTCTGCTCCAAAATGGGCACAGTTTAATCAACAACACGTCATGGAGTAAATATGCTCCTTCCTGGTGCCTCAGCGGGAGGGATACTTCACCAAAATCTTACAATTTTTTTATCATGTACTTTTGTTTGTTTCAGATGTTAATTTTAAGTTTTTTATGTTTATTGATTTTAGAGAGAGAGAAAAAGCGAGCAGTGGGGGAAGGGCAAAGAGAGAGGGGAAGACACAGAATCTGAAACAGGCTCCAGGCTCTGAGCTTTCAGCAC
Organism: Panthera leo; assembly: GCF_018350215.1. Classification (NCBI taxonomy): domain Eukaryota; kingdom Metazoa; phylum Chordata; class Mammalia; order Carnivora; family Felidae; genus Panthera; species Panthera leo. Next base: position 2,078,666 of record NC_056685.1, on the reverse strand, counting down.
AGAGCCCGACTCAGGCTCGAACCCACAAACTGTGACCTGAGCCCAAGTCTGATGCTCAACACACTGAGTCACCCAGGTGCCCCTCAGATGTTAATTTTAAAAGTTGCATTGATTTTCTAGAAGCATAAATTGATACACACACACACACCCTGCCCTGCAAATAGATAAAATAAAACAAGTTGAAATATTTTTGCAAGTATTTAGAAACCCCGTGAGAGTGTTGCTGGGGCTCACTGTGGGGTGAATTATGGTGGACACTGTCTCCCAGTGTGGTCTTCTACAGACCCACTCCCCCAACTTCTGTACGCATTAGGAGAGGTCCTTTAATCTCATGATGGTATCGGATGCCTGTGTATTACTATTATTCATCATCAAGAGCATTTTCCTGCACAGTCATCTTTCACGTGGTTGGAGGGACTGCTCCCCAGTGGGCCCACGGCAGCTACACACCCAGCACATCAAATCCCCGCGTGGGAGCCCCCTCGAGAGCCGCAGGATAGGCCTGATTATCTCCCATGTGCAGTCAGGTGCGGCGGTCTCAGGAGACAGTCATTTGCTGAGGGTTCTGGGGGAAGCAGTGATGAACCGTGGCACCAGCCCCGGGTGTCTTAGGACTCACATTTCCTCCAGCCTTCACCGGCATCTCTCTGCGGTGATCTACCCTCATAGAGGGGACAGACTGGTTCTGATCTGGACTTGAGTGCCGTCACTGCTCAGAGAGTACAAAGTCGGCACCACGTGGCCCTGTCGAAGCTCTGATGTGTTGTGAAGTCAGCCCGTGGTCCTTGTGGCATCACTGCCTTGTCCTTCTTTAGCACAAAAGAAGGGGTAGGACTGCTTTCCGAGGCTCCTTCCAAATCGCTGCCTGTGGCGACTTTAAATACTGGGGCACGTGTGGCCGATGTGGTGGATGGAGAACTGAGAAAATAATACATAAATAGGTAAAAATAAAAACAGAGTATTCTCTACAATAAGCTCTCTGATTATGCTGGGTTTGCTGTCCACTCAACCAAACATTGTCAGAGTCAACCAAACATTATTTTTGGCAAGTCTTTTGAAATTTTTAGTAATTTTTAGTATTTCTGATTGCTTAATTACATTGCAAAATCTTCAAGGTCAATACATCCAATACTACATAGATTTTGCACTACTCTTAATGAATAGTAAGAATAAAACAAAGTGGGATGAAAATGAATAATGAGCCTCTTAGTCTCATGCTAGAAATGAGGCACAGACAAGTTAAGTAACCCTCCCAAGGTCACACAGCTGCGCCATTGCGAACCAAAGAGTTAAAGGATCAGTCCTACTCTCCACGGAGTGTTTTTAACCACTACTCTCTGCTGCAAGCTTATTCTCTGCAGTGTCTGACCCACCTCTTACCAATGTATTTTGGGCCTGAAAAATGAGATAGTGTTAGGGGTTTTCTAATTCATGCTCGAATGAACATACAGATAACAGCGTATCATTCTACATGAAGCTTCCTGGGATATTTTGTTGAAAAGCACTATGCCAAAGTCAAAATACAATTTGAGAGAAAGAAAGGGGGAGGTGTTTTGAGAAGCTGGAGGACAGAGTGCCTCTTTAAGACTTCATCAAATTAATTTGAAAAACCGTTTTCCAAAATGTGTGAGCCCCCCCCGCCACCATTAAACCAGAACACGGGCGTGGCCCAGCCAGATACACTTTGCAGAAGAACAATGTTACAGGACATTCAGAAAATTTATATTATCTTATTATACATTTCTGCAAAAGGTCCTGTGGTCATTCAATGTTCCAGGCTGTTCCAGTTTGTCGTCAGCCGTTCGTAACACGACGTTCCCAAAGACGGCGTCTCGCGGTTGAAGGCGACGGTCAATACTTGAAAGCTACGGCGGCAGCATTTCAAATTATTTTCATGTGTTAATATCAGAGACAGGAAAATACATCCCCGATTATGCGTTTGTAACGTAAGTCACGAGAAGAGATCAAATGCAAGGAATTAGTACAAATGCTGGTTTAATCCATACGTCTTCATGTGAGGCTTTCTGGGGTCTATCGATGGGGCTGCACAAGCTGATGGGTAATTTAGCATCCCCTGGGCCATCCTGGGCACCCGTCTTCATCCTGGGCACGGCTCCATCCGCCCACAGAGGTGATTGCCTTCCTTTATTTGCTGGGCAAGCCTGACTTGCATGTTTCATTTTCTCACTCATTTGCGGCCAAGAGGACCTCCGGAGAAAACCCTTCCCCTGGAATGAAATATTGGCAGGATGTGGGAGAACTTGCTCATTATTTCCAAATTAAATATCTGTCTCTGAGACGCAGGACCAGCTCTGTGCCATGTTGCATATTAAATTCTAGACACACTTGGGAAGGAAGAAACCTCCGTGTTACAGATGGGTTTGTCACCACCGGGGCGAGCAGAAGTTCTCCGTGGCCCGTCTCGTTTCTTATTCTTTTCCTTCTCCTCCCACTAACCCTTCTCTTTCAAGGGAAGCTCTGAGGCATGTTGTAGAATCCTGACATAAATGCATGACGCCCTGTGTGCACACACCTGCGACAGGCCCAGGTAGGTATTTTGGCTCCACATCTGGTCGAATAAATAAGTCTTCGACGTTTGGTGCTCAGCCTCAGGAAATACCTCGTCCTAGTCCATTTAGGCTTCTGTGACAAATGCCAGAACCGGGGGGCTTACGCACGACAGTCATTTGTTTCTCCCAGCTCTGAAGGCTGGGGGCCCAGGGTCCGGGGTCCAGCAGTTGGGGTCCAGTCAGAACCTGCTTCCTGGCTCGCTAAGTTTTCTGGCTGTGTCCTCACATGGTGGGAGGGGTGGGGGGGCGGTCCCTGGGCTCTCTTATGTGAGGACACTAACCCCTTGGGGTGGGCGGGGGGTCTCACCTCCTAATACCATCACCTTGGGGATTCCCTTTCAACATAGAAATTTTGAGGGGAGGGGCACCTGGGTGGCTCAGTCAGTTAAGTGTCAGAGTTCAGCTTGGCTCAGGTCACGATCTCACGGTTCCTGGAACCTGCTTCAGATTCTGTGTCTCCCTCTCTCTCTAAAATAAATTAAAAAAAAAAAAGAAATTTTGAGGGGACACATTGAGACCATGGCACATCCTAAAGGGACCTAAGGAAGTAAAGGCCACCAAAAATTCACCATTCTCCTGGCAAGTCTTTTTCAAATTGGAAAAATATACAGACACTTTATAATTTTAGAAAATTACTGTTTTGATGTTAATTTAAATTTTTTATGATTTTTAAAAATTTTAAATGTTTATTTAGAGAGAGAGAAGGTGAGCATATGTGGGGAGGGGAAGGGGCTGAGAGAGAGACAGAGAGAGAGAGAATCCCAAGCAGGATCCATGCTGTCAGTACAGAGCCTGATGTGGGGCTCTATCCCACAAAGCATGAGATAATGACCTGAGCCAAAATCAAGAATCAAACACCCAACCGACTGAGCCACCCAGGCACCCCTGTGATGATCTTTCTTGATTAGTCATACAAATGAACATATATATATATGGGAGCTGTTACTGAACTACAAAAAAAGAAGTTAGAAATTGACTCTAAAAGATGTTCCCTCTTCCCTTCTCTTCATCTATTGAATAATTCTGACCTAAGCCACGAGGCAGGACAGACAGAGAAGGCTGGGCACAGGGAGGGTCAATGGGTCGCAGGGCTGGGGCTTGGGGGAAATCCATGACAAGCCAGAGCATCACCCCACAACACGAGGAGGGAAAGGAGGGCCCCCGGGCGGGCAGCCACCTGTTTTGGGAGAAACAGCCTGAGCGGGAAGAAGCCAGTGTGCTCCCCATGGGGTGAGCAGCCAGTGTGGACGGTGCCCCGGCAGGGGGGCCGCTTTCCTACAGTCACTGTTACATACTGCCACAACCGGCTGCTGAAACCACACAGACGTTTCCTCCTTCAGCTCAGAGGCCAGGAGTCTGAAGTGACTCTCTCTGGGCAGGCAGGGCACGCTCCCTCCCGAGGCTCCAGGGAATATCTGTGTGCTCCCTTTTCCGAACATCCCCTGGCCCCAGGGCCTTTCCTCGGTCTCCAAGTCTGCAAGCAGCATCTCGCAGAATCATCCCACCTTCTCTTTCTGGGTAGAGTCTCCTTGATGACCCCCAGGGTGCCAGCGAATCTCTCCAAGTGGCGATCTGTCATCACGTCTGCAGAGTCCCCATCACCACGTAAGGACCTTCATCTTCACAGGACCTTCTGTCTTTGGGGCTCATGATTCAACCATACCAGCGAGCAGCTGGGGTGCCCCCCGCCCCCTCTCACTGCATCTTAGCTGGTCATATAGGATTTCCCAATCATACCACTAACAATAGCAACATGTGCTTTTAAATTCATGGCTGATTGAAGATATCTTTCCTAATATCTGTACAAGAAGTGCCTTCCTCCTCTGGACACACAGCCTGTAGCTACTTGGGCCAGGTTTTTGGGTGACGTGAAGGTATCTGCTGTGTAGCACGATCCTTCGTCAGAGGTGCCCGGCAGATTTCTTCTTCAAGGGAGACAGGACAGAATAAAATGAAACACTCACTCTTAAAACTAAGGCAATGTCTGTTCAATAACACTTACTGAGTGAGGAGACACATTTGCAGTATTAATTCCATTCTAAGGATCCTGAATTTCTTGGGATGCTCTCATCTACCTACTCCCGAATACCGGGGGACGCGCCAGTGTAGCAGAGGAAGAAAAGAAGCTGTGGCTCGGGTGGAGGAAAACACAGAGGAGGGGAAATCGGATTCCCGTGTCGGGGACTTCACTTAAGGCACGGCTCAATGGGGACGGTGATGACCTGTATCACCCTTTCCTCGGGCCCCGCTGCCCACCATCTGGGGCGAGGAACACTTCATTTCTGGTCATGGATTGAACCTCCACGCCTTCTCAGATGGCATAAACTCAGGGCTTACAACAACGTACTCCTTACGGCCCTCTACAGTTTGCAAAGCTCTTGCAAACAAACACATGGTCTCACCAGCGAGGCATGTCTGAAGCACGGTATGTGGTAAAGCCGAGATTCAAGCACATGTGTTCGTCTCCAAATGTCGACACTATAAACGATGCCAGAGAAGCAAGAGACACACAAACTCACATCCTGCTTAGAAATCCCACAGTATCCTGAACTAGACCGGGGGCCATACACAAAGTCACCTTAAGAAGAAAGCAAGCCCTCACAGAACCCAACTGAGCATAATCTGATTAAGAGGATTAGCATAGCAACAGAAAGAATGTGTCAATAAGAATTAAGAGATATGAACTGTGTCCATTCTTCCAATCCTTGGGTTCCTTCTGGCTCTGAAATGATGGGTTTATGTGGCACATTCTAACTGCTGTGGGGAAGCGTCTCAGCCTAACCCAATCTCTTCTGTTGAAACCTCAAACCACACGGTTAACTCCCTGTGTCCTGATCCCATCCAAGGAAGAAATCATCCAGCATTTTGACTTCCCACAGCAATTCCTCCAAGGATGGGGCATTCAGGCGGACTCCCTGCCCAGAAAGACCACCGCATTTTGCCTCGTAAATTAGCAAAACGACTCTGCTTTTCTGTCAGTCCTCGGACAAACCCATCACCTTCTAACGTCTAGAGTTGCTTCCATTATTCCACAGCACCCCACGGTCTGATGTGCACCCACTTATTATAGTTATTATTATCATTTTAGTTTGGTCTTACAAGATTTAATTTTGTGCTTGTGAAATTTTCCACTGATGTGATGGAATTGACTCAACCATTACCCTTCCAAATGTACGTTAGACCCCACCTGGTTTACTGCCTTTCTAAGTATAAAAAGACATCCTTTAACTTCTGTGACATCATTTCCAGAAGGTAAGTCCCCAGGGGAGGGATGAATGCATCCATCATGTACTACCCCATAGCTGCCATAACATCAGCTATTGCTGCATAAAGCATTGCACGGAGTTAGATGTGTGGATACTTCATGGCCAATTCAGGCCCCTTCACCTTGCTGTCTTCAGGCATTATCATTTAGCAAATACAAACCCCTGCCACCGGTGTACTTTTATCTTAATTTCTTCAATTATTATAGACGATTCAGTTTTCAGTTTCACCTTGTGTGGATTTTCTGTAGCCTTTCAAATGGCCTCGTTACTTATTTGACCAGATTTCTGAGTACTTGGATAGAAGCATGGCTTGAGGCAGAAATGATGCAGCTGTTATAAGTTCCACGACACAGTGAAGATGACAATGTGGTTCAGGGACTTTACTGAAGTCTTTACATCCTTCTCTGATCACAGATTGAAGTATTTGGAAGGTCTGTAGGTAAATCTCTCACGGTATTATTTAGGACGGCAATGTTTTTGCAGAAATGATCCTAATTCAATGTGCACTGAGACAAACGACCAGAAATGCCAGTAAAATGACATAAAACCACACCGATGACATTGCATACCCTTTTATTAATGTTTTATTAATTTATTTTGCATATATTGATCAGAACTTGGAACTCTACACTTACGTTGATAATCCAGTATCTTCTTATAAACTGGAAAGGAAATTCTTTTTCATCTTTTTATGGCTACTTTTTCCGTAACTTAAAGTTAAGTCAACAACTTAACCTGCTTACTTGAGTCTGTTCACATGCTTGGGAGCTTCACAGAGTGTTTCACGCACCTGACTGAGGTCTCAGAGAGTCACCTGTGGGCTGTGCCTTCCCTGGTGCCTCCTGACCTCCTAGGTAATTACCCACCCCCCTAAACCCCCTCCACTGGACACGGTGTCCTGTCCTCTGGGCGGGTTACCACACACACAGTGAAAAGTCTCTCTTGGGCACAGACAGATTACATGTACTGTCTCTCCTGTGCAGACCTGCCCCTTTGCTACGGAGGGAAATTAAACTGCTCTGGCACATCCATCCCTCCCCGAGCACAGCTGACTATTCTCCACCACCTCACTTTCTTCCAGGTGATTGCACACGGATTCCTTGAAGGTGTGTTCCAATTCCTTCCCAACTCTAGAAAATCTAAGCTGACCAGTTTATCATTATGAAGATAAAACTTCTTTAAATTTATGGGTGCCTGGGTGGCTCAGTCAGTTGAGTGTCCGACTTCAGCTCAGGTCATGATCTCGCAGTTTGTGAGTTCGAGCCCTGCGTCTGGCTCTGGGCTGATGGCTCAGAGCCTGGAGCCTGCTTCAGATTCTGTGTCTCCCTCTCTCTGCCCCTCCCCCACTCATGCTCTGTCTCTCAAAGATGAATAAACGATAAAAAAAAAAAACATTAAAAATAAACTTCTTTAAATTTCTAGAATGAGCTGTGTCATCAGTGCACCCCTGTGGCTTCAGGGACTGTGATTGCTGTGGGTTATCAGACACCTGCTATTACCTGAGAGCCTGCGGTCAGGGCTTAGGGTCTGGGTCCCCTCCCTGTAAACACTCTCTCGTCACTTTCTCTTTGCTACAGCTGACTGCAATCCAGCACGTGGCCCTCCATTGCTAGATTTTCTTGTCTTTGTTAAATGTATTGATGTTCGCACATAGAGAGAATCATCCATCTGATACCAAAAAAAGAGGGGTCAATTGGAGGAGTTAAGAGCTTTTACAGCTGAAATTCTTTCAGGCACTTGGATAGAATATTCACGTTAGAATTGTGCATATTTTTTTCCAGCGCTGCCTGACTTCCCAGATGACTGCTCAATTGACTACATATGTTGAGATTCAGATCACCAAATAATTATTCACAGATTGTAAGGAAAAGACTTGCAGGGTTTTTATAGAATCTGTGATGAGGTGTGATGATAGGATTTCAGTTGTGTGATAAAGCACTCTAAAGTCAACAAATGTGTTCAAAGTAGTTAGCCAAATATTCTTGATAAGAAGGCTCCTCTTGGATTTTTGATTAGGGACCTTGGGAAACCATATTATTTTTCCAGTCTGTTGCCATCCAGCGGCTGCACCAGGAATAATTTGCTGAATGGCACATTTGCCTCCTGAACCTAGGGAAACAAGTCACAAAAGCACAGGACATTCACTACTCCCCAGGAAGGGTGGGACCACTGATACCCTCCAGAGCCAATACAAGCTACTGATGTGGTTCCCAACACAGCACAGCCCTGGAGACCAAATGGTCTTCAAAACCTACATCCTTGCCAGAGTGGGATCTGAAAAAGAACACGAGTTTAGCGAGTAAAATCCTGCCTTATTCATTTCAAGGGCAAAATATTTCCATCATCTCTGAATCCAGTGTCTAACATGGTCACTGAGGCCTGGAAGACCTCCCTGAGAGCAAGAAAGCTGTGTTTGCACACAACTGGCTTCACCCAGGAATAGGCACCGCCATTTCTAAGAAAGCTGAGTTACAAGGCCAGGATGGGTGGAGACATTGACACAGCAAACAGGGAGAAATCTTAAGCACAGTCGATCAGCAACTGCTCATTGTGTATGCCACTCCCTTCTTTCTGTGCATTTGGTGGGAATATATTACAAAAAACCCAAAAGCACTCTGTCGACTACGGAAAAGCTGAACGATCATGTTTTTTTTGCGGGGGGATTTGTCCAACCTCTCCTTTGATCACCATTTCCTGCCTCATTTGATGGGTTGGCGGTGAAGACTCAGCCTTCGACCCTGAGAGCAAACAAATTCCAACCAACCCAGTGACCAACTACACGCCCGCAGGCACACACACAACAAAATCAAGAGAAATGGACACTAAGAGCTAACAGGTGTTGGGTGGTCAGAGAAGCTGCTTTTGAGGATGCACTATTTCAGACTAACAGTAAAGTTTATGAGGAGTGGACTGCTGAGTCGTGGAAGTGTTGTGTAACTTGGACAGAACCGCTGACCGTTTTCCACTTCCGCTGTGCTCCTCAGCATCCCCACAAGCAACGTGGGAGAGATCCAACTGTTGTACATCTTTGGGTCATTTGCACTCGAAATTGTCAGGCATGTGCTGTGTTGTTTGTCATCTGCCCAGGTATACAGTGGTATTGCATCGAGGCTTCATTTGCATTCCCTAAAGGCTGACAAAGATAAGCAGCTTTTCCAGTGCTTATTTGCCATGTGATTCTCTTCTCTGCTGCAGTGCCTGAATTGTTTGCCTTTGTTTTACTGGGTCATCCATTTCTTACAGGTGTATAGTGAGAGAGTTTTGTGTACTGTCTACACAGGTCCTTCCTCAGAAATGCATTCTGCAAACACTCCCAATTTGTAGCTTGGCAAATGGCATAGTGTGTGTTTTCATATGGTTCGCTGTATCTTTGAAGAACAAAAGTCTTTAATTTTGATGAACTCTTGTGGCATAGGAAATACTCAACAAATATCTATTAAATGGATAAATAACCCACTATTTCAAATCAACTCTTACCATTGATTTCCACCATTTACTTATTAAAGTTTTCCAGATATGGGTCGTGCTTTTTGTGTTATAGAAATTTTTGCCAAAATCCAAGGTCATAAAAATTTTGTCTTAGGTTCTCTTTTCAAAGTTTTAAAGAGTTTTTAGTATTTTGGGATTTACTATTGTGGAAAGTATGTGTTACAGCTCACTTGCTTTGCAGATGGCTGTTTTGTTGTCATTGTCCCACACCATTTATTGACAGGGATATCCTTTCTTGGTTAAATTGTGTGTGCGTCTTCACTGTAAATCAATTGAATACATATGTAAACACACATGTAGCCATATTTGAAATTCATGTTTGTGTCTCTGCCTTCATCAATATCACATTCTCTTGACGACCGTGGCTTAATAGTAAGTCTTGAAACAAGGCATGAATGATCTACACATTTGTTACTGTTTTTCAAAGTTCTTATGACTATTCCAACGTCTTTGACTTTTTTTTCCATATACATTTTAGAACCAGCCTCTCAGCATCTACTCGTCAATCATGCTGGAATTCTGACTGGTATTGCTGAGAACCAATAAATCAATCTAGGGAGAATTAATATCTTAACAATATTGAGTCTTCCAACCCATAAACATGACATCTATCCATGTGCCCAGTCAGCTCTCAACATAGGAGTGATGTACATACTTTGTGGGATTATTATCTAAGCTTCAGGGGTTTTGGTGCTATTGTAAATGGTACTGTATTTGCATTTTAATTTTTTTCTAATTTCTCACTGTTTGTATATAGAAAAGATATTGGTTTCCGTATATTGACCTTGTATCCAGTAACTTCATAAACTTACCAGTCTATGAGAGTTTGCAGATTCTCTGGTAAGTACTATGTAGTCAATTATGTTGTTTGAAAATAGAAACAGTTTACCTCTTCTCCAGACTATTTAAATTTCTTACCTTTGTCTTGCCTTATTGCACTACTTAAAACTTTAGGCACACCACTAAGAGTGATGAAACAGACATCTTAGACTTGTTTGTGATGTGTGTTTTCATTTTTACCCAACACAAAATATTTTTTTAATTTTCTTTCTTTCTCTTTGACCCATTGGCTATCTAGAATTTATTTATTTATATATTTATTTTATTTATTTTTTTAGAATTATATTTCTAAATTTCCAAATATCTGTGGGCTTCTCAGATACCTTTTGATTTCTTCATTTTTCTTGTCAGAGAAAATACTTTGAATGATTTCAAACATTTCATAGTGGCTCTGTGTTGTTCTCTGTGACTCATGATAAGATACTTTGGTGAATGTTCTGTGTGTCCATAAAAATAATGTACATTCTAGTGGGGAGGGGCTGAGTGTTGTATACATGTAAATTAGGTCAAGCCAATAATTTTTTTGTTCAGATAGTCTTAATCCTTGCTGATTTTTCATCTGCTATTACTTGGATTCCTGAGACAGGAGTGTTAAAGTGTTCGAGTGAAATAGTGGATTTCTCTATTTCTCCTTTCCACTGTGATGATGATTGTTTCTTTTTCAAAATAATTTGGGGATAACCATTTGCTTTGTTCCTTATTAAACAGGGATATTTGTACTGATGGAGAAACTGATTTATACCCACAATTCCTTCTGCGAAACCCTGGGGGCCAGATGACTTCTGAAGCTCAGAATTTTGGGTGTTTTAGAAAGACGATATGGTGCTGAAACAACTATCTTGTAAGGCTTTGAATCAAACACATTAATATCTCTGCAGGGAAATACACAGATATTGGCACTCAGTGGGTACAGAAAGACGTTCATAAACAGCCTCATTTAGCTCAGTCCATGAGTGTTCCCAATGAATTAAGACAAAACTTCCAGTTTTCAAAGATGTTGGATTTGGGAATTAGAGATAAGGGACTGTGGGACTGAAGCAGCTTATATTTATAGATATTAATACTATAAATTATAATTAGATTGCTTGCTATTTATTAAAAGCACAGGAAAAAACAACACAAAATAAAGATTAATAATAAAATGATTGTATCAAGGTGGCTGATGGGAAATACTCATGAGCCTGTCATATCCATGTGCTTATATCCAATATACATATATATACTTTTTTTTGCCTTTATTATGCCTATATATCAATTCAAACCCATTCATACCTCTTGTTTTAAAGTGAGAGTTGGGTGTCCAATAATGGGGCTATTAAATCTGGTCAATATTAAATGTTCATCGATCATTAAATAACCGGAATTTCCTTTTAGGCTATTAGGGGCAAAAATTATTTTTGTAATTGAGTTAGTCTTATGAAAGCAACCAAAAATCTTTTATTGTTTTACCAGTCTGCCAGTTTATTATGGGGAAACATTTGATTTAACTACATTTAATTGAAAACCACTTTCCAAAAGAAGAATTCTTCGCGCTGTATGGGAAGGAGAATCAGGTCTCACCCACGCACCGCCCTCTTTAGATATTTGATGCTAATGACATTCCCTTACCCCCTTCCTTACTGTCAGTGCCAAGACTGGCTGTTTCTTGGCCTGGTCTACTGACCTTGTAATTTGCTTTATAAATGCAACTTCTGTTTCTTGCCATGTTTCTGTGACATTTGAAGAGTTGAAATGAGAAGGAAGCAAACTGATCTCGTGTAAATGCAATTAAGCATGTACAGATTCTCTGCTCTAATGAAAGTATATTGCCAAGTCAATCTCATGTTACGTTTTAACCTAAAAAGCAATATTTTCCCAAATCTGTTTAATCTTCAATTAATCATTCAGAGAGTCTGATAGACTTAAGGCTTAATCCACTCATACGCTTGTTACCTACAAAATGCCAGGTTCATAGGATCTTATTGATGACATCGTACAGGTTATTAACTAATTTAAAAGTTCTTACAAGTTAAAAAGTTTCCCTGATCTTTGCTCATGTGGAAGCTAAACACTCAGAAGTTCAAAAAATGTTCTTGTTGCAACACACACACGCACACACACACACGTGGCTATGCACAGGGTCATTCAGGCACACGCGTGGACACACACACACACCATGAGGATTAAGTCCTTCATGTTTTCTGTGAAAATGAAATACCCACATTCTTCTGATTTCTATACAGGCGATTTGGAAAACAGTTTAAACAAACAGCTTTTTCAAGAATAAGAATCCCTGATGATTTAAAGCTTCCGAAATGCCAAGAAATGACTTAACACTCTTCCTGCACTTAACACGTATTAATTTTTTCTCAAGATTTTGGACTGTCACTTCTGTGACATTTTAATCAAGTTAATGTAAAACCGAAGGACCAAAGAATGCTTGCAGGAAAGTAGATCTAATATTAGTATTTGGAAAGTAATTTATTTTCTGTTATTTCTTCACAACGGGTCCTAAGCCTCCATGAATTATTCCTGACCGCGTAGTTGTGACAACAGCACTGTGTGTGAGTGTCTGTTCGTCTGTGTCTCTGCAAGGGTGACGACAGACCCTTCTTTCTCTGCCAACATGGGAAAAGAAAGCTCAGCAGCTTCGAGAGAAAAAAGACGCGCGTGTTGAGCCACATAGACGTCGGATCATTTCCTCACTTACACACAAAGCATTTTTGCCACCTGAAGGTAGCTGACCTCGCAAGTTTTCTGTTCTCCGATCTTCTCCACGTGCAGCTAGAAAGTAAGTGCCTGATAAAACCGACCCCGACGGCCTCCATTTGCTGTGAGGACCCCATCCTCGCCTAGGGCGCAGATTCCCCGCCTCTGGGGCCAGGAAACCCAAGAGGGATTCAAGCGATGCTCTCCAGACCTCCAAGGGCCAGAGACACCTGCCGGACGGATTGTAATTTCCAGGCCAGAAATCTGCCTTGGGCTTCCGGAAAGTATACCAGTCGTTTCACAAAAAGCATTTCAAAGCCATGATTTTTAAAAGTAAAAGGAGCATCTCGTGCCAAAGCCCGGGATTACAGAGATTAAGTAAAATAGTGTCGTAGAGCAGTTGGCACGGGTAACCAGAAGCTGGTACCAGAACAAGGGTTGAGCATCGCGGCAGCGATGTAATCGCGACACTAATGGCAGCGACAGTCGTGCGTGAGGGCGGTGGCTTCTCCCTGCCCTGACACACACAAGGGCGCACCTGTGGCTGGGGGGAGACACGCGGGAGCCCCATGCCCACAGTCCTTGCTCCCCAGCTTCCAAGTTTCTACTCCTCAAGCCCTGTGTGTTGCTCTATTCTGGATTCAGCGGGTTGCTGTAAGTCTGGGCCTTTTTTTCAGTGTTCTAAAAAAAGTTATTTCTGACAGTTTCTGCTTGTTTTCCGAAATTTCTGTGGAAGGATGTGTGTCTGAGGCTGTGAGCTGTGCCACGGTGCTAGCATCCTCCTAAATTTATTTTTAATGCCTAGTTTATAAAAGGAAGCTTCTCCTGTACCCCAGGCCCTGCCACCCACTACCTCCAAGTGTGGTATTCACGTCCTAAGTGACACTTCCTTGTGCTCCCAGAGGAGGTGACACGATTCTTGATTGGTGCCACACGAGCCTTTGCAAACCGCTTTGTGGCATCAGTCACGCTGCATCAGAATTACGGATTTCAAGTTCTGTTAGCACGCATGCCCCTTCGGCTCCGGTCCTGTGTCTTATCCACACGTCCCTAACTTTGCCAGACGCAGAACACCTGCTCCCCAGATATGTGTTAGACTATCAATACATGGAAATATGCTACATGTCCTTCAATCAGAAGCATCCTGATCTTAGTTACTTTTGCTTTTCTAACAGATCCAAAGGAATCAACCAGAAATACGTTACCCGTAATGATATAATTCAATAAGTTGTCCATAATGAAGGTAAACATATGCAAACTGCTGTTTCCTCATAGGAAACTGAGGTTTAAAAAAGTTAAGAAATAACTCTTCACACACGCAAACAAAACATAAGAAACGTCTTGTTAAAATATATATATTAAAACTATAACCACAGGGGCACCTGGGTGGCTCAGTTGAATGTCCGCCTCTTGATTTCAGCTCAGGTCATGATCCCATGGTTCATGAGTTCGAGCCCCACGTCGGGGCTCTGTGCTGACATTTGCGGAGCCTGCTTGGGATTCTCTCTCTGCTCCTCTTCTACTCACATGAGTGAGTGCACTCTCTCTAAAATAAAAAAATAAATAAACAAAAAAACCCTATCACCACACTAGTAATAGGATGATAAAGTACCTAAGGAATATGCTTCCTGATTTATAGGAAATACCTGTATGAAGACAGTTGTACAAACTTACTGAAGAGAAATGAATGAAAAATGTTATGTCTTCCTTGAGGGTAGGACACAAAATTTAAAAATAAAAATTCTTCCCCAATTCACACATTAATTCCAATTAAATATAAGCATACCTTTCAATTAAAATACCATTTTTATAAAGAACGTAAGTTTGAGAAACATTTCTTAAATTGAGCTATAACTTAACAGCATGAGAACAGTATTATCTTTACAGTATTCAGAACTATTATTAATAAAGTTTTCACCACAAAGGAAACGTGTTTCTTCAGTATACCCCAAAAGCAATCACTTCACATTTTAAAATTATTTTTGAAGTTGTTACCTTCCCTTCTGGAAATAATATCAATACTCCTTGGCATAGCAATTGTACATCACCTATGATAGAAAAGGAATCAATTAAATTCCCTTTCCCACCAATTTCAATCATTTTATTATTTTGTCAGCATTTCTATTTGATCTCTTGTATGATACTGTGAGCATCTATCACTTCTTTTATGAAATTTTGATTGTACCTATTGACTCTCTACTGTGTAATACAAGAACTTTATTATCCTTGGTCTTCCTTCCACATTCTCTATGTAACAAAAGTTGTCTGCTGTAACTGTGTTTACGTTGTCACAGCAGATGCCCTCTTACTCTAACAGCAGTAATTGGCACATAATAAGCCTCGATAAGTGGCATGTACTGTTATGTCAGAAAAGTTTAGCGGGGAAGACAGACCTTCATCCCGATGACATAGGAAGTGTCGGATTGTAAACGGTTAAGAATTCCACAAAAGAAAGCAGGACAGGGACACACGTACAAGCAATTGTCTGGAAAAGCAATTGGTGGTGCCACACCTGTGAGGAACAGTGTGGAGGGTCCTCACAACATTAAAAGGAGCACAGTCATAGGGCCGGCAATCCCACTTCTGGGTGTCTGCACAAAGGAATGGAATCAGGATCTCAAAGACACACTGCCCCCACCCCCCCATGCTCATCACAGAACTAGTCACAGTAGCCAGGACATGGGGCAACCTGAGTGCCCATGGACACGTGGAAATGTGCAGAGAAGGAAAAGTCTCTCTCTCACACACACACACGAATACTGTTCAGTTGCAAACTCTTGCCATTTGCAATAACATGAATGGACGTAGAGGGCATTGTGTTCAGACACGGGAGAAATATGGCATGGCCTCACTTACATGTGGAGTCTAAACATGTCAAAGTCACAGAACCAGAGAGCAGTATGGTGGTGCCAGGGGCTGGGGGGAGATGCTGGTCAATGGGTGCCAAGTTTCAGGTAGAGGATGGATAGGTGCCGGGGAGGTACTGCAGAGAATGGAGACCAGGGTTAATAACACAGTGCCGTGCACGTGAAATGGGCTAAGATGGTGTTCTCACCACACATACCCACACACACCTACACACATGGAGAACCATGGAAGCTGATGGATGTGTTATCTAACTTGATTATGGTGATCATTTTCCAGTGTATACAGATAGCAAAATGTCACATGGCATACCTTAAATATATACATTTTTTTTTTTTTTTTGGTCAAGCAGATCTCAACAAACCATCAAAAAGAGAAAAATAAGGGTTTAGAAAAGTAGGGTGTGGGAGCAGGGGAATGAACATGTCCAAATGTCCTGAGGTAGTAGGAGGCATGAGGTGTTTGAGTAACAATGTGATGATGCATGGCTGGATGCCAGGGACAGTGGGGATGAAGGTGACAATGAGAGCCTGGAACAAACCAGCCAAGTCATGGGAAGGGTTTGACGCTCACACGACGAGCACCGAGCGGACACAGGAGATCACAGCCAGGCTTGGTGGCAGAACAGCACGTGGGCTCTGCTGCGGTGTGCTTGGAGGAACAGGAACGTGGGCACTGGTGCGCAGGCAACCGCAAGTGAAAGGAGCTGAGATTTATCTAGAAGGAACATGTTTTTCATGTTGTCAAGCAAGACCCGAGATCAACTCCAAGAAGCAGTAGACAATAGTGACTACATTGACTCTTCAGGTGAATCATGTTTGATATGCAGCTGCTTGGTGAGGTCTGGTTTCCTTCATGAAATTGATGCCACTTAAGTTCCCACAAGTTGTTCAAAATCCTGATTCATCTTGCTTTTGTTTTTGTTTTAGAAGACATAATGACCTGTTCTTTGTTTGTTTCTGGAGCTCTGTGTGGTCCCCTAATGACCTGCCTTTTATGTTTATTCCCATTATCTTTGCAGTTCTTACTTATCATCACTGTTGCTTGGACTGTATTTCATTATTATTTTTGAACTTATTCTTTTTAGAGAACGTTGACACTTTTTTTCTTATTTAGATCAACTGCCTCTCAGGCCCACACACTCCCTCATACCAAAGTTGCCTTTCATTGGATTCTTGTTATTTCTACAACTTTTTCTATGTCACTTTTTTTTTATTGGTTTTCTTTTTCCACCTAGCAGGATCAAGTCAAATTTTTTGTTATTTATTTTTCAGAAGGGCAGCTTGTGAGCTCATATTCCGAGCCCTTACATGACTGAATACGAGTGTATCTTTTGAACTTGATAGGTTTGCTTGAGAGAAACTTCTAGAAGAAACTATTTGCTCTTCCACATTTGAGGGTCAAAGTCCTCCCTGGTCCAGAATTTATTATTATGTGTGAACACCTTATCCCTTTTCACTGGTAAGGATATTTTCCACCCCTAGATGCTTTTAGGGCACTTCAAACTTAGCGTTCTTTAAACTCATAATGATGGAGCCCAGGGATTTCTGTTTGCTATTACTACAAAAACGTTCTGTAGCAAATCTATCCAGAACTTCAGTGATTAAAAGGGCAATCATTATCCTCATGGTTTTGAACGTTGAGGGAAAGGTCCTGTAGCCTCTGCTTGGCTACATGGCTCTGCTCTATCCTCCTGGTGACTGGTGACTCTCTACCCAACCCCAAACCCCCGCCGGACAGGTGCCTTAATGCACCTGGAGGGGCACACAGTAGCAAGTGCAATCGCACAGGTGTTCTTCAAGTCATAAGACGTGCCTCACACTCACCAGGGCTTGACCAGCCACAGCAACTCACATAGCCATGCCGAAAATTAAGAAGGAAAATACGTTCAACCCCTTTAGCGGGAAGAACTGCAAAGTCAAATGGAAAATACCACGGACCCTGGTAAGGGTGAGGATTTGAGACCATGACAATACCCCACTGGATAAGGTTTCCCCCACCTCCACCCATGAACCTAAAAACTACCCCATGAATCTGGAAAAGCAGATGTTTCTAATGTTCAGCGTTCTCAATTTCCACATTTATGGATGACTCCTTCAGCTTGGAGTAATTTTCTTGTATTTTTTTTTTCTGTATCATAGGTATTTTTCTTCTCTGTTCTGTAAATGAAGTGTATCATAGTTATTGACATGCAGATATTGAATCATCCTTGCCTGTAGGGATGAATCCCACTTGATCTTGGTGTGTGATCCTTCTACTGTGCTGTGGGATTCAGTTTGCTAGTACTGTGCTAGGACTTTTGCATTTATGTTCAGCAGGACTATCAGCTGGTGGTTTTCTTGTGTCCTTGTCTGGCATTGGTATCAGGGTAATGCTAGCCTTGTATGATGGGTTTGGGATTGTCCCTCCTTTATCTTTTGAAAGAGTTTGAGATGCGTTGGTGTTAATTCTTCTTTATATGTTTGTTAGAATTCACCAGGGAAACCATCTGGTCCTGGGCTTTTCTCTGTTGGGAGATTGTGGATTACTGACTCAATCCCCTTACTCATTACTGGTTTGTTCAGATTTTCTTTTTCTTCACGAGCCTCCTTTTCATCCATGAATTAAAACATATTAACGATGTTGTTGTTTTATCTTGAAATATGCCTCATTTTGGAAAGTGCTATAAACCAGGTCTCAGAATCTCCTGGAATCACATGGCATCTCGCCTCTGTCCCAGATGCTAATCAGGCAGTGCACTGAGTTTCCAGAGAACATGTGTCTTTTTTGTCACTATGGTGATGTTGTCAGTGGCATGGAAAAATAAGATGAGAAAAATGAAATAAATGAGAAAGAGAGGATGCAGGAAGGAGGGGGGAAGGGGAGAGAGAGACAAAGCTACCGCCTGGTCTGGTCCACAACTGATGTTTATTCCAAGATGCTGGCACTAGTAGTAAGTCCCAGGGAGTGATGAGGTGAGGGAATGCAAAAAGTAGACCCCTACAGATAAAATTTGACTAATAAAATTAGCTCAGAGCAAAACGGTTCTTTAGAGAAACCAAAACAGATGCATAATTAGAGATGGAAAAGTACTGCAAAGAGAGAAAATCAACTTGAAATAACATCATCTCTAATGGGTTGTGTTGATGTTTATAAATTGGATGTAAGCTATTTTAAAACACACACACACATTTTGTGACTTAGAGTAGCTAAGTGCCCTAAGGAATTGGGCACACAAATGGAAATATCTACAGTGCAAAATACTGAACGCTAAAAGCCAATTACTTCACATTTAAAATAAACACATCTTAAACAGACTGCCTGCAAGCCTATCAGTTTGGTGCATCTGACGAGTCATGTGTGGTGTGCAGTTAGTTACTGAGAGGATGTGAAGATTCATGGGGCAGTTTTTAGGTTCGGGCCACTTACCCGCTCTCTTCCCAGTTTTTGTACTTTGTTAAACAATGGAGAAAGTTCAGCCTTACACATTACAGAGCTGCATTAACTCATATAGCTAATAATCTCAACTTACCTTTTACAATCCTTTCTGCTCAGTGTTACGTGCACTTTGAGGAAACTTTCTGAATACTGCTTATGAAGGTGCAAAGGGCACATCAAGAATTTGAGAATAGGGGCAACTGGGTGGCTCAGGCAGTTAAGCGTACGACCCTTGAGGTGGGCTCAACTCATGATCTGTAAGTTTGCGTGTTTGAGCCCTGTGCTGGGCTCTGTGCTGACGGCATGGAGCCTACTTGGGATTCTTGCTCTCTCCCTCTCTTCCCACCTCTCCCCCACCCCCCGCTTGTGTGAGCTCTCTCAAACATTAAAAAAATTAAAAAAAGAATTTGAGAATAGAATTGAATTCCACATTCTGCTCTTCAAGAACCTCATAACATGATGTTACTTTACTCATCCAAATTATTTCCTAATTTAAATTGTTTCCTCCTCAGTGCCAGGATGACCACAGGGGTGCTGTGCTGTTACACACCTCTTCCCTGGAATATCTGAGGCCCAGTCGTCAAGGCCTCACCTGTTTGGTAAACCTCTGGAGCCTCTGAGCCCCTAACGATTTCCACGTCCATGTTACAAAGATAAAGAGGCTGAGAAAGGCAACCCGCCCTCTGTAAGTGTAGGAACTATTCAGTTGGAGGACAACACAGAAAAGTAAAAATAGTATTGAATGTATAATAAAAATATTTAAGAGCTTTGGGATTTCAGATATTTCCACCGTGTGCACACCTTCCCAGTACATTTTAAAGACTAACCCAAATAATGCAGTTAGTTTTGTCACCCTATTTTACAAAGTAAAAGTGCACACTGGAAGATTTTTAATCTATTGATGAAAAAGGCGTATCACTTATTAAAACCCAGACACATGTCCTTACAAATGATCTTGCCCTCTGGAGTGGCACTCACGATACTGTTATAAGCCCAGGTGGGCTTTACAGAAGAATCAACACAGAAAAATGTCATACACGATCTCTTGTTTCCACAAGGCAGCACGCAGTTTGAAGAAACAACTGACACATGAGTAAAGCCTTTCACATTTTTTTTTTTACTTATTTTTAACTCAAACCAGTCCATTTCCCTGATAATCCAAAGGTGTGGGGAGAAAACAGCAAACGATGAGGTCACCAGACACCATGGTTAGCCTGGAACCCAAGTCCATATAGCACTTGCTCTGAATTGCTTCCTTTTTCCCTGTGGAGGGTTTCAGAAACCACGTCCCGCTGCTTAATTAAATATAGGGAATTTTAGTAGCTAATTTCTTCAGCTTACAGTACAGAGAAAATATATATTTACTTTACTGGTGACAACATGAAATTTGTGGGTGGAACCTCTTTACAAATTCAAATGTGCACAATACAAAAGTTCAGTTGATTTAGCGTCTGAGATTGGGAAGACTCTGGAAGTTAGGGGAAGCTAGCATGCCTTCTCCTGCTAGGAGGGACCCTCCCCTACACACGTGCAAGGAAGGGAGGGAGGGAAGGAAAGACAGAAGGAAAGGAGGGAGGGAGGGAGGAAGACTAGGACAACTTTTTTTTAATGTTTTTTTTTTTTTTTTAATTGTTGAGAGACATCAGAGGAGGGGCAGAAAGAGAGGGAGACACAGAATCTGAAGGAAGCTCCAGGCTCCGAACCGTTAGCACAGAGCCTGATGCAGGGCTCGAACTCACAAACCGTGAGATTATGATCTGAGCCGAAGTCGGATGCTCAACTGACTGAGCCAACCAGGCGCCCCAGGACAGGACAACTTTTAAGCAAATGCCGAAAACCTAGCCACTACACCAAATCCACAATTACTGCATTTTCCTCATTGCTCTCCAGGCTTTGTCCTCTTGCCTGCATTTCATCACCCAGCTGCAAGGACGCCTTGTGATTTCTACAGGCTGGTTTTCACTAGAGTTTGTGACATAACCGTGACCTTCTCATGTTGCCCCATTCACTCAACCCTGGTACACGATGGTGAGGATTTATTTCCGTTTCCTCACCTGGCGTAGCAGATCAGCACATTTTCAACTACATCTGTGGGTTTGTATGTATGGGTGGCATCCTGCTGCTTTTAGGGTTCGAGACCTACTTCTTCCATGGGGTTGGCTGGAAGTTTGAACAGATAGAAGGAGAGAGGGTGGTGGAAGCTGCCAGCTGCTGCCAAAACCCCGGTCCTCTCGGCATCCAAGCAGCCAGCCCTTGTTATGGAGCCTCACCGGGGGCTCCCAACAGCCATGGAGTTAAGCTTCCCACCACAGACCATGAACTAGAATGATGGTCCCCACGTCCACCACACTTGGGAGGAAACACCAGCCTGGACTTCTCTGCCCGTTCCCCACCCTGAGCCCCAAGAATGGCAATGACTAAAGCAAATGGAAAAGGCAGCAGTGAGCATGGGTAGGTGGTGGTCCACTGGGACCTGTTGTATCTGCACAGGGAGGAGCCACCAGCTTCCTCATCAGAGTGTCCTTGCGCCTTGGGTCCCAGAAGCTCACTTCCATTTAACCAATGTACAGGGCCAATAAACGTCATCTTTGGGTTGAGTGTTTGACAAAAATTATTTGTAGTTCTTTCTTAGGATCTGCCTATGAACCCATCTAAATCTCAGACGGATGTGTCTATTGTCAAATCTGGTTGTATTTTCCTCTCACCTGTGTATTATTCTCTATCCCCAGGCACAGGCTAGAGAGAACATGAGGAGGAAAGACTGCTGTAGGTGGCTGAGCACCTCTCGGGTCCCAGGTGCCATGTTCGTCTGCAGGAATGGGCACAGAACAAGCGACCGTCTCCCCCACCTCCCTCATTCCTCAGGTTTGTAATATTCTTTTACCATATTTTATTTTATAAACAAATGGACACATATGCACATGTTTCTAATTATATAAACAAAGTCCTATCAACTATGTATTTTTCATTTTTCTTTTCTGGTTGGGCTTCCCATCTGCTTCTTGCCCACACATTACCCTGAGATAACTCACGCTAATAACCAAGCATTTATATTTCCCAATATTGTCTTTATGTTCATACAATTATGTAAAATCTTGTAACAATACAGATAAACACACGCATACATCCACAGTTTTTGTTTTATGAACTTTCCTATTTTATACACTTTTCTGCATCCGTTTTTTTTTTTTTTTTTTTTTAAACATTTTTGAGACAGCACGAATGGGGGAGAGTCAGAGAGAGAAGGAGACACAGAATCTGAAATAGGCTCCAGGCTCTGAGTTGTCAGCACAGAGCCTGACGCGGGGCTCAAACTCTGGACTGCAAGATCATGGCCTGAGCCAAAGTCAGACGCTTAACTGACTGAGCCACCCAGGCGCCCCTCTGCATCCGCTTTCTTAACACTGTCCTGAAGGAGGAATTCTAGGAAATTTTAATAGGTCTAATCAATTCCTTTCAGTGACTGCAAACTATTTTATCCTATGAAATCTCCGTAATGTGTTCAACCCACCGCTGTTGATGGGAATTTGCTCTAGCAGGTTAGCAAGTGCAGGGCAGTGGGGAAGTGGAATTTAGGAACAAAGTAAACGTGACTAAAAGCTGGGCTGCTTCTATGCTGACGACGTCTGCTACTTTCAACAAAGCTGGTGACAAGGACCTCCCCTTGCTGGAGGTGACAGCTGCCACCACTGAGACCTCATGGTTGATCCTGATGACTAGGTTCAGAGCTGAATAGAGTGTGCTAATCACACATGGTCACTGACAAGTCATGCTGGCATGATTGCAGCAGAGTGGGACTGTCAGGTCAAAGGCGTATGCGTTTTCTATAGATCTGTTAGAACGTCCACACGCACTAGTTCCATTTCAGTGACCCCAACCAACAATGGGAATTGTTGTTTTAACTTGGGCCAGATGGACAAAAAAATTACTAAAAATTTAAGAGCATTTAATTCCCTACCAATGAACTTGAACATGTTTTCACACATTTGACGGCCATTTATTTGGACTTGCTTGATGATTTTTTTGTAGGTGTCAAATTTACTTTTAAATTTCACATTTGGTTAACTATTAAGGTGTAACTGATATGCCAAACGACACATATTTAACGTGTACAGTTTGATGCATTTGTACATATGCACACATTTGTGAAGCCATCAGCACAATCAAGGTAATAAACATATCCATCACTTCCAGAAGTGTCTCCTGTCCTTTGGGGGTGTGTGTGTGGTAAGAACACAACACGAATTCTACTCTTCTAAGCTTTAGGTAAACAAGACATATTGTTAACTACAGGCTTGACTTCATTTCATAAAGATTGCTCCCAAATCTATCACGTTTCTGCTTTGTTGAGGATACATTTTGCTAACCCAACAGGTTACAGTTTTTCTATGAATATGTTCACCTTTTCTGGTATTTCTTCTGTGTCTCCAGTCTTGGTCTGAAAGTTCCGCACCTTGAGATTGTCCATCTTGTCCCTTACATGTCCTCGTAAGAACATTCTCGAACTACTTCTTTTGCCTTTAATCCAACTGGAATGTCTATTAACGTATGTCACAAATTTTTTTTTTCCTGGCAATCAGTTGCCACAACACCTTATAAATTTTCAATCTCCTATAAATAAATGTTTTGATGCATAACTTACCTCCAACAAAAGGCACCTGTTTTAACGAATGATGAGTTTTGACAAATATACTCAGGATACCATGGCCACAATCAAGACCATTTGCCTTGGGCCCAGCCCTAACATTCCCTTGTTTGTGATTTTGTGCAGCCAATCATCCCTACCCAAGGCCTCAGGCAATTTACTGATGAGATTTGTCACTGTAAATTAGAATGGTTTCTTCTAGAACTCCATGTAACTATGTGATGTGTAATTCATTCTTTTTTATTGCTAAATGGTCTTCCGTGACCTGACTAGATCTCATTTGTTTTTAACCCCTGCTACACTGCTGGATATTTGGGTTGTTTACATTTTTGGCTATTATGATAAAGCTTCCATAAACATTAATAAAGAGAGTGTCTAAAGTGGACCAATGTTTTCATTTTTCTTGGGCAAGTGTCTAGAAGTCCGATTGCTGGTTCATACGTCAAATACGTATGGAATATCGTAAGAAACCACCACGGTGTGTTCCAAGGTGTCTGATCTTTTCACCTTCCCTCCGGCAATGTGTGTCGACCCCACAGTGTGCAGCGGCATCCCACCGACATTTTGATCTGTGCTTCTAACAGGGTTAAAGATGCTAAGTATCTTTTCCTGCTTATTGGGCTTCTGTATATCATTTTTGCGAATCATCCATGTGCTGTGTGTATTCTGAATAAAAATCCTTTATCAGATACATGTCTTTGCAGACATGATCTCCCTATACGTGGTTTGCCTTTTCAGTTACTTGATATTATCCTTCAGAGAACAGTTTTTATTTTGATGAAGTTCAATATATAACATTTTAAAAATGAATCCTGCATCTGTATAATACAAACCACAGGTTTGGCTCACTTTATTTTTCATTTGGCTATCCAATTGTTTCTACACAATTTGTCAAAACATTTTTCCCCACTAGGTTACTCCCATATCTTTGTAAGAAATCAATTGACTCTGTATGTTTGGGTTTATTTCTGGACTTTATTCTATTCATCTGAAGACCTAAATTTATGCCCTTTACAATCTTAATAGAGTTTTGTAGTGACTCTTGAAATTAGGAATTGTAATTCAATTGTGTTCATATCTTTCAAAATTGTATTGGTTATTCTAGGTTTTTTGCAGATTCATATGGATTTTATAATAGGCTTCTCAGTTTCTATATAAGGATTCTGAGATATTTTGATATTACATTGGATTTATAGATCAGTTTAGGGAGAACTGATATCTAGGCAGTACTGAGGCCGTTAATCCATGAACATGGTCTTTCCAATTTTTAAATTAAAAAAATTTCAGCAAGGTTTTGTAATTATCAGAACATAGGTCTTATACATGTTTTGAATTAATTGTGAAGTATTTTATGTGCATAGATACTATTGCAAGCAGATATAAAAATATATTTTCCAAATGGTTTTGATACTATTTATAAATAATTGGTTTGCGTATGTTGGGTATCGTGTCACAGTAAATTCACTTGGTATCTTGGCAACTTTTTGTTACTTTTAATTTTCTGTGGCCAATAATCCTATAACTTGTAAATAAAGAAATCTTTATTTTTCATGTCCAATCTATAGGACTTCTCTTTTTCTCTGCATGTCATAGGCTGGCCCATCCAGAGCAATATCGAGCAGACATAACGAGTAGATAGGACTGTCTGGGTCCTGATCTTAATGGGAAAGCATGTAATCTTTCACTCTGTAAACTGTGGGGTTTTCATATAAGACTTTTATCATGCTGAGGACATTCTCTACCTTTCCCCATTTTTTAAGAAGAATGGCTGTTGAATCTTATAAAATTGCTTCTGTTGAGATGATTAAATGATTTGTATTTATTCTCTTAATAGAGTGAACTAATTATATTGATTTTAAAATGTCAAAGCAATTTTACATTTCTAGTATTTATCCCACTTGGTTATAATACACCTTTCTATTTATGTGTGGCTGGATTCTATCAATGAAGGTTTTGTGAGGGGGAATGCTGTTTGGACTCACAGGGGATGTTTATCCTTCCTTTGTGTATTGTCTTTGTCCTATGGAGTCAGGATAACACCAAGCTCATAAAACGAATTAGGAAGTATCCCTTCTGCTTTTTTTCTGAAAGGGTTTTTTTTTTTTTAATGTACATACAATTTAGCAGGAAATCAATGATGTTGAGATTTTACTTGTGGGAAAATTTTAATGATGAATTCAGTTTTTGTAATTGACTTGGGGCTGATCAAGTTTTGTATTTATTATCCGCTTTTATTAATTTATATCATGCAAGAAAGCCTGCTGCATGTAAACTGTCAAATTTATAGAAAGAAAACGGTCTTAAATATTCCCTCAGTCTTTTTCCAAGTCTTTGATGTCTTTATTGAGGATTCCTCTTCCATTCGTGATCATGGCAATTTGAGTTTTCTTAATCTTTTCAATGTAACTGAAAGTTTCTCATTTTATGAAGTTTGTTCAACATTCGAGTTTATGTTTCCTTGATTTTATGTTTCCTGTTTCAATGTTTTCCAATTTTGTTATGTTATCTCTCCTACTTACTTTGGGCTTAATCTTCATTTTATAGCATCATTATGTGGAAGGTAATCTTATTGGGTTTCATTAGATCTTTCTTCTTTTTGAATGTAAATATTTGAACCAGGTTTTTCAAAGTGTGGTCTGGGGTTTCCTGACAACTCTCTGAGGGGTTCTGAGACACCAAAACGATTGTCATGACAATTATATCATCCGCCCCATCGTAGAATTATTGACTCTTGTACCTCTGGTCCAAAAAGAAATTGGCAGGTGAACTGTTGGTGCCTTAGCAGATCAGATGCTTTACGATAGCATCACTCAGTGCAATGCACCCACGTTTAAAGAATGACAGTATCAGTTAAGGTTGTTCTTGTAAGAGCAGTAAAATTACTTATTTTGTTAAATGCCAGCCCTAATACACGTCTTTCCAAATAGTCTATGGCATGAAATGGGACGTTTGCATAAAGACTTGCTGCATGCCAGAGTGAGATGGTCTTGAGAAAAGCAGTGTGTACTTGAATCTGGGGCCAGACGGGCAGAGATTTTTTTCACCGAGCTCCATTTGACTTCAACCCCTACAGAGCTATAGTTACTCAGGCTTGGCTATTTTGCAGACATTTTTTTTTCCAAAAAAGAGCAAAATGAATCTGTCACTCCAATAATAAAATTATTAGTGTCCAGTGATGAAATTTTAAAATTTGAGTGCTTGTCAGCTTCTCAATATTTAAAGTCTTTCCAACGAGAACATAAAGGGTATTAGTGACAATGTGTCAACATCTGGGAGATCTCGGTGACCCTGAACAGATGTTAACTGACCTGTGAATGAAGTTACAGGACCAGATGCTGGGAGAAGACTCATTTCTGGAGGTCGAGGGTCTCTCCCCGCCCCACCCACCTCACGGCAGCCTGTTTAGTGCCCTTCACCGTGACTGCGACCGCGAAAACACAGGGTTCTCAGTCTGTGCTACCAACTCCCGTGGTGCATCCGAGGGGGGCCTCCGTGTGGCCTCCGTGGTCTGCATTCTCCCCCAAGCCCAGAGAAAAGTATTCTCTTGGTGGTATTTAAGTGACAAAACAATAACCCCTCCCTACATACACTTCTGGTTCCTGAAAAAAAATCTAGTGTTTGGCAGCTCAGGAGTAAAGATTTACAATCTGTTTAATGAAATCTTCTAATATAGGGTGTGTTGTGTCCAATTTTTTTTAAGTAAACAAGCAGATTAATTAGTTTTGTGATCAACAAAACGATAAATGCCAAGTAAGACCCTTACGGAAACAAATATATTATTCTGAAGGGGGCAGCCAGTTTTTTCCCCCTATCATTTTAATTTAAAATTACATAATTATTCATTATTATAATCATTCACCCTCAATATGTCATCATTTCTTTTGTAAATCCTGTCATCAAAAACTCCTCCCGGTCAGACTTCCTACCAGGAGTGTATTTGTGTATGTAACTCATGTGACAGAAAGTTACTTTTCAGGAATATGGAAAATGAGAATTTGACAGTTATACGTGATTGTCCCTTCATCTTGTGCATATCGATTTCTTTCTTCTGCAAAAAATACAAGAGAAAAAACATTTAAAACCTAATAAACACTGCCTATACTTATGTCTTGGCCATCTTTTACTGAAGAAATTTGGGAATTAAAAACTAAAGACCAAAATTGAGTTTTAAAACACAGCTCATCATTTTGCACAAGTAATTTATCCATATATACCCCCTTAATGTGCATAAACTATCTTCATATTGTATTTTTGTCACAGAAGACAATTCATTCAGTTGTCCTGAGTGCTAAGAAAGCCACCTCAATCCTTCTAAATGGCCTTTGCCACAATCATTCCTCCCTAATCATTCTCTTCTCTTTCCCGCATGGAAATTTGTCAGTTTACATCAATGTATCCCACACCTCCTAAAAATGACCCTCGAGAAAGAAGAAACAACAAAGCAGAAAGGTGAGGGCAGGGTTACAAAGGAAGGAGGTTTTGAAGGTGTATCGCAATCAGGAAAAAGCAAGTGTTTCAAGTGAACTTTGGAAAATCGCCAGGGCAGGCTCAAGGGACCTGGAAAGGCTTCTATGAGAAACACTCTTGTTTTTGTTTTTTTCAAGAGAGTATAAAACAAACATCTGGAGGCTATTAACAGAGAAGCGATGCTCCATCTGATTTTTTCTTGTCCTTCATTCACAGAAAACCAAAGTGGTGTCCCTTGGGTGGGCACCGTGCTGAGGACAGAGTTGTGGTCTGATGTTTCTGGTCCCGTCCATGCAGGAGAATATTGGGATTCACAAATACTCATGTGAACACACTGCTGTCATCCCAGGGACTCCACAGATCAGATTTTCTTAGGTCTCTTGAGGAAAAGTCCAACCACGGCCAGGTTTCTCCCGGGTCTGTGGTGAGAGAGCACGTCTGTACCCTGGCAGAGTAGATGTAGTCAAGTGCCTTGTCTTATCCTGGAAGGTATGAGCAGAGCTGGACAACGTCAGAGCAGGTGCACGATCTTCCACACTTTCTCTTCCCCCTCTGAGGGCAACCAGCACTGCTGCCGATGGCATCTGTGACGGACTCGAGAAGTGAGGGAGAAATCAGTGCTGTGCTCGGAGACGGTGAGGTTTTAGGGCGTCCACTGCAGCACATCTAAGCCTATCCTGGTGGCCACAGAATCTGAATCAGGCGGAAGGTGCACAGACTCATGGCAAACTCGCATAAGATCTCGTCTTACCCCATTAGTCTGAACACCTGAAGAGATCGAGTCACAGAGGAATGAAGTGGTTCCCCCCCGCCCCCATTCATCCATTTTAATTCTGGTATTTGGGATTGTAAGCAGATTCTTTTGACTTCCATCCCAGCTTGCTTATTTCTCCTGGTGATACTTCTCACACTCTTGGTAGGAAGCTATAAGCATGAGCGGCCCGTCAGCTGTCCATCTGACACGCCATCAACTTCCCCACGACCCCCAGTTCTCCCGGAGCTGGGTGGACTCCCTCCGACTAGTTTCAGCCAATGAACTCCAGTTAGAGGCGACGTGTATTTTCTTGACCCTCCAGCCTTCTCTTCCCACTTCATGAGCACCCAGGTGCAGAAAGGAAGTGGAACATCGGTGAGCCTGGGTCCTTGAAAGACCGTGTGGCATGGAGCAAAGGACCACGGGCCACTGACGCATCTGTGAGCGAGGCACGTGCCTTAGTTCTATCAACCCTTGGCGATCCGGTGTTATCACTGCAACTTAACCTAGTCACAACTGACAAACACGCTGTGTGAGGGTGTCTGAGAGGAGTCTGTGCACACCTGTGTGCTTGTGCCTGGTGTGGGGTACTTGCTGGAGGTGAGGGTGGGGCAAAGTCGGGGATACAAATGAAGGACAAGATTTGCTCCCCAGAAGAAAATTATCTACACCCTCTAAGCAGACCAAGACTAGTGTATACGAACAGCAGGGCAACTGCAATGGTCTTGCAGACATTGGGACACTTACCACTACGGGGTGTTAGGTTCAAAAATTAAGACGTTTGAGGTACCTGGGGGGCTCAGTCAGCTGAGTGTCCAAATCTTGATTTTGGCTCAGGGTATGATCTCAGGTTCCTGCAGAGCCTGCTTGGGATTCTCTCTCTCTCTGTGCTCACTCGTTCTCTTTCAAAATGAACAAACATTAAAGAAAAAAAAATAAAGATGTTTAACAAAACCCATGTTCAAGTTGCCCTTTTGCAGGAATGAACATAGTCTTCACCATAGCCAATGTCTGATTATTTTTGAGAACAGTTTTGGAAGCCAGAGTTTTTAAAAATGTAGTTTCATTGAATTTTTTTTTTCCCCACTATGACTGGAAACCATGTTGTAGGTGAGGGCAGGTGAGCTTAGATTCAGGTGTGGTTCCTCGGGACTTTGTAAGTTAAGGGAAACACATAGAGAATCAACCATCCATGGAAGGGTATTCAAATGCCACATTCTGCTGGAGGAATCCAAAAGAACTCTGGGGAAGGTCGTGGGCAAATGACAGGGAAGGGGCTGCGGGGAAAGGGCTGTCGGAGAGCTCTGCCTGATTGTGGCAGGAGGTGTATCTCTAGGAGCAGAACCAGAAAGGGAAATCGCAGAGTGAGAGCACAAACAGCACAAACAAAGCCCAACGGAACACTCGTATGACCCGTGAGGAACGCCACAGCGCAATCTGAATGTAGGTTCCCCCTAAGTCCGGAGTGAGCCACATTTCCATTCTCCTTGGTTGTGATTGCTGTAAGGCCGCGGCAACTTCCCTGAGCCTCCTGTGTCACGGCACACAGGAGTAGGACTGGTGACAAAACCTGAGAAATACCCCTCACGAGTGAACAGTTGACGGGGACTTAGCATGTTCTGTGATCTTCTGCAGGCTTATTAGTGGAAAGAAAACCTTCCCCCCGCCCCCTGTCAATCGCTTTGAGCCCAACTTGACATATTTCACTTTCAAACATTTCACTTCCCTTTGTACCACCACTTACAATTTACAAATGATGGTCTCGATTCAAAAATAGTCCAAGTTGGATAATAGTGTTAACACATTGCACTAATTCCATGCCCGTGGCATGGTAGTGTGCGATTTATTCTGGTCTTGCAGATCGCTATTTACCCTCTGTTGTATTTGCAGATACACATTTAGTAGTAAATGCTAATTGGAAATGTCAGGATTTTTCAATCTAATTAGTATAATTGCTTACACAAGAGGAGCAGAAGTCTTTACATTTTTGATGTAAATCCATTTTCAGTGATTGCCAAAAAGGCTAGTGTTGCTTCTGTTTCCTAGGTTACCGGTGAGAGTCGTGCTTGTCAAGCCTCTGAGTCTCTTGACATACGAAAGCATTTGCAGAGATGAAACTCTGAGGAAGATGCCAGGCGCTTGTCAAAGACCCCCCCCCCCTTTTTTTTTCTTGTCTCATATGCTCCAAAAAGAATTTGTAAACTTGGACTTCAGATTTTTCTGCTCTAATTGTGAATCCAGTCATGTGTGAGTCAACCCCTGCTTAAACTGTGTTTTAACTCGGAGAGATTTTAAATCTGTCAGAAAGACACAGCTCAGTGTCCGCCGATCTCCATGTAGCAAGCACGCTGTGGTAGGAAAGATGGACATCACAGGTGTGTGTTATTTCTGGGGCTGCGGAAAAACCGAGTTGGCGGTGTGAAAGTCAAGCTGTCTTTTGAGAACTTCATTTCCAAATCGCCAGTAACGTGACAGAAGTTCACTCGGAGAATTTTTTCTGCAAATAGTGTAGTTTTAGGAACAAACCTACAGAACCCGGTTCAGCTACATTTTTTTCTTCCCGAGCACCGTGACCTGACACCGTGGATGACAAAAAGGACACGACAAATAATAGCCCCTACTAATATTTCATCAGTCTGACCCGTGAAGACATTAACTAAAAGCAAAAGAAGAAGACAGGTATTTGATGAGTTTTCGGGCTAGAGAGGCTTTGGCTGGCGCCGTTGTTCCCGCCCCGGGGAGAGGCCCCCGCGTCCTGTCGTGTGGCCAAAGTGGAACGCACTCCCTTGTGGTCAGGCAGCGCTGGGACCTGCCAGAAGTCTCTGTGACAGTCTCCGTTCCTGAGCAGAAGCTCAAAATATGGTTTGTTGGGTTTGTCTTGACTTGTTGCTCTTGTGAAAGAAAGTCTCTTCCCCATGAGAATTGTGTGTTCCGGGTAAAGGATGCTTCCACCTGGGTTCTAGGAGGAGAAGGCTCAGGGACAGAGCGGCAACCTTGGCAGAGCTGAGAACCACACGTGATCCCGGGGAGCCTTGCAGGTGATTTGGGACAAGCCTCTGAGGTTGGGGGGTGGTTTTGAGCCTGGCAAAGTAGGCTGTTCTTGCCCAGAAGTCTTCAGAGACCCCCTCCCACCTCTGCTGCTGTCCAACCTGCATGGACTTACTCACCACTTACTCTCAAGCCATGCTTTTGCTTTTAAAAAAAAAAATTTTTTAACGTTTATTTTTGAGACAAAGAGAGACAAAGCATGAACAGGGGAGGGTCAGAGAGAGGGAGACACAGAATCTGAAACAGGCTCCAGGCTCTGAGCTGTCAGCACAGAGCCCGACGCGGGGCTCGAACTCAGGACCGCGAGATCATGACCTGAGCCGAAGTCAGCCGCTTAACCGACTGAGCCACCCAGGCGCCCCATACTTTTGCTTTTTAATGCTTTATAATCTTCTGCTTTGAATCCTTCCCATGATCAAATCTTAGCTCAGACGTCCCTTTCTTAGCCAAGGTCCCTGCCTGTTTATAGGTAAGACGACCATGAAGTCGATTAGGATTCGGGGACCGGGGTCGGTGTCCAGGTCTGTCCTGGGACTCCTTGCTAGTCAGCATCTTTATCTCCAGACTGTGCAAAGTGGAGCTGGATCCTCGGTTTATTTTCCACTCATGAGTCTTTCCAACTCTTCCTTCCTGAACCTCACGTTTAACACAGTCATCTTAGAAAAGCAAACTCCAATGAGACAATTCCATTTCTTTCATCATTCCTATTTTGCCAGGCTAGTCATG
The DNA here is from genome assembly GCF_018350215.1 of Panthera leo. NCBI lineage: Eukaryota > Metazoa > Chordata > Mammalia > Carnivora > Felidae > Panthera > Panthera leo. The sequence goes on along the minus strand of NC_056685.1, from coordinate 2,045,891 downwards.
AAGGAAAGCTCTGAACTCCTTGGCCGTAGGAGCGTTTCCCTACTGGTCTGCTCCCTTTGCAAGTACAGTGCACCTACTGGGTGCCACTGTTGCTGCAATGAGCCGACGAAACTCAAACGCTCCACGAACGTCTGAACCGGGACAGGCTCCTCGGACTCGCTTTCCACTCTGCTTCCCGCGGAGCTGACAAGACAGCCATGAGCAACCTGTTCTCAAAAGCGGTCGGTCTTAACTGCCTGGAAAGAGAGGGAAATGCTATCCCAGGGCTGGGGGGCACCTCCAAGCCCGAAAACCCCACTGAGCGTGTGTCAGGGGAGAAAATAAAGTGAGGAAGGGTAAATCCAGCTTGGGAGGTGAGGTTCACGACTTGGCTAGAGACCCGTGTCGAACTTGTAATCATAATGCCATCAGCAGGATCTGGCCGTGGTTTCATTCAACTTGTAGTCCCTGACCACGATTCAACCACTGGTCAACATACTAAGAGAAGCGGTCACTAACTAGCTGGCTTGTCGTTGGGTAAACTTTGCTTCTCTGAACTTGGCCTCCCTCTGCGTGTCTCGACTCACAGATAGTTACAGGTCACGTGGTCTGGCACATACCCATTGCTGCTTTCTGCCAAAAGTTCATCATTTGAGGAACGATCGCATGTGGCAGGTTTGGGTGGCTGCTTTTATTTCCACCATTTTCAAGTGCACTTGCAAGGTTTTCATACCGTAATGTTTTGGCATAGGTAGCACGGAACAACTCCGTGAAATGAGGTCTTTTATCTGAGGAGCCAAGCGCAAGACGACAGGGAGGCAGGGGCTGTTTGCGCGGCCCTACAGAGTGAAGCCGCACAAACACAAGTTTGGAGAAGCAGCTCTGTGTCAACCTGCCAGCAGCCATGCCCAGTGGGGGAAGCTCGGCGGGTGGGGGGGGGGTAGAGGGGAGATGGGACGGGATGTCACGGGACTGCTGTTGGAGCAGGATGATGCGGACAACTGGAAAAGTCACTAATAACCAGATGGAAAGACAAAGCTAGGGAAGGGCGTACAGGGGTCACCTGCCGGTCTCAGCGGCTGACAGGGGAACAGGGTCTAGGTCACATGGAGGATGAGGTCAAGACCAGTGGGAAGACACTCACCTACAGCCACCTGTCCTTCTGTGAAAAGACAAATGGACTGTGAAGAAGCATCAGAGAGCACCAGGACTTCACGTTCTTGGAAACCACTTGACTTAGATTCGTCTCAAACGCTTCCGATTCACCGGACGCAAGGCAGTAAAGCTGAAAGACATCTGGAAGCGGTGTGATGCGACAGTGTGTCCCCCCCGGGTACGAGGGTTGGGTGGGGATGGGGGACAGAGCCCTGTGGGTGAGGCGGCTGTAGACCAGGAGCCAGGCTCCGGAAGGAGCTTCTCCTGCAGCTCGCTGGGGCCAGAGGCGGTTCTACCTGGGAGTATTTGTGACATGTGCTATGTCTGAATTCTGCAATTTGCCTTCCAGAAACGTTTAGGTCACTTCTTGGCCAGAAATTGAAAGGACACTGTTCACAAAGAATGGATCACGGTATGCCCGCACCTGAAATTCTGCACTGTCGGAAGCTGATGAGGAGTTTCCAGCCAACCCTGGTTCATGCCGGCAGGGCCGTGGATACGCCTGGAAGCCTCCAGAACAAAGGTGGTAAACAAATCGTGCGTTAAAGGGTCACTTTCAGGAAGCACGTGGAAAAGCTCAGAAGGTGTTTTTGGTGATAGAAAGAGTGGGTTTTCGTCCCTGCCCAGAACTATACACACGAGGCCGATCCCTGAAGCAGCAGGTCTCCTGAGAGGCCTGGCGTGAAATGCCAGCCTGATAATTGTCACCATGAGTCACTCGGTTCACAGTATCTTTCAGGTCCAGTTGGCAAATGTGCTTGGGAGGAACGATCTTTGATTGAGGTACACAAATTAGCATTTCTTCTCCTTCTACAGAAGGAGGGAGACAGGTCTGACACACGAAACAAGTGGAAGAATGTGTTGAAAAGAGGGATGACTCGCTCTGTCTTCAAATACACAGATTTTTTTTTTTCCTGGCTTTTCGAGACCCCGGGGATGAATGTGCAAGAGGTACTCACATCAACACTGGTTTTGCATGAATTGTACTTGTATTTAAAATACGATCACCTTTAAAACTAAGTGGGGGGAGTCAGCCTACAAATAACACATAGCACAGCGGTGCTCTGGGCAGAAGTTGGGCACATCCAAGCATGAGAATATAATCTGTCTTTCTTGCATTTCTGCAGAGCAGAACGGCCTCTGACTGTTCAGACCCCTCTGAAGAGTGCTTCTCTACCTTCCTTCGCAAAGCGTTTTGGCAGGTTTGAGTTTCTGGCTGAGTGGTTCTGCTACTGTGCTTCCCATTCAGGATTTTCTATCAAGTTCTACTGTCTTGCTCATCAGAACCAGGATATTTTGTGAGACTTGTATTTGTCACTTCACGTTTTAGAAGTTCAGAAAGGGTAGCAGGTGAATAGATCTTTTTCTAAAGAAACGAATATTAGATTTTTTGGGGGGGGTTTCATCACTGATAAAAGCATGGAGGAAGTTTCTCTCTTTTTTTTTTTTTAGAGTTAAAAATCGATTTCTCATGCCATTTACCTAAAATACCGTATAGGGTTATGGGATGACAAAGCATCTGTCAAAGTGCAGCACTTATGTAAATAATAGGAGGAAATCTGGGAGTGACATGTGTCTGCTTGGAGTTTCGCTGGAACGTATGGCTCTTGTACTGGGCGCCCGGCTTCACGCCCCCGGCTTCATTTCACTTGAGCCACATCCATCTGACAGCCTCTCCTGGCCCCTCACGCTACTGAGAAATAAAATTCCATTTCACATTCACAGCGTCCATCACTCCATCAAGTAAAGCAAATACCATGGCCTTTGTAAGAACTTAACGCACAGACTTTTATGGACCTGGGTCACATCATGTTTCCTACAACCTCCCGTCAGGGACCTGGTCTCCAGTGATTAGGCTGTGACACGTATTTAATCCTGCCCCCGGCACCAGCGACACACAGGAGAGACTCAGTATTTCAGCTTCCTCAAGGAGAACACAAACACAAGAACAACAAGGGAAACCATTTAAATCATTTAGAAGAAAGGTACTTCAGGGCTTTAAAACTACTAGTCGCAGAACTGTATTACTGTTAAAGAATAATGAACATTTAAGACTTCGTATAAAGCCACGGTAATCGAGACAGGGTGGTATTTATGAAAGGACAAACATAATACTGGAACAGAATAGACCCTCATAAATACAGGTGACTAGTCTTTGACAAAAAAGCAAAGGCAATACATCAGAGCACAGTCTTTTCAACAAAGGGCACAGGAACAACTGGGTGTCCACATGCAAAGAAATGAGTCTAGACCTGGACCTTCCAGCCTTCATGAGAATTAACTCAAGATGGATGGCAGACCCAAATGTAAGATGCAAAACTATAAAACTCCTGGAATGTAGAAGGAAGTCCAGAGGACCCCAGCTTGGATGATGACATTTTAGATCCAACACCAAAGGTGCAATCCATGAGAGAGAATGGACAGGCTGGACATCATTAAAATGAAAACCTTCCGTTCTGCCAAAGACACTGTCGAGAGAATGAGACAAGACACAGACTAGGAGAAAATATTTGCACAAGACACGTCTGGTAAAGGACTGCCATCCAAATACACACACACACAGACTTACAACTCAACCGTGAGAACACAAACAACCAGATTAACAAATGTGCCAAAGACCTAAAGGACACCCCACCAAAGACGACATTCACGTGGCAAGTAAGCACGTGAAAAGACGCTCTCCATACATGTCGTCAGGGAAATGCAAAATAAAATGACTGATATCACCACACACGTATGACGATGTCCCAAGTCTGGGAAACTAAAACCACCACGTGCTGATGAGGACGTGAGGCAAGAAGGATGCTCAGAGCCGGTGGGAACACAAGATGGCACACACCTGGGAACAGTTTGGTGGTTTCTTGCGAGACATACTCTTGGCATACGGTCTGGCAATCACTCCCCTTAGTGTGCATAAAAGGAGCTCTACACTTACGTGCACACAAACACCTGCACGGGGATTTTACGGCAGCTTTACTCATAACTGCCAAAATTTGGATGCAACCGAGAGGTCTTTCAGCAGGTGATGGATAAGTGAACTGTGGTCCATCCAATGATTATTCAAAAAGGAGTGAGCTCTCAAGCCGAGACATGGAGGAAGCTTAAATACTTATTACTAAGTGAAAGAGTCCAACCTGAAAAGACTCCATACTGTAGGATTCCTACCACAGGACATCCTGGGAAAGACAACTTTGGAGACAATAAAAAGTCAAAAGATCAGTGACTCTCAAGGCAGTGACACTGCTGTGTGTGATCTTGTAACAATGGATACTGTCATTAGACACTTGTCCAAACCCATAGAATGTACAGCAGGCGTGAGCTCTAATGTCAACTATGGACTTTGGGTGATAATGACGTGACATTGTAGGTTCATGGATTGTAACAAATGTATCCTCAGGTGGGGGAGGTTGACGGGGCGGGGGGGGGGTTTGCTGGGGTTATATGGGAAATATTTGTATCTGCCTCTCAGTTTTGCTGTGAACCTAAAACTGCTCTAAAAATTGTTTATTATTTTCTAATTGCAACCACTTAAGGTCCTGGTCTAGACTTTCACTGGACAATGGATCTCCATCCCACATAGATGCTGTCTCTCTTGAACAGGGGTTTCCAACCTGGAGACCATGGTTTTCACTTCCAGGTGAGGCTGACACGATGAATCAGATTTTGGAACCTCACCTCACAGAACAATGGGAAAGAAACTGGAGATGCACCAGGAACTGGCAGAACTTATCTTTGAAAAATCATGCCTTTCAGGTTTTCATCACCGGTCAGACTACATCAGGCCTGCTACTGGGGAAAGGATCAGCGGACACTGTCCTGAGTTTTTTCCAAAGCACTTTTGCTGGAGTTTCAGAGTAGTGCAGATGTGTGCCTCTGGGGTCCTTCCTCAGACCCTGCTTCAATCAGCTGTAACGCTGTGGCGATGAGACACAAGGTTTACTACCTCGGACACGGTACGTGTTGGTATGTAAAATAGTGAGCGATGGATTTTCTGACCTTACAATTGCTGTCCTGTCATGGCATTGAGAATAACAGTACAGAGGGTGAAGGCTCAGTGGGTGTGTGAGTGGCTCTTCAAAAATTAGAAGAATAAGAACTTTTATAGAAGTTGTGACTATGATAAAAGTCAGAGTTTGTAGGGGTACCTGGGTGGCTTGGTTGAGCGGCCGACTTCGGCTCAGGTCAGGCTCTCGCGGTTCGTGGGTTCGAGCCCTGTGTCGGGCTCTGTGCTGACAGCTCAGAGACTGGAGCCTGGAGCCTGCTTCGGATTCTGTGTCTCCCTCTCTCTCTGCCCCTCCCCTGCTCGTGCTGTCTCTCCTCTCTCAAGATAAACATTAAAAAAAATTCATTAAAGTCAGTTTGTAAATTGGAAGAGAAAAATCAGACTGAAATGCAGACATGTAGAGACTGTAGGTGATTTTAAATTTATATTTCTACTTTTATATTTAGCGTTATATATATATTTTTTTATTTCCTAAAATGACCATGCTTTTTTATCGGGGAAAAAAAAACTTCATTGTATATAAATTACCTTTATATACAGTGTTGTTACACATGATATTCTTTAAATATGTTTTCATTTTGCTAAAATGTATAAAGACACGTTATAAATAGCACACAGGTATAACCATACAAACATGCTGATAAAGTACTTATAAGTACAGGAATTGTTGGCGTAAGCTGAACATCGAATGTTATTAGCATACGCCCTTTCCCTGAACATAATCACCCTGATGTGTACGTGAATCCAATAGAATCAAGATTAGAATTTTAATAAATTACATTAATAAACTCTGTCAAAATTACACAGGTCTTTTAGCTTTATATTAATTTTTTTTTTAATGGAAATGCTTTCTAAAGCATTTCTCACATCAGGCTGGTTTTATAATTTTGGGACTCTGGGTATAAAGCGGGAGACTGGGATTATAAGCTTGGATATACTTATTCCTACCCGCCTGCGTGTGTTACTGGAATCCGACATCCAGATCAGCACAACAGCAGCACCTCTACACCACGGACCCAGGCTGGAACAGTCCTCCTTGAGTAAAACCAAAAAGATGCCCAGTTTGCGTGTGGCCTCCAGCAAAAGGAGATCTTAAGGTAAGCGACACGCGACCTCTAGGACTAAGGTTTATGAAAAGGAACTGGCAAAGATCAGTGGGGGCACAAGTCATGGAGAGCCAGGAGGGGGCAAAACCAGGCACCAGCTGGTTGGCGGTGAAGAGTCCTGAAGAGGCTCACACGAACCCTCACGAATTCCCATTTTACACTGCCACTTAGAGAAAGCTCAGGAAAGACGGAAAAACAGAAGTACAGTTCGTCAGGGAACAACTGACCCGACGTAAATATTATAACCCACGCCATTTTGACTCTAATTACCCAGGAGCTTTGGAATCGGCACGGGGAAGAAATGTCAGCCCTGCTCTCTCCTCCTGCCCCATTCCGAGGGGGGCCGCTGGGGAGGGCCATCTGGGGGGCTTCGTTCCTGGGCCTCTGCAGTCAGGTGGGGCCGAGTGACAGAGAGGGGCTTGTGCGTGGTGGACACGGGGATATACACCAGTGTGGGTGGGCCACCAGACCCCAGCGTTCCCTCATCTCCCACCCCTGGCTGGGCATGAACACTGGGCTGGAAAGGTGAAGGAACAGCCACCAGCCTGGGCCTGAGTTATTCCGTGATCAGGTACCACTTGCCCAAAGTCGTTAACAGGCCCAGATTAATGTCAGAGGCACTTAGGGCACCCGGGGGCTCAGACAGGTTGAGCATCTGACTTCAGCTCAGGCCACAATCTCGCAGTTCATGAGTTCAAGTCCCGCATCAGGCTCTGTGCTGACAGCTCGGAGCCTGGAGCCTGCTTCGGGTTCTCTCTCTACTCCTCCTCTGCTCAGGTTCTCTCTCAAAGATAAACATTTAAAAAAAAAGCATCGGAGGCACTTACAAGGTTCACAACAACATCCAGAATTCAGTCATGTAAAAACGGGAAGTAGAGTGCTGACACAGAAAGACGCTGAGGGACACGGCGTTGATGTCAGCCAGAGGCGTAAGGCACTGGTTCGAGATCAGTGTTGCACTGTGGCCAAAGCATTTGGTGAGTCTGCACAACCAGAGGCTGGCCAGGCCCAAAACTCTCAGGAAGAGACCAGAAAACAACTGCATCAGCATGTGGAGGTTGGTGCTGGCTGCATTCAGTCTGGGTTAGAAAAATCAAATGAATTCAAACACGAATCAGCAGCTTCCCATCAGAAGTGAAGAAAACAGGGAGACCAAAAGCTGGGGGCCCTGCAGGGTTGGAAAAGGTGGTTGCTTTGAGGACCCAAGTGAAAGGGCAAAGTGAGAAAGGTTTCCAGTGACCCCTCGTGGGCTACGCCAGGCGGCTGAGATCAGACGGAAGGCGTAGCTGCCTCACCTGCTTGCCCCCTACCTCCCAGCCTCCTCCGCAGCGGGGTGGCTGTGTGATTCAGTTCCTCCACTGGAAGGTAGACAGGTGGGTGCCAGCACCCCCAGACCGGAGCCAGCATGCTTTCATCCCACCCTCTGCTGCCGGAATGTCAACACCCAGTGTGGTCTGAGAAGGCAGAAGTGCCTCTGTCATTCTGGGTCCCTGAGTATCTGTGTGGAGCAGAGACCCACCCCCGTCAGCCAGACTCCCATCTACTTGGCGTTAACTCTGATCGTGTCAAGCCAGTAAATCAACTAACACTCAAATTCCCAAGACTAATGACATGGATTTCTTTCACAAAGGTTTTTAAATTATAAAAACGGACAAGCAACATTGAGTTCACCCGTGTGCTGTTTAAATACGCATATGTCCGGGAGATCGCTGAACGCTTCATGCCAGCAGGGGGATACCATTTATTTACAATTGCTGGGACTAATTCTTGTTTTGTGCTATTTTCTAAATTGTGAATCAAGCCATTTCAGAGTAACTTCCGCAATGACAATTTGTATTCAGTAAATACCGTTATTTAAAATAAAGATCCAGGGCGCCTGGGTGGCTCAGTCGCTTAACCGTCCGACTTTGGCTCAGGTCGTGATCTCAGAGTCTGTGAGTTCGAGCCCCATGTCGCGCTCTGTGCTGACAGCTCAGAGCCTGGAGCCTGCTTCGGATTCCTTGTCTCCCTCTCTCTCTGCCCCTCCCCCACTCACACTCTATCAAAAAATAAACATTAAAACATTTTTTAAAATGAAGATCCTCCTAGAGGACACAAAATGCCAGCCATACGTATTTTTGTCTTTGTTCATTCTGCCACAGGTGAACCACTGTCTCCACAAGTTAACCAATCAGCAAAGTCCACGAAGTCCCACCATTTTGTTTCCTCTCCTGCTTTTCATGCCTTGGTTCCTTCAGATCCTCGTATTATCGCTATTTTATTTTTTTCACCATAAGCACACTCTTCCATCCCCATCACCTATTTCCCCATCCCTTCACCCACCTATCCTCTGGTGACCATTAGTCTGTTCTCTAGAGTTAAGAGTGTTTCTTGGTTTGCCTCTTTTTCCCAACGTTTGTTTTCTTAAATTCCACATTTAATAAATCATATGGTCTTTTTCTTGGACTTAATTCACTTAGCACTACGCTCTCTAGCTCCATCTGTGTAGATGCAAAGAGCAAGATTTCATTTTTATGGCTGAGTAATATTCCTGTATGTGTACAGGTTTCATTTTATTATAGATAATGCCACAGAAAACACAGGGCACATGTATCTCTTTAAATTAGTGTTTCTGTATTTTTTTTGGTAAATACCCAGTAGTGCAATTCCTGGATCATAGGGTAGTTCTATTTTCAACTGTTCCACAATGGCTGCACCAGTTTGCATTCCCACCAAAAGTGCACAAGGGCTCGTTTCTCGCCACATTCATGCCAACACCTGTTTTCTGTTTCTTCTAGCCATTCTGACAGGTGTGAGGTGATATCTCGTTGTGGTTTTGATTTGCATTTCCCTGATGATGAGTGGTGTGGAGCATCTTTTTGTGTGTCTGTTGGCCATCCATAGGTCTTTGGAGAAATGCCTGTTCATGTCTTCTGCCCATTTTCAAACTGGGTTGGTTTTTGGGTGTTGAGTCAGTTCTTTATAGATTTTGGACAGTAGCTCTTTATTGTACATGTCATTTACAAATATCTTCTCCCATTCAGTAGGTTGCCTTTTAGTTTATAATATTTCAATAGTTACTTTTCGATCTACACTACATAAAAGGTGAAGAACAACAGAGATGGATGAGAGCAAGTCATGGTGTGAAGGCATCCTAGATGAAGAGAACAAAGTCTGTCTGGAATCTGTAAAGCACCCTTGGTGAAATGGCTGCTTCAGCTAAGTCTTAGTCATTGGTTTCATTCTGGAGGGTGACAGCATTATCTAGTCATTAACTTACAAACTTTTTTTAATCTTCATTTTTGAGAGAGAGGGAGGGAATGCAAGCAGGGAAAAAATGGAGAGACACAGGAGAGAGGGAGACACAGGACCCAAAGCAGGCTCTGAGCTGTCAGCACAGGGCCTGATGCAGTGCTCAAGCTCATGAACCAGATCATCATGACCTGAGCTGAAGTCAGACGCTCAACCGAATGAGCCACCCAGGTGCCCCTACATGCGTACATTTTAAAGCAGAAGAGTAGACTTGGTGGCCTAAGAATCCTCCTGGCAACAGATGAGGCACCTAGCAAATGTGGTTGGTGGGACAGGACTGCTGGGCTTGTTGGTTTTGGGGGGAGGCTTGCCACCAGAGTGTAATGGATTTGCTTCGAGAGGGGCTACCCTGTCCCTGCTACATTCAAACCCCGTCTGTCATCTCCTCGCCTTGCCCTCATGGCACCAGACCATCACAATGTTCTTTGCTGCTCATTCAAGCACATCAGAAATGCTGTGAAAGCAGAGCCTGGAAAGTGAGAAATCTGCCAGTGGGAAGGAGAAACAGAAACCGTTTTCTGGAGACAGAACCCAGGCTCAGTCAGGAAGGGGAATCGGGGAGAAGGGCACAGCACAGACACAGACCAAGGCCAAGCCGCGTCCAGAATGCACTTTTGGGTTCAGCCTTCGTGTCTTTTGCATTGGAATCCATTTGCTCCCAGTTTACAAGGCAATTTGGGCACCTGTCCCCTTGTTAGGGGAGGGCAATACCATCTGCTCAGACGCTTTGAGAATTCTCGCTGTTGTGTACCATGTACAAAACCCCCACAGCAGCAGAGTGGATGTCTTGTTTCAGATAGAGGACACCTTCCACGGTGGACACCTGATTCTAATCCCAGCCACCCCCACGTGTCTCCTGGAACATGGCAACGTCACTGGACTTCCCTGTCTGGGGTCATGGCTGCTCTGGGTCCCCCATCTATGCAGCAGCAGGAGCTCCTACAGACAGAATTACTCAGTGGGACTCACACTCCACACCATCCGACAGCTTCACAGCTCAGAACAAGGCAAATATTCCCACCGTCTGCACCATCAGGATGCAGACCCCGCCCCACCACCACCCATGGTTTCTTCAGCCCTTTGCCACTCATTTGCTTGAACTTGACCTGGGTCCCATTTCCTTACCTCAGGGATGGGCTCACTCCTCCCCCTAAGGTGAGTGCCTCCCTCTCGGGTTCCCACACCTGTGCTCTAGGCACCACACTGGACAAGCTGCCGACTTCTCCCTGAGGTGGCCACCTCACTCCTGTCATCCGCTACAGACTGTGCTTGGTTTTCCTCTGCCACACTGACTGCTTCCCTGACCTAGCACAGGCAGACCAGTCTGTTGATCATTCACCCCAATGATGAAAACTACATCCCTATAAGCGCAGACACATTCTTCTCTTTACTGCATTCTCAGCACCTACAACCAGGTCTGGCAAACGATGTTATTTGTCAAAGATTATGAAGAAATGCCTGTTCCACAGATTCAGGACAGGGAATTTTTTAGAAAGTATGGAACACGCTTACTGGCCAACAGAATGGAAAGTAGCCTGAATTATATCAACAGGTGAAAAACGTATGCTGCATTAGAAAGAATCGTCTTCAAACTATCCAGGAAGGGCAGACTGGCCTCGAGATTCCTCAGGGACTCCGAACAGCCAGCAGGATTAGGCTCCACTCACACTCTCAACGACATGTACCTTCCAGCCTCGCTGAGGCCCGTCAACTCTCCGAAGGAACTAAAAGGTGGTGTGTTAATGCTGTGACAGTGGTGGTCTGGGTGCCATCAGAGCAGAATTACAAGAGTTGAAGGCTGATTCTGTTCATGGTAGCAGAGGGAATCCTCAGAAAAGGGGGGGGGGGTGCTATGCATCTTCCTGCCGGGGTTTTTGGTGACAGGCACCGGCCTCGGTGCCAGCTCACAGGAGGGGGACCCCTCAGGTCAGCAGGGTGGGTGGGCTGGCCTCTGGCAAGGACGGGTTAGGGGTCCGCTCCTGGAACCACATGTGTGGCTCCATCACAGACCCGGAAGAAATGAATGAGCAGACGTGGAACGGCTGGGAAAGTGGGTGATGGGCTTGAGAGGTGGTTTTGGTGCAGGCGTTCGTAACAGACCACAGGTGGTGGCCTACACGGACCGGTTCTCGCGACTCTGCCCTGGGCTCACAGGGCCTGCAGATGACACCTGCTCCCTGTGTCCTCACCTGTGTGCTCTTCTAAGAGGCTCTTGGTCCTCTTCCTCCTCTTTGGAGGGCACGATCTACAGGATCCGTTCCCCCCATGACCTTTGACACCTCCTCACAGGCCCAGTGTCCAAACACAGCAACCCAGGGGAGGGCCTTCTGCACAGGAACATGGGGGCACACTCGGTCCATAGGAGGCACGTGGTCCCAACAGCGTGGAGAATGGCCTCTAGGGAAAGATACACGTGAAGGGAGAGCCCTAGCCAGAGTCCGTAGGAAGGAGTGACTGACTTGGGCTTCTGAGGTCCCGTCCCCTTCAGACACTGCACCATGGGTTTGTGTCACTCAGCAACACCAGCTGTGCTGACTTGTGGCCTTTTTCTTTTTTCAAGAAAGAGATTACCAAGGTTTTACATAGCCTTTCATTGTGACCAACGGTCTGGAAAAAACTTTCCATGCACACCCGTCTTCCTTCCCCATCTCGTAAGTTTTATGACCTCCTGATCACCTTCTAGGCCTCCTTCTGTCTTGTCTTCAGTCCCTGTTCACACCCTCTCCCACCTCATCGGGGGTCCTTTGTCAAACCAGGCACACAACGAAGACGGGACTTTGTAGAAATGGACTGGCCCGGGAGAGCAGACACCTCACTTCTGAGAATCGCAGACGGTGGACGCAAAGCTTTACTCGTCATGTAAAGACCAAACCCAAAACCCACGTTCATTACAGTTGCTGATTTTCACAGCCAATTTACTCGCATTCATTCTTTCGACTTCCTCCTATGCAGAATTCAAACTCCAAACTTACTAAGAGCAGTTTAACTTTTATAGATGACCATACAGCCCATCCTATCAGAACAGTGATCACTTGAGCATCAATGGCTTTTGGTAAGCCAACGCAAGTGCCCGGTAAAAGTTATAGGTTTCTTCTGATATATAAAAATTTTTGCCCCTCATGTAAATGCTTCACCTATTTTGGGAAAGATAATGTTGATACTATCAAATGCACACTGTGCTCCCAACCTGCCCCTTATAAAATGAAGGACGCATCAAAATTCAAGGAAAATGGAAGCTAAAGGCCTTATAATTTGGGAAAAAAACAAAAGTTGAGTGTAAACCTTATATTGGTAAAGTTTTAAGTGTGCAGAATAGTACATAAAGCATTCAAATATTTTTTAAACCCTAGAGAAAAATAGTACATATATAACTTAAAATCTGCCAAATCTCAGGGCTTTAAAAGGAAAAATTATACGATATAGTAAAAAAAAAAAAAATCACAATGGATCTTCTGGTGGGGGGACTCAGTGGGAGCTCTATGCGGAGGTGGGGATCCCAGATGTTACACACGTGTCCATTAGTCAAACATGTACCGTTAAGACTTGGGCATTATGATGTATGTACATTTCATGTCATACAACCCTCGTCATCGTCTTCATCAATGAGGGGTGGGCAGCAGAGCCATTAGAAGCTCGCAGAATGTGAGGGATCGTGGAGACTGAGTGATGCAGATTTTCTGCCTGCATTTGTTTAAAATTTCCCATAATAAAAATTTTTTGAACTGTCAAAGCTCTGGTAGGAGGAAGATTTTCAAGGTTTTGCAATAATTGAAGAGGTCATAAAAATGTGCATTAGAAAAATATAGTAGGTGGATATGATAAATAAGTGAACAGGGAGAGAAAATCTGGGAAATAGGTTTAGAGCAACACACAGTAAAGTACGTATTTTCACTGTGTGACAAGTTCCTGTGAATTAAAACACACACCGAACCCTCACTCAGAAGGAGGCGCAAAAAATTAACGGACTTCACACGATAGAAACATACTGGTAAACAAACATCGATAGACCCCTGCAAATAAGCAAATGCCTGTAAATTAAAATTTTCCATCTATTTTGTGAAATTTGTTAAAAAGCTTAATACTTGGTGCTGGTAGTGATGGAATAAAATGAGCATAATTTTGAGATGAAGATTCACAAAGTTTTGGAAGGAAGATGGGGATTTTGTTTTGTAAATATCAAAAGTCCTAAATACATGAAACATTTTTACCCGATAATTCGAATGCTGGGAAATTAATCTTAGAAAATAAAGCTTTTAGCCTGATTGTGGTTCCATCAACATGTTAAGATATTTAACTACAATTTTTATTTTTCATTTTTATTTTTTTTTAATTTTTATTTTTTTAACATTTATTTATTTTTGAGACAGAGAGAGACAGAGCATGAACGGGGAGGGTCAGAGAGAGGGAGACACAGAATCTGAAACAGGCTCCAGGCTCTGAGCTGTCTGCACAGAGCTGGACGCGGGGCTCGAACTCACGGACCGCGAGATCATGACCTGAGCCGAAATCGGCCGCTTAACTGACTGAGCCACCCAGGCGCCCCTATTTAACTACAATTTGGTGTTAAACTCTGGTGCAGACACACTGACAGAACATGATGTAACCATCAAAAAGACTCTAATAAAATCCAGTCACAACGTGAAGCGTACTTAATCCCCAACAGTTTCAAAAGTTGAAGAAATGGGACTCCACTCACAAGAAAGGAACAGAGTAGGAGACGGAGGGAGCAAATGACCAGATGGGCTCAGTGGCCAGGGAGTCCCCAACAGAGGGCATCCGAGGAGAGAAACAAGACACCAGTGGGACCACACTATGGAGTCTTGAAAATCTCCATAAGAGGAGCACCTTTGATCAAGACACTGTACTGATCTGGCACATCCTTGACTTGTCGGAAGCCTGAAAAGCAATAATGGCTCTAGGAAAGAATTCTCCAAGACATGCTACTTCTAATTTCCATTCACTTAGGGCACCAGCTTACCAGCTGTTTACTGATACCCAAAACATTCTTTAACTGGGGACTTCATGAAAAACCCCAAGAAGTGTTAAAAATGACTGGCCCCAAACTTTAAATACCTATGAGGCTACAGTGAAGATTACTTTGCTAACAATTAAAATCCTTGAAATCTACAACAGCAGTAGCAGCCATCAAGTTTTTTTTTTTTTTTTTTTTTTAAGATTTTAAGGTAATCTCTACATCTGACATGGGGCTCAAGCCCACAATCCTTAGACTGAGTTGCACTTTCCACTTACTGAGCCAGCCAGACGCCCCTATCGATATTCAGTCCTTTCTGATGCGGGTCTTGGTTACTAATGTTATAGATAAAACAGAGATGAGAGAATAATACGGCAGACGTACAGGCAAATGAACTAGATTATAGAATGATAATCTTTAATCTGGAATATTTCCTACGCCTGTGCTTTTCACAACACTGACATTTTTAGGTGTAACAGGCACCCGATGGAATGCAGATTTTAAGCATACAATTCAAATGAGTGTCGAAACATCATACACCCTGGTTACGGCCACCCTAAGATGCCAAGATGCCCAGCACACCTCTTCCCACCCTCCCCAGGAAATCACTGGTTTCTACCACCAGCTGTTTCAGGTTTCCAGCTGTTCTTCAGCCTCATATAACTGGGACCCCACGTGTGCTCTTCCGTATCTGACTTCACTCAGCAAAACATTTTGAAATCCATCTATGTCATTGTGTCATAGTGCCTTCCTTGTTCCTGCTGGGGAAGTGTTTCTCTGTACGAATAAACTGCTTCATTTATCCATGCGACTGCTCAGTGGACATCGAGGCTGTTCTCTACTCTTAGTTATAAACAATAAATGCTCCTACTTGTGTTTATCGCATGGGCATGCACGTGCACTCGCGTCTCCACTTTTCTGAGATAGGTATCCAGGGATTGAAGCATCATGACGTACAGACGTGTTAAACTTTACAAGAAACTGTGCTCCCAAGCAGTGTCCTCTCCTCCCATCTGATGGAGGGCGTGGTGGTGGCATTAGAAGGGCACAGAGCAGCGGGCTCCCCGTGTTCTTCTCTGCATGGCCCCTTCCTGTTTGGATTCTAGGCTCCGGGAACACGGTGGTGGAGCTACGTCACCTCTGTTTGTAGGACTCTTCACGATTAAACCTAAACCTGTAACGTCATCTCATAGTGCTCTGCTCTGGCATTTCCTGCCAAATGGCAAAAGTTCTCCCCCCATGTCTCTAGTTAATTATGTCAACAGAGAAGAAATGTAAACAAGAAATCGGTTAACTACGGCTGTAATTAAGAGTACTTTTTAAAAAAATTATTTGCATTAGATTTTTAGTGACCATACACGTTTATATAGAACACTTCTTCTAAACAACGATATGCAGGCATACCCTGCTTTGGGTGGTACGTGTCATATCGGATGCGGATTTTCTTCGGTAACACTCTGCCCTGTGACAACTATGGGGACAAGAGAGGATTGGTATTTGCATACATTTAAAATTACACATATAAAACATGCATCACATGTATACCTCAATCCATCAGGACCCCCACATGGACCTTCAGGAAAAAATGATTTCACCTGACTACTCATGTACTTGGGCACACATAATCTAGGGTTTGCCTAAACTGTGCTAATCCATCCATACGTTCATCTCTAGAAGTTCCGGATAAGTTCCCAGAAGGGAGAGATTGATTCAATCTCCCTAGTAGGCTACTAGCTGCCTTGAACAAATCATCTCCGTATCTCTCTTGTACACTTGGATTCAATTTCCAAGAGCCTTCAGTTTAGTTATATGATGTCCAGTTAAGGGTTACACGGCAGAACTGCACACGTCTTATTCAAGGTGTTTTTTTAAGCTGCTAATAACTACTTGGAGACAACAAATCCCGTCAGATAATTAGAGCATCTGTTTCTCATTGTTTGTTAGTGCCTGTTCTTTGTCTGATCTCATTAGAGTTAAGATGTCCTGTTTCTTGGTGTGCAACTAATCTTCACTTGCACCCTGGACATCTCAGGCATTGTGCTCAGGGACCCTGGGTCCTATTTAAGTCTAGAATACATGTCCTGGCTGCTTTGGGGACTATGGCTGAAAGGTCCACTTGCAAGGCTGTTCTACCATGCTGGTGCTTGTCCCTGTTCTTAGGCACCAAACCTTTGGCAGCGTTGGTTCAACTCCAGGGTGGCCTCAGACTTCATACACTGTCTTAAAGGACCCTGTATTGTCCTAATATTCCTCCCATTCGGGGGGGGGGGCAGGGAGCAGCTCTACTCCCCACTGCCAAGCACGCATGGGCACAGGGCTCGACTCCACTCCCTGTGAGATAGGAGCCCACTGGGGAAGGGCACGAGTGGGGCATTTCCCAGTGCTCAGTTGGGGTAGGCTGGGCACCACTGAAGACCCATCCTGGGGTCCTAGCAGGTCCTTTGGCTAGACAACGTGGGTGTTCCTTGGGCTCTTTCACCTCTACCCACTGGGTTTCAGGGTCAAGGTACATAAGAGGCCGTGCTTCCCATGGTCAGAGGATCTAAAAAATAAAAATCCCTGTCTTTCTCACATCCCAATGCCCTTAGTCTCATTTTTACCCCACCTGTAAGAATTTTGTGACATTTGGTTTTTATGTTATTCAGAGTTTTTAGCTGTTTGGAAAAGGAGTGGAATGCATTTACTCCATCTTGCCTAGAACCGGAAATCGCCATTTTTTTTTCTGTACGTACAAACAAATCTTCAGACAAAGTATCAGGAATCCTAAAAGGGAAGGACAAGAGGTAGAGTGTTTTTGGGTTTAAAGCTTTTATTCCAGCCTCTGCCTCTCTCATTGCAGACAGGGGGCTTCTGGAAAGCCAGACACTTAGGGTAAACGTTCTGGACTGTTGTCTCCGCATGACGCTAAGGCAGCTCAGGGACTAGAAACAGAGAAAAGTGCCAAGAGCAGAGACCAGAGCAGACCTTTTAGCTCCAAAGTGACGTTGCATCTTTAGGAGCAGGAAAGGCAAAGAGTCCGGAATGTGGAGAACTCAGCTCGTGGGCTTGGGAGTTTCACTGTGGCTTCCAAGTCCTTTGGGTTTCCTCTGGCTCTTCAGCCACAGGATGCCAGCAGTCAGGGTTCAGAGGAAGACACCCCTCAAACACAGAGAAGCACAAACGTGAAGAGGGCCCACGGACATGAACCAGCAGAGGGCTGCACTTCCTTCCCCCTCCAAGACAGGCCAGTCTCTTATTCTCCACACCTTCTAGCAGTAGGATAGTTTTAGAGAATTAACATTTACTTGGTAGTAACTGCAGATCACCCCTCGTGGCTCCTCCCTCTTCCTTGCATTACCAAGATTCCGGAACAATTTCTTCCAGGGAGCTCAGCTGAAGGTGATTGGTTCAGATTGTATTTTCCTGAAAAGGTCTTTATTTGGTCTTAACTTTTTAAAGTCCGTTTTCAGAGTATAGTATTCTAGTCCTGTAGTTTATTATTTCCAGTTTAAGTCGTCCATTCCATCCTCTTCAGTCTGCCCTCATTTCTGCATCAGTCCCTTTAAAGGGAACCACTGGGGACTTTTTCCCTCTCCATCTTTGCCTTCTGGAATGTAACCATTGTCTCTCAAGACCCAATTATATTTGGCTGAACCTATGATTTCTTAAATCTGAATTTTTCAGATTTGGAAAAATTTTGAACTTTTCTCCAAATATTGCTACTGTCCTTCTGTCTCTATTATGCTGGGAATCAGGCCACACATTTTCACACCTATACTTCCCTTGTGACCTCTGTTCCGGGGTCCCCATCTTTTCTTTGTACAATTATTGCATAAATTTGCTCCTGACCTGTAATTCAGTTTATGAATGCCCCTCCCTACAGTTTCTGAGGTGTTTAATAACACCTCAACTGGATTATAAGTTAGTAATTACAGATCTATAAGTTCCTTCTGGTTCCATCATCTAGATTCCAATTCTTGGGTAAAATTTTCCACCTTGCCATCTAATTCCCTAACCATATTCATTAGAGTTAAGAATTTGAGACATAGGAATAATGTGTGCTTTGCCTGGAGCCTTTTCCTAGGATGTCAGGTCACCACCACTGAGGGCTACACAAGAGTCTAAATAGAACCCGTTGGTGGTCTTCCAGTCACAGGCATCGCAGCTCACTGGGATGCACTTAGAGATGGAATGTCTTGTGTCTGCCCATTCTCAGGGTCATGGGCTACTCTTGAAGCAGAGCCCTGAAGAGTCTCTGTGGGAGCTCGTGATTCTACTTTGCTGGGCTTAGGGTTTAGCTTCCTAGCTGTTTTCATTTCTTGGTCATTCACGCCTTAGCAGCTTAGAATATGGTGATTTCAGAAAGGAAATTCCATACAGAATGCCAGGCCTTGTATTTTGTAATCTTCTGGTCTCCAGGGTCTTGCCCCCTTAAGTCCTACTTGCCTTGACAGCTTTCTAATGCTCTCAAGTAGTTGGGGACTTTGTGCAATTTATCCAGTTACTTTGCTTGTTCTTGATGAGAAAGTAGGTCTGATAGAAGCTGTGACAGAGGTGGAAGCAGGAACAAAGTATTTTTGAGAGTGTACACATGCAAGTGTGCAGGGAGGGACAGGGAGACCGAGAGAATCCCAAGCAGGCTACACACTGTCATCACAGAGCCCAACATGGGGCTTGATCCCACGAACTATGAGACCATAACCTGAGCAGAAACCAAGAGTCGGATGCTTAACCAACTGAGTCACCCAGGCACCCCTGCTTTGCCTTAAATATTGATTTCAATGAAGTCAGGAGTCAACTCTTGTTTATGATTAGGTCACCAGCTACGGTCTTTGATTCTACACATGGCCAAGGTCCCATGTGCTTGAACTTGCTTAATGTATACCTTTTAACAGAGAAGACTTCGTTTATTTTATTGCATTTCAATTTACACATTACACATTTATATATTCAATATATTCATTTATATTTTATATGTAGATAAGATTTAAACATTGTTTTTAATTTTACATTTATTTTTGAGAGGGAGCAAGAGCACAAGCAGGGGAGGGGCAGAGAGGGGGAGACAGAATCTGAAGCAGGCTCCACACTCTGAGCTGTCAGCACAGAGCCCGACGCAGGGCTCGATCCCACAAACTGCAAGATCGTGACCTGAGCCGAAGTAACCAACTGAGCCACCAAGGTGCCCCTTAAACATTCCTTTTAAATCTATGATGGAAAAAAATTTATTTTCCACTCATACTCCACCCCCCACCCACCATTATTTTCCTTTTGCAGAAAGGTAGTTTCTATTATTTGTCCCCATGTTCCTAAGTAAACTACACCTGCTACTTGGGCAAAAGTAATGAGTTTACTAGAGACAGGGTTATAAATGCAGATAAGTCAGTATATATAGATTTGTATATTGGTATCCAAGACACCTTCCAGCTGTCACATCCAACAGGAAAGTTTAGTCCTTCCCTGAGTTAGATTAATATAAAGAAACCCATCGTGTTTGCAACATTACAGTGATCATGCCAAAGCAAGGTTGATCTCAGCATAAGACTTCCAGCATCTGGAGACAGATCTTTTCAAAGTGGCTGCAGTCCATGGCGACATTACAGACACAACCCCTCCAACCTTCCATCCTCCGCTATTGTGATCCTCAACCCCCCAAAACACCCTGGGTTCTTTCTGAAGCCCTATTGTCCCAATCATTCTTTCCCACCTCCTGTAAGCCAGGACTGGATATGCACGTAGGCTACACCATGGTGTCACCACCTTACTGCTGAGCCATTATGCCTCCACTCTTTTGCAGAAGTCCCAAAAGCAAACAAGACAGCTGCTGTTCCATGCATCTATCATTCTTTTGGACCCTGACTCAGGAAAGGTTTCACCTGCAGACCCAAGTGTTGTCCTCTCTATCCTAGTCTGGGAGGTTTTTTCCATTTGTTTAAATACAATGTAAACTCTAGAAACCAGGTGCTTATTTTTGCCACTGTACCCCAACATTTGATGTAATGTCTATCACAGGACTAAATATTCCTCTGAAAGGGTATAAATTAGTATAAACCATCCATTCAACAGCACCAACCTATGGCTCGCCAGTGTCCATACATCTAGCTGTACACCTGTCCCTTCTTTTCTGTTTCCTCTTGGATTTCTGCAGGTTTTCTCTGGATCCCTTCCATGACTATCGCTTCCCTTCTCTTCCTCTTTGCATTGAAGCACACTGAAGTTCTTTGGTCTTAAAAGTCAAAACCAAATAAAACCACCAACCCTTAGAGTCCACATGGCACACTGGCCGCTCACGTCTGTAAGAGATGCCTACATATCCTAAAATCCTCCACACCCTTCTCCCTACCGTGCTCCATCCCAACTGATAGACACACCACACAGTGTAAAATATTGTGAATTCATGCGGGCAACGTCCTGCAGAATGTGTGTAGGAGTGGATCCTGGGAGTGTGCGACCCGAGGACAGAGTTTAGATCAGGCTGAAATCACTTGCAGAGGATGGAGTCACTGGTACCCATCGCTGAGCTAGCCTGAGGTGCTCAAATTTGCTCTCAAGTACACAAAGTGACCCAAAGACTTTGACAGAATTCGTTTATCATTTGTGATCAGTAATCTCTTGTTCCCCCAAAGGGTCTAGAATTTACTTCTTTTATGAAACCCTTGATAAGCATTTTCTGAAGGGAGTTGCATGATCCTTGAAAAATACTTGAGTTGCTATTGGGCCAAGGCAGAAGACACAGGTGAGAAGAGAGGGTATCAAAGTCATGGGTTGTATTTAATTGTCAGAAGGCAGGTCAGCATGTTCATAACAATGGGACAGGATGGACATAGCGACTCCCTCAGTGTGTGATGCCCACTATGCTCTCAGTTATCTTAGAGAGTTTGTAGACCTAAATAAATATCCCCACCTGATAGATGTTGAATTAGGTATTTGTTCTTCTACAGAAGAATCGGTTTTCAAACTAGCAGTATTTTTCTAAGTCTAAGAGGGTTGATCAATTCAGTTGAATTATTAGAAGGGGTGAGATGAAGCTTCCGGTTTCTGGAATAAATGTGGCCCATGTACCAGCTACTTGGGTTATGCTGCATTTAGCCTTCCTACCGGCTCTGAAGATGATGTCTATCCCTAAACAAGGAAATGGAGACTCAGCACATGCACATCTTACCTAAGTGTGCGCAGTTAATGTGGGACATGGCAAAGCCCGGCTAGAGCCCGTGTCCGGGACCCCCGAAACCATCATCCTCTCAACAGAGTGATGCTTCTGCCATTAGACTTTGCCTGGAGGAAATTGTTGGCTAACACTGCAATGCAACATTGAAGTGCATTACCTCATAATCGAGCAGGTCCTTGATTTTTGTGTGCGCATGTGTGCAATGCAAGTACTCTCTTGTTAAAAGACAAACCTCAGGGGCCCCTGGGTGGCTCAAGTCAGTTAAGCATCTGACTTCGGCTCAGGTCACAATCTTATGGTTTGTGAGTTCCAGCTCTGTGCGGACAGCTCAGAGCCTGCTTCAGATTCTGCGTCTCCCTCTCTGCCCCTTCCCCAACTCATACTCTGTATCTCAGAAGTAAACAAAAAATAAAAACAAACATCTTTAATGGGGAAACATGGAGTTTTCCCCCTAAAAAGGCAAGAACATCCACTTTTACTCAACATAGTACTACAAATCCTAGCTGCAGCAACCAGACAAGAAAAAGAAAAGGCATCAAAGTTGGTAAGGAAGAAGTGAAACTTTTGCTATTTGCTGATGACGTGATACTACATGCAGAAAACCCAAAGGCTTCACCAAAACACTGCTGGAACTGATAAATTAAGTCACAGGATACTAAATCAACATACAGAAACATTTTGCATTTCTATATGCCAATAATGAAGCAGAAGAGAAATTAAGAAAACATTCCCATTTACAATTGCACCAAAATAAAATACTTAGGAATGAACTGAACCAAAGAAGTGAAAGACCTGTACTCTGAAAACTATGAAACACTGACAAAAGAAATAGAAGAGGACACAAATGGAAAGATACTCTATACTCATGGATTAGAAGAATATTAAAATGTCTACCATTTAGGGGCACCTGGGTGGCTCAGTTGAGCATCCGACTTCAGCTCAGGTCACTATCTCCCAGCTCTTAAGTTCGAGCCCCGTGTCAGGCTCTGTGCTGGCAGCTCAGAGCCTGGAGCCTGCTTCAGATTCTGTGTCTCCCTCTCTCTCTACCCCGAACCCACTTGCATTCTGTCTCTGTCTCAAAAATAAACATTAAAAAAATGTCTACCATTTAGTAGACCACTTGGTCTACTACCAAAGCACTCTATACATTTAATTCAATCCCTATCAAAACACCACCAGCACATTCACAGAGTTAAAACAATCCTACAATTTATATGGAACCAAAAAAGACCTGGAATAGCCAAAGTAATCTTGAAAAAGAAAAGCAAAACTGGAAGCATCACAATTCTGGACTTCAAGTATATTACAAAGTGGTAGTAATCAACACAGTATGGTACTGGCACAAAAAATGACACCTAGATCATTAGTACAGAATACAAAAACCAGAGATGACCCACATATGGTTAATTTTCCACAGAGGAGGAAAGAATACCCAATGGGAAAAAGACAGTTTCTTCAACATAGGGTGTTGACAAAACTGAACCACTTCATTGTATCTTACACAAAAATAAACTCAAAATGGATTAAAGACCTAAATGTGACATCTGAAACCATAAAAATCCTAGAATATAGGCAGTAACTTCTTTGATATCAGCTGTAGCAACATTTTTCTAGATATGTCTGAGACATAGGAAATAAAAGCAAAAATAAATTACTGGGACTTGGTCAAAATAAAAAGCTTCTACATAGTGAAGGAAAGAATCAACAAAGCTAACAGCCAACTGATGGAAGGGTAGAAGATATTTGCAAATGACATCCCCGATAAATGGATAATATACAGCATATATAAAGAACTTAGAAAATTCAACACCCCAAAACTAATAATCCAGGTAAAAAAGAAAAAAAAAAGGCCAAAGACATGGACATTTCTCCAAAGACGACATGCAAATGGCCAACACATGAAAAGATGCTCAATGTTATTCATTAAGGAAATGAAAATTAAAACCACAATGAAACAGTACCTCACACATGTCAGAATGGCTAAAATCAAGACAAACAACAGGTGTTGGCAAGAAAGTGGAAAGGAAGGAACCCCCTGCACTATCGGTGAGAATGTTAATTGGTGCAGCCACTGTGGAAAAAATACTCAGCTTCCTCAGAAAGTTAAAAATGTAACTACCCTATGACCCAGCAATTGCACTCCTGGGTATTTACCCAAAGAATACAAAAATATGGATTTGAAAGACAGATGTACCCTGATGTTTAGAGCAGCAGCATTTACCATAGCCAGGACATGGAAACAGCCCAGGTGTCCACCATTTGATGAAGGTATAAAGCAAAGGAGAGATACATACGCCACAGACTACTATTCAGTCATAAAAAAGAAAGTTTGGGGCACCTGGGTGGCTCAGTCGGCTCAGGTCATGATCTCGTGGTTTGTGAGTGTGAACCCCGCATCGGGCTCTGTGCTGACAGCTCAGAGCCTGGAGCCTGCTTCAGATTCTGTGTCTCCTTCTCTCTCTGTCCCTTCCCTCCTTGTGCTCTCTCTCAAAAATAAACCTTAAAAAAGTTAAAGGAATGAGATCTTGCCATTTACAACCACACAGAGCTAGAGACTATAATGCTAACAAAATAAGTCAGAGAAAGACAAATACCATATGATTTCACTCCTAAGTGGAATTTAAGAAACAAGCGGGGGGGGGGGGGGGGGGGGGAGGGAAAGAGGTAAACCAAAAAAAAAAAGACTCCCTCTATAAAGAGAACAAATTGACGGTCACCAGAGGGGAGGCAGGGGGATGGGGAAAACAGGCGATGAGGATTAAGGAGCGCATTTGTCACGAAGAATACTGGCTGCCATGTGGAAGTGTTGAATCACCACATTGTACACCTGAAATAGAACACTGTGTATTAACTGGAATTAAAATAACGCTATTCGGTGATGCGGTTGAAACTCAAGCACACACAACAGAAAGGGGAATAGCTACAAATGCCTTTGGAGTGGATGGTTTTTTTGCCTCCAGCAACATGCCGGCCAGGATGAGGAAAATCCTGAGTCGCACAACAGCAGGGGGGAGAAACGGGAAGACAAAGGAGCCTGCTAATACGTGCACCCCACGTGGAGAATCCTTTTCTATTTTGGGTTCAAAGTTTCTCCACACCCTCATGGTCTCACACGCTCGTGCACACCAAAAACAATCTGATCTTGTGTTGCCCACGGAGAAGACCTGTGCCCAGCTCTCTGACAGCTTCTCAGCCACGGTCAGGCTTTGGTGTTTTCTGGAATTCCCCAGAGAGCGAGCCATGCCACATAGACGGCCGTATGAGCTGCCCAGAACATCTTCGTGGGGATGCCTGTGCACCATTCAGCCTCCTGAATGATCACGTCTCCCCATCTCTGCTCACCTCTCCCCAAAGGACAGGCTATCAAATGCACAACACTTCCACTGCAAAGGGGAAAATGGACTGCTTTTTCTCTCCAGGGTTTGAGAAAGCCTTCCTGTCAGCCTGAGCGGACTCAGCATGGTTGCCTGGATACTCACTCTCCTTCACTCTTACTCTGATTAAATAGCAATTTAGATTTTTTTTTTAAACTGATCTGTCCTCTAGAAATATGATCAGCCCTCCCTTACACTGATTTGTCAAGTGGTGGGTTGAGCATCGCTATTCAGAGATGGTTTTTCAATAGGGTGAAGAAATGGACTCCCCAGTTCCTTTATCCCCATGGAATGTATACAAACTAAACGCATTGAAGCTTCTAAGGGTAAGTGGGTCCAGCAGATTTTGGGGTTTCTAGGGAGTAAGGAGGGCACAGGTGTGAGCCAAGACATTTTATTTTACAACTTAAAAAAAAGCATTGTGAATAAATGTCCATCGGAATAGTTCTATGGGTGGGGGAAGGACAGAATCCCTCAAAACCAACATTTTTAGAGGGCTTTCAAAACACTGGTCTCTGATATTGTTATCGACAGACAAGGAAGTCAAAGCCCCAATGTCCAGATTTAGAGGAAATTCGGGATATAAAAATTCATACCTGCAATCAACATATTTACACAATCCAGTTTGAGGTAAAATCTGCATGTGATAGAATATACACATTTAAGGTGCACAATAAACCGTGATAGGATATCGCCTGTGAAACCATTACCATGGGCCAGAGAACACACACTCAGCGTCCCGTGTTCCTGTGAGACCTATCCCTCCCACCCTGCTCAGGACTCTCATCCTCAAGCACGAAGGGTCTTTCCCTACAGGTCCCTTTGTTCTCTCAATGGCTTTTCATAACAGAAACAGAGTGTGCTCTTTCTTCAGACTTCAGATCACTTGGACAATCATTCATGCTGTTGAGTGAAGTAACAGTGCACCCCATTCCAAGGATACAGATCATGTTCATTCCCTTCAACTGTAGAGACCTTTGAGTTATTTTCAGTGTTCAGCTCTTACAAATGAGGCATTTATAGGTCTCCATGCTCATAAGGACATATGGCTACGTCCATGGGAAGCGTAGGCTTAAATTTTAAAGAAGTCGTTAAATCCTTTCTCACAAAGTGGTTGTAGGATATATTCCCACCAACAACACAAGAATGCCAGTAGCTACATATCCACGCTAACATCTCTTCTGGTCTTTTCTAAACTTTTAGTCATTCTAGAAGCCATGTGCATCACAGCTCTGGTCTGCAGTTCCTGAATAATACATTTGAGTTTTTTTTTTTTTTTTAATGAATTTGACATCTTTGATGAAATTTGTTGAACTCTTTTACATGTTTACTAACTGCACTACTTTCTTTGACGTTTGAGAGTTCTGTGTATATTCACACATCTGGAAACAAATCCTCTATCAGATAAAGAGGGCTTGTTCTTTGTAAAAATATCTTCGGGTCTAACGTTTTCACTCCCCTAACAGTTTCTTTCAAAGAATAGTTCTTAGTTTTGGTGTCTAATTTACAGAGGTTTTTAAAATATTACAGACCATGCTGTTGGTACATTAAACTCTTTAAACCAAGATGTAAAGGATTTTTCCACTAGCTTCTAGAATTGTATAGCTTTCGGTTTTAAAATGAGATCTTTCTGGGGTACCTGGGTGGCTCAGTCGGTTAAACATCTGACTTCAGCTCAGGTCATGATCTCACGGGTTTGTGAGCTTGAGCCCTGTGTTGGGCTCGCTGATGCCAGTGTAGAGCTGATCCTCTGTCCCTTTCTCTCTGCCCCTCCCCTGCTTATGCTCTCAAAAAATAAATGTTAAGAATAAAATGAGATCTTTTCAATTCTTAAGTTTTTATTCCTACCTTCTTTTTTGACTCATGTCTGTTCTAGTTTTTCTTTTTTTGCTATGTCTAGTTATCCCGGCTGGCTGTCAGACCTTGTGGGTATTTCTCGAGTGCTGAAATAACAGTTTTCTTATAATTATATTTTGTT
Organism: Panthera leo; assembly: GCF_018350215.1. Classification (NCBI taxonomy): domain Eukaryota; kingdom Metazoa; phylum Chordata; class Mammalia; order Carnivora; family Felidae; genus Panthera; species Panthera leo. The sequence continues at coordinate 2,018,886 of NC_056685.1, read as the reverse complement.
CTAGGATACAGTTACATTGCTTAGAAGCGGTTGGATTGTTCTGCCTCTTGCTTTAAGGATTTTTGGACAAGCCCAGAGCATGGGATATTAGTCTAGGTAGATCACCCCCCCCCCACCCCAGGACAGAACACCGTCCCACATTCCTCCACACGGCACCCCGAGTTATGAGGGTGTCTGTGCCGTGGCAGCAGCTACACCTTCTGAACTGGAGCGCACGCTGAACATGGTTCTTTGATCTTCCCATAAGATCTTTTCCAGGTCTTAGTACTTCCCTCCAACACGTGTGGTCCTTTACACTTTCCAGAGCACTTCTTGGGCATTTTCAGCACCTATGGAGAATTCGCAGTCCTGCAAACTGGAGCTGTTCTCACTGCGCTGGAATCTCAACTTCCTCTCACCACAGGGAACCTGCTTGGCTTCAGTTCCCACTCCCTGGACCCCAGCCAGAAAATTCTCTGAAGGCCATAATCTCAGAAAATCATGGGCTCCTTTGTTTATAGTCGCTTAGGAAGGAATCCAGGGTTTTTTCTTTCTGTTTTTATATATTCATCATTGTGGGCAGGATCATCAACCTAGTCCCGGTTATTCGTCTTGGCCAGAAGTATAGGTCTTTTTTTTTTTTTCTAAGAGGAGATTGCTATAATCGAAGAGTAATTATTAAATACCTCTCCACATTATAATCAGCTAAAACCACCATAAATGTTGCTCTCTGCAAATCACTGTGCTTTTATGCCAAATCACTTTGTGGGTTACCTCATGTTGAATGTTATGAGCTCCAAAGTAGGTCAGTTCTGACATGCTAATAATTTGTCTTGGGAATAAACACACAAAATCCGAGGGAACAGTTAGCAAGAGGCGGTATGTGCTGAAGCAAAGGTGTTGGGAGAAAGCCAAAGGAGGGACAGAGCCAGCGGACAGGGACAGGAAGAACAAACAAGAGGGAGAAGGAGACAAAAGTAATCTTTCCACTCTGGGGCTCTTAACACACGATGCAAACCATGGAATGCCTGAATGATTAGTCATTGAGCATTCCTGATGCTACGCTTGTACTTAGCCATTTCAATTCAATGTAGTACTTGTCCATTTCAATTATTGACAAACAACATGGTAAGAGGAAATAGAAAAGGCACATTTAGGGGGAAATGTCTGGATTTTAGACAATCCCCCATGGAAAGCTTTAAAAAAAAAAATCATTTTGGTAATAGTTTCCTAGCCCATATGCCAAGTAAGAAAAGTGGATGGATACTTTTCATTTAACTGCTTTAAGTATAATTTATACTCTGTCCTATTCCATATTGTTTTATGAAGTCAGCACTCACCAGATGGCATCTGAGAACTAGTCCAGTATCACAGTTTATCTGTAAATTAAATATTCTCATAGAAGTTCTAGGCAGATTCAGAACCCAATAAATCCTAAAGACACAGGTTTCTAAACTTTTTCAGTATCCCGTCTCCTATTAAATTGAGTATTCTTCCCAGATTCAGAGTTCCCATATGAATTCGATGTAACAGTTCTCCATTAGAAGGGCTTTAAGACATTGGGGTCAAGTGAACAACATTCTATTAAGGTGAAGGATCATTGTCAATAAATAATTTTGAAGTGAGCTGGATTTAGTTAAGCAACCATGAACTGGACAGCTGCATTTTATAATTGACAGTACAGAAACCAGAATAGTAAAGATAATCGGAGATTAAAGGTAGGTACTTCTCGGCCTCTATGTACCTGAATTAAGACATCAGTTCCTGCTCCTAAAGAAGTTTAGGGATCAAAATTAAGAGACGTGCCCGCAATTTTGCAAAATTTCAACAAGGTCCCTCAGTTCTGCTTTTTGAAAAGCTCAATTTCTATTCCAAGACATGTAATTCATCATCAAAATTACATCATTAAATAAAGACATGATGGCTACGTCAAGCACTGGTCGACTTTAATTTGGTGAGAGACTAATTTAGAAGTTTCAGGATATTAGGGACAGGACAGAGAGGCCCACGAAACATTGGAATGGACCCTGAGGTGCAGGGACCTTAATATCATCTAGTGTTAGGAACTAGTTTTATTTGCTGCTAGGGAGGAATTACATTCAGCCCAAACTCCATTTAGGGAAAAAGAAAAGGCTTTTTCAAGGTCAGATCACAGGGTACAGAAGCAGTGGCCATCCCAAAGTCTCAGATCATTTTTTTTTTTAAACGAAGCAGAATGTTCCAGCATGGAGATAGGTGACCCCTGTGTTTAACCACAACCCTTCAGCTCTTGGAAAGAACTTTAATCATGAATACAGAAGCTTGCTGGGGCAATCTGGGCTAGATGAGGCATACAGTGGCATGCACACAGAAAGCATTAATGCAACAGCCAAAAGGAGAATTAGAGAAAAAAAAGCAAGATGAAACTGAAAGAACATCACCTAAATCAGGCCTCTACCATACTTTGCACTGCACTAATAACAAAACATAATTCTAACCATTCTGACCACCTCCAGTAGCGGCCCAAGCCCAACCCATTCTCCTCACAGACCTGTGTTCATTTCTACAGACAACGTATAATACCACCCTGATCTGGAAATCAGGGCAGTGTGGCCCGGGAAGGCAACCAGAAAACACCATGGAATGTTGGTTTGCCCAAACTGACAAGATCCAAGCGTGTTATGAACCATACACCTAGGGACCAGGACTCTGGATAATCAGGCTTGTTTGACTCTACTCCACCTGGCATGTTGCCATTGAATACTTGAGTCTCTTCAGGCACAAAGTTCAGGGACCAAATTTAAATGATCTGTAACAACACTAGTAATTCTTCACTCGTGTGCACTTTCCTCTGACCTGATACATGGAAGGCCCAGACTCAGGCACAGGCAGTGACCACAGAAGGGGCTTGGGAAGGAGGGCGGGGACAGGGATGGGCACGAATGTCTGCCACACTTAGGCTCAGGGGCTCCATATCTGCGCTTTCTGGACCAGGGAACTGGATAGATCTTTGTTGTGGGGGCAGTCCTGCCCACCGTAGGACTTTTACCAGCATGTCGGGACTCTGCCCCCTAGAGGCCAGGAGCACTCCACAGTCGTGACAACCCAGAGATCTCCAGATAAAGCCAAACATCCCCCGGGGCAGTGGAGGGACACTTTTCGTGTCGCTCATTAAGACTTCCTGAGTTATTGGGGGCCTCACCCCTGCTCCTGAGTCTCAGGGATGAGAGCACTACCTGAGAGCTGGGAGAATTCTCAGCAGGTGATCCCGGCTTTCCTCCAAGAGCATTCGTCATCTGTGTTGGGGTGAGGCGTTCTCACATCCCTAGGCTTCCTTGATGCTTAAGATATTCGTCGCTGGGACGGGGTCTGTACCCAGATGGCTTCATTCAGGAGGTAACGTCAGACGTCCCTGTGGCCACTGCAGCAGGGAAAGCGAGACAGTGCCACCCCCCACCACCCTGGCTTGAGGGGTTGGAAGGCAAGAGGAGAATGACCCCCCGTGGGTTATAAAAGGCATTCTGAAGATACTCTCTCGGGGTAACTTACACATTCCCCAGCTGGGCACTGAGCACCTTGAAGACGAAGCCAATATCACCCTTTGGAGTTCCAACATACACAACCTCATGGCCCACACGATGCTTGGTGAGGCTTACATTTGTTGACGTCATAAGCTTTTGAAACAGTTACTGAGAAGATGACTGCCACCGAGAAAATGTACCTTAAACCCAGGACTAGCTACTGGGTCATGAATCAAAAAACCTCCAGAATGTCTTCCCACTAGCCAGACATAAAATTACAGACAGGGTAGGTCTCCTCACATCTCCTTACTGTCACTCTAGAGTAATGCACAGAGCATGGTACCATTTCTTTCCAGTTAGGAAATAAGAATCACACACACATGTACAACCAAGTTTCTACCATTAGAAACAACCAACCATCTGTGAAGGGATAAATTTACTTTTTCGATAAGGAGAATGAAAGTAAGTATAAACAGTCTCTGTAGTACTTCATTTAAGATACAGAGGAATAAAAAAGATTGTTGATAATTAAGAATAGGAGTTATACCAGTTGGGGTTTACAAAATGAAACTAGTTTAAAATACACAAGGTACCTTCAGCTCGTTATGAGAGACTAAGAGAAAAATTACCAGGTGTACGCACAACTGCAAAGAAAAGACCCCCCCCCCCCCGTTCCCGAAACCAGCCAGGGCGTGCCCGGTTGTAGTCTGACATAAAGGCAGGAACCAATCAAGTTCTGCTGAATGGTTTAAAATAAAGGCGGGAACCAATCGAGTTCTGCTGAGCATTCAAATTTAAATGTTAACAACAGCTCTGTAACCTCAAAAAAAGGTCCCCAACTTGTTTGTGCCGGGCTATAAAAGCAGTTGTAAGATCCTTACTCGGGTCCTCTTAGTGTCACCAGCAACGAGTGCGCGGAGGACCAGGTTCGAACCTGCAATAAACGACCCTTGCGGCTTGGCTTTGACTCTGGTGGTTTGTTTTCGGGGGGTCTCTCGAATCGGGGCATATCATCTGGGGGCTCATCCGGGATCCCCCCAAACCCACCTGACCCCAAGTCAACAGGTCGTCCCTGAGACCGATCGGTAAGTGAGCTGGCTCTGTCCGTTTCTGTTTGTTCGTTTCTGGCTCTCCCGCTCGGGATCTGTATCGGTGACTGACACGGCCCTGGCGGACACACTATAGGGCAGTCGGTTGGGTCCAGTAGGAGACGTCCACCGGCACCCGTCTGGGGCACCTTTTCGGGCCCATCGGAATTTTTCTGTTCGGGTAGCAGACACCCGAAACGCGCTAGCGATCTAAGTGTTGTGTTCTCTATTCTATAACCTTTAAGTGTTAAACTCCTTCTCTTTCACAGGTGACCTGGCCTGGCCCAGCCAGAAATCCTCATAACTTTACTGTTTCTCCTTTTAATCCTTTCCTCCACCTCCAGGATACAGATGGGCCAATCTCAAAGCACTCCTCTTTCTCTCCTCGTTGCTAACTTCAGGGATGTTAGAACCAGAAGACAGAATTTGAATTTAGACATCCGGCAGGGAAAATTAATAACCCTCTGCCGCTCCGAATGGCCAACCTTTGGCGTTGGATGGCCAACTGAAGGAACTTTCTGCCTCCTTAAAATTGCCAAGATGAAATCAAAGATTTTTCTACCGGGTTGCGAGGGACACCCGGATCAGATTCCCTACATTCTTGTATGGCGGAGTTTAGTGGAAAATCCACCCCCTTGGTTGGCCCCCTTCCTATCCTCGGGAACGTGTAAGGTCCTTGCCATGCGGCCTGCACGTCCCCCAAAATCAAGGATGCCAGCCGCGCCCTTGTATCCCATATTGCCCGATAGTCAGGACCTACTATCCCTAGACCCTCCACCCTATCATCCCCCTCCCCTCGCACCCCAGGCCCTGCCCGCAGCAGCCGCCCCACCAGTTGCCCCCCTAGGGGAACCGGGAGGACGGGAAGCGGCAGCTGCACCGGAACCAGCAGCCGCGCGGAGCCCCATTGAAAATGAAACCAACCGCGAGGGGCCAGCCGGCCGAACCCCTGGGCGCACCCAGCGTGAGCCAAACTCTCACCTCCCCGACTCCACTGTGGCCCTACCCCTGCGGGAAATAGGACCCCCCGATGAAACAGGCAACCCCCGACTCCAGTATTGGCCCTTTTCCACCAGTGACCTTTACAACTGGAAAATGCAGAATGCTCGATTCTCTGATAACCCTAAAGATCTAATAGCTCTTTTAGACAGCGTCATGTTCACCCACCAGCCCACCTGGGACGACTGTCAGCAGCTCCTCTGCATCCTGTTCACTACAGAGGAGCTAGAGAGGATCCAATTAGAAGAAACCTGGTTCCCGGAGACGTCGGTCGGCCGACATCTAACCCTGACCTCATTAATGCGGCTTTCCCCCTAACCAGACCTCCACAGGACGAATGGGACTACAACACGGCAGAAGGTAGGGGAAGGCCACTCATTTATCGCCAGACTCTGATGGCGGGTCTCCGGGCTGCAGCTCGCAAGCCCACCAATTTGGCTAAGGTATATTCAGTCGGTCGTACAGGGAAAGGCAGAGAGTCCAGCTGCTTACTTAGAGTAATGGAAGCCTTTAGGCAGTTTACCCCCATGGATCCAGAAGTCCCTGAGAACCAGGCTGCAGTCGTTATGTCCTTTGTAAATCAAGCAGCTCCTGACATTAAAAAAAAAAACTCCAAAGGCTAGAGGATTTAGAAGGTAAACAGATCCAGGATCTACTCCTTATAGCACACCGGGTCTACAACAACAGGGATGCCCCAGAAGAGAGACAGATCAAAGCCACAGAGAAAATGACTAAAGTCCTGGCCGCTGTAGTCCAGAAAGAACAGCCACCCCCAGAAGGCATTCAAACAATACGCCCTCCCAGGCGGCACTTAGATAAAGATCAATGCGCCTATTGTAAAGAAAAAGGCCATTGGATACGAGAATGCCCCAAGAAGAAACAACCCCGCCCCAGCCAAGAGCAATTGTAACCTAAAATAGCCCCCATACTGCTTACCCAAGATACAGAATAGGGAGGACGGGGTTCGGATCCCCTCCCCGAACCTAGGGTAACATTGCAAGTGGAGGGGACCCCGGTCCAGTTCCTAGTTGATACTGGGGCACAGCACTCAGTTCTGGTCAAGCCCCATGGAAAAGTATCTGAAAAATCATCCTGGGTACAAGGGGCCACCGGAATAAAGTACCACCCCTGGACAACTCAGAGGACTGTGGACTTAGGAACTGGGAAGGTAACCCACTCCTTCCTGGTCATTCCCGACAGCCCCTGCCCCCTGTTGGGGAGGGATTTGCTTACCAAAATGGGGGCCCAAATTCATTTCCAACCGGGGGTGCCCACAGTGACTGACTTCCACAACCAACCCACATCTGTACTCACTGTGAAACTAGAAGATGAATATAGGCTCCATCAGGAACCCACTCCTCTGGATCAGGGCATCGAGCACTGGCTTCAACGCTTCCAGACGCGTGGGCAGAAACGGGTGGTATGGGGTTAGCAAAACATCGCCCAGCCCTATTTATAGAGGTTAAGCCCAGGACGGACCCCATCCGTGTGCGCCAATACCCTATGGCCACAGAAGCCAAAAATGGCATCACACCGCACATCCGCCGCCTCCTTGACTTCGGGGTCCTACGCACCTGCCACTCAGCATGGAATACCCCCCTGCTGCCCGTGCGCAAACCCAACAGCGGGGAATACAGACCAGTGCAGGACCTGAGAGAAGTGAATAAGCAGGTGATGGACATACATCCAACCGTTCCTAACCCCTATACTCACTCTCCTGAGCGCCCTCAGCCCAGAAAAACAATGGTATACTGTTCTGGATCTAAAAGATGCTTTTTTCAGCCTACCACTAGCACCTAAAAGTCAAGAGCTATTTGCATTCCAGTGGACAGATCCAGACAGGGGCATAAATGGCCAGCTCACTTGGACCAGACTGCCACAAGGATTCAAGAACTCTCCCACCCTGTTTGACGAGGCTCTACACGAAGATTTGAGTACAGGCAACAACACCCTAATATAACTCTCCTACAGTATGTTGATGATCTCTTAATAGCTGCCGAGACACCCGAAACCTGCATCCAGGGAACCGAAGGTCTCCTATGAACTCTGGGAAACCTAGGCTACCGCGCCTCAGCAAAGGCAGCTCAGATCTGCAAGTCAGAGGTAACTTACCTGGGTTACTTACTGAGAGGGGGGCAACGCTGGCTAACGGATGCCCGGAAGGAGACTGTCCTTCGTATTCCCAGACCGCAGACACCACGACAGGTGAGGGAATTCCTAGGGTCGGCTGGGTTCTGCAGACTATGGATACCAGGGTTTGCTGCATTAGCAAAACCTCTATACCAGGCAACAAAAGGTCAACAGCCCTTTAGTTGGACAGAAGAAGCCAAACAGACCTTCCAACAAATCAAAACTGCTCTGCTATCAGCACCTGCCCTGGGACTCCCCGATGTCTCCAAACCCTTCCACCTATACGTAGATGAAAACCGGGGCATAGCCAAGGCAGTGCTAACCCAGCATTTGGGCCCTTGGCACAGGCCAGTAGCCTATCTGTCTAAAAAGCTAGATCCAGTGGCCGCTGGATGGCCACCCTGTCTCCGGATGATTGCAGCCACTACCCTAATGGTAAAGGACGCTGATAAGCTGACCATGGGCCAAGAGCTACAAGTCACCACCCCGCATGCCATCGAGGGAATCCTCAAGCAGCCGCCTGACCAATGGCTGAGCAATGCCCGACTCACTCATTACCAGGGACTGCTGTTGAACCCCCTCAGGGTCGTCTCCACCCCCCCCCCCCAACGGCCCTGAACCCAGCATCACTGCTGCCAGACCCAGACATGGGAACCCCACTTCATGACTGCGCCGACATACTGGCTCAAGTTTATGGGGTCTGGGAAGACTTGCAGGATCAGCCATTATCGGACGCAGACGCCATCTTGTTTACCGATGGAAGCAGCTTCGTTCACCAAGGACAAAGGTATGCGGGGGCAGCCGTGACTTCAGAGACCGAGGTGGTGTGGGCAGAAGCTCTACCCCCCCCCCCCCCCCCCGAACCTCGGCCCAGAAGGCTAATAGCCTTAACCCAGGCCCTAAAGTTAGGAAGAGACCACAAGCTAACCGTGTACACTGATAGCCGATATGCCTTCGCCACCACTCATGTACATGGGGCGATACACAGAGAACAGGGGCTCCTCACAGCTGAAGGGAAAGACACCAGAAATAAAGAAGAGATTCTATCCCTGCTAGCAGCCTTACGGGAACCCAAAAAGCTAGCGATTGTGCATTGCCCAGGACACCAGAAGACAACCGACCCAATTTCCCGGGGCAACAATTTGGCCGATCAGACTGCAAAAAACATAGCTCGGCCCCCAGTGCAATTGCTGACCCTACAGCTGCCAGACCCCGGACCCGGGGAATTGCCCCCCAGCCCTGAGTATTCAGAAAGCAACATTCAATGGATGAGTAAACTTCCTATGACCCGAATCAAAGATGGCTGGTGGAGAGACTCTAAAGGCAGCATTATACTCCCAGATAAACTAGGATGGCAAGTTCTAGAGCAGATCCATCGCAGCACCCACTTAGGTTCCCGGCAAATCTTGGACTTACTGAGACAGACTGGACTAAAAATCAGAAATGTCTCTGATAAGGTCGATCAAGTAGTCACTAAATGTACAGTGTGCCAACTCAACAATGCGAGTAGCCATCCTCAGACAACAGGGGTAAGACAAAGAGGGAGCAGACCGGGGACCTATTGGGAAGTAGATTTCACGGAGGTAAAACCAGGAAAATATGGATATAAGTATTTGCTAGTTTTTGTAGATACCTTTTCAGGATGGACTGAAGCCTTTCCAACCAAGAATGAAACGGCGCAGATTGTAGCCAAAAAGATCCTAGAAGAAATCCTGCCCAGGTATAGTTTTCCAGTAATGATAGGGTCAGACAATGGACCTGCATTCGTCTCTAAGGTAAGTCAGGGACTGGCTTCCATACTTGGGGCTGATTGGAAATTACATTGTGCATACCGACCCCAAAGCTCAGGACAGGTAGAGAGAATGAACAGAAACTTAAAGGAGACCCTAACCAAATTGACCATGGAGACTGGCACTAACTGGGTGGTCGTTCTTCCCTACACTCTGTTCAGGGTGCGTAATTCCCCATACAAACTGGGACTCACACCCTATGAAATAATACATGGTAGACCACCCCCCATCATCCCTAACCTAAAAGATAACCTTGTCAAAGCTGAGAACAATAGTCTTGAATTCTTGTTCTCCCTATAAGCCTTGCAGAGGGTCCATGAAGATGTATGGCCCAAATTAAAGGAACTCTATGAGACTGGACCCCCGCCTATTCCACATCAATTCCAGCCAGAGGATTGGGTCCTCGTCAAACATCATCGGCAGGGAACTCTAGAGCCCAGGTGGAAAGGACCCTTCCAGGTCATCCTGACAACGCCTACTGCCATCAAAGTAGACGGAATCGCCACCTGGATCCATCTCGCCCACGCCAAACCAGTGGACCCGTTCTCAGACCTCATCAGACCTTCAAAGACAACCTGGACTGTTGATCGGACTAAGGACAATCCTTTAAAATTGACCCTACGCCGCCAACAGACTGAGCTGTAACTATGGTACTTGCCCTTCTCTTGATTGTTCTGCAAATTCTGTCTGTAAATTCAAACTCCCACGACCCCTATAATTTGACATGGGAAATTACTAATTTAGAGACTCATGAAGTCTACAACAAAACCCTAGGAACTGCCCCATTAAATACCTGGTGGCCAGATTTATATTTTAATTTAGAAAAAATTAGTCCATTAAAAGAAATGGAAGGAGGTAAATGGAGGCAACTGCAAAGGAGGGTATCAATAAGCAGAAATGGATTTTATGCATGTCGAGGATTTAGGACAGGGGCGATGAGGCACACATGTGGAGGGTTTGAAAACCTCTGTTGCGCAGCCTGGAGTTGTGTCACCTCCAATGATGGGGAATGGAAGTGGGAAGTAAAACCCCAATTTATTGAAATGTCCTATGTCCAACCATGTACCCGCACCAGGTATGATGAAAACTGTAACCTTATTCAAGTGAGATTTACAGAGGAGGGGAAAAAGGACAGGCAGTGGGTCTTAGGACTCACTTGGGGACTCTACTTATATCAATATCCCCTCTTTGGGACTGCCATTCAAATAAAATTAAAAGTCTCCCCTCGTGTACAACCGGTGGGGCCAAATCAGGTATGGGGGGGGGGGGGGAAAAGACGAGTCTATCCTAGAAGGTATAGACTCCCTATGGAAATTGCTAACAGCAGCGTATGAGGCCTTAAACCGATTGGACCCTGAGGCAACAAGGGCCTGCTGGCTATGTCAGGATATAAAACCCCCCTTCTATGAAGCCATAGGTCCAGCTGCCCCTTTTTCACAGTCAGACGAAGAGTCGCCAGCAGCTTGCAAGTGGGATCAAAAGGGCCCCCCCCCCCGCCTCACACTACAAGCAGTCACTGGCAATGGGACTTGTATAGGAAAGGTCCCCTCTAGCCATATCCAGCTCTGTGCCCAGACTAGTTACCCTATAGGTGAATCTAAATGGATGATTCCAGCTCCTGACAGTTGGTGGATTTGTTCTAAGACAGGGCTCACCCCATGTGTTAGCAGGGATGTTTTTGTCACCCGAATATTGTATCATGATATTAGTATTTCCAAGGGTTATTTACCACCGAGAAAATGTTGTATATGATCTGTGGACAGAAGGGACGGAAGCAAGAGAGTCAATAAGAACAAAACAGGAACCCTTTACGACCATAACTTTGGCCACCTTATTTGGCCTCGGTGCCATAGGGGCAGGAACAGGGATCTCATCACTAGCCATCCAGCACCGAGGGTTCAATAGCCTAAGGATAGCCATTGATGAGGATATAGCCAGACTTGAGGACTCAATCTCGCACCTCGAAAAATCTGACCTCCCTTTCTGAAGTGGTCCTACAGAACCGAAGGGGGCTAGTCTTCCTCCAACAGGGAGGTTTATGTGCAGCCTTAGGAGAAGAATGTTGTTTTTATGCTGACCACACCGGAGTAGTCTGAGAGTCCATGGCTAAAGTTAGAGAAGGCCTGGCCAAACGGAAGCGTGAATGAGAACAACAAGGCTGGTTTGAGTCTTGGTTCAATCAGTCCCCATGGCTAGCCACCCTGCTTTCTGCTCTAGCTGGGCCCCTTATACTCCTCCTTCTCCTCCTCACCCTCGGGCCTTATATTAATAAACGAGTTGCCTTCATCAAAGACCGAGTTAACACGATCCAACTGATGGTTCTTAGGACCCAATACCAACCCGTCATTACCAAAACATTGGAGTCAGACACATAAGATCCAAGATTGGCTCTTAAGGCACCAAAGAGAGGGGGGAATGAAAGGCTAAGAGAAAAATTACCAGGTGTACTCACAACTGCAAAGAAAAGATTAACTGAACCCGTCACTCTGGCATACGTTTAAGATCAGTTTTGTCCACTGGGTCTCACAACTTAGGCTTTTGAATCTTCAGTATTAACCTCACAATTGGAAAAGTCTTTGTGTTTGTTCTTACCCAAATTAACCTATGAATCTGGGTTAAAGTCCAAAGCCAAATATTTAATTGCCCTGGCTTTACATTTAGAATATATTCCTGTACTAAACATTAACATGTGGACTATTCCCCAATCCTGCATCTACTATCAGAAAAGATGAATATTTCAACATTTTCTTGTTCAAATGTTGCAAGTTCTACAAATGGAGCCTGATGTGATCCTGGATTGGAAGCATCACAGTCTCCTCATACTATTTACCCCATTCTCTTTGAACTTTATATAGGATTTATTTTGATAGAGGTATTTTGGAGTTAAATGAGAAAGTCAAAAAGTTGAAATCTGACAAATGTGTGAAAGTTGGATGACATACATTTGAGTTAGGTGAATTTGGAATAAAAGGAAAGTGTGAGTTAAAAGTTTTACACACATCTCCCTCTGTCTCTGCCCTTCCCCTGCTCATGCTGTCTCTCTTGGTCTCAAAAATAAATTTTTTTTTTTTTTTTTTTTTTTTTTATACAAAGTTTTACACATAATGTAAAATATGTAAATCATCAACCCCAATGGTCTGGTGTACAGGAGAATGGATGGAATTATAGACTGTAGTCAATATTAGTGTCAATATTAGTGTGACTTTTTTTTTTTTTTTTTTTTTTTTGCTTTTCTCTCAGTCTATGCAAACCTTTAAGAACCATTTGGAGGGGCCAACATGGAGAAGAAGTAGGGGGAATCCATACTTCCCTCACCTCTCAAACAAAGTAGTGTAGAAGCCAAAGGACTTTGAACACAGGAGCCTGGGAGGAAGAGAGACTAAATCTACTAGGAATAAAATGGGAAAGTTGGGAAAAAAAAAAAAAAAAAAAAGGCTGCGTGGGCACAGAGGGGAGGGGCCCCCTTCAGAGAGACAAAGGGAAGAGAAAGAGGGGCTAGGGTAGTGGAGGAAAGTATCTGGACAGGAGAAAGACCTCAGACTGACACTGAGAGGGATCTGATCTCTAACTGCTGGATTTCTTTGGACTGGGGCCTGGGGCTGGCTCCCTGTTCACACACCTGGGGAGGAGGGGAGCCAGGGGCCTGGGTGCAGGTGTAGGTCAGGGGCTCAGTCCACAGATGGAGAAAGCGATTCCCTCCCTGGAGGGCTGTGCAACAGTACAGAACCCGCCTCTGCATAGAGGACAGCAGAGAATCTATTGCTACAGAGATCAACGGACTAAAAAATAGTCATGAGGAATTAAAAAATGCTATAAATGAGGTGTAAAATAAAATGGAGACAGCTACAGCACAGATTGAAGAGGCAGAAGAGAGAATAGGTGAATTAGAAGATAAAATTGAGAAAAAGGGAGCTGAGAAAAAGATAAAAATCCAGGAGTATGAGGGGAGAATTAGAGAATTAAGTGATGCAATCAAACAGAACAATATCCATATCCTAGGATTTCCAGAAGAAGGAGAGAGAGAAAGGGGCTGAAGGTGTACTTGAATAATAGCTGAGAACTTCCCTGATCTGGGGAAGGAAAAAGGCATTGAAATCCAAGAGGCACAGAGAACTCCCTTCAGATGTAACTTGAATCGATCTTCTGCATGACATATCATAGTGAAACTGGCAAAATACAAGGATAAAGAGAAAATTCTGAAAGCAGGTAGGGATAAGTAGGCTCTAACTTACAAAGGGAGACCCATAAGACTACTGGCAGACCTATCTACTGAAACTTGGCAGGCCAGAAAGGAATGGCAGGAAACCTTCAATGTGATGAACAGAAAAAAAAATATGCAGCTGAGAATCCTTTATCCAGCAAGTCTGTCAATTCAGAATAAAAGGAGAGATAAAGGTATTCCCAAACAAAAACTGAAGGAATTTGTCACCACTAAACCAGCCCTACAAGAGATCCTAAGGTGCACTCTGAGTGAAATGTTGAAAGGACCACAAAGTACCAGAGACATCACTACAAGCATGAAACCTACAGACATTACAAGGACTCTAAACCCATATCTTTCAGTAACACTGAATGTAAATGGACTAAATGCTCCAACCAAAAGACACAGGGGGATCAGAATGGATATAAAAACAAGACCCATCTATTTGGTGTCTACAAGAGACTCATGATTGACAGTGAAGGAATGGAGAACTATCATGCTACTGGAAGTCAAAAGAAAGCTGGAGTAGTCATACTTATATCAAACAAACTAGACTTTAAAGGTTGTAACAAGAGATGAAGAAGGGCATTATATAATAATTACAGGGTCTATCCATCAGGAAGAGCTAACAATTATAAATGTCTATGCCCCGAATAAGAAGCCCCCAAATACATAAAACGATCACAAACCTAAGCAACCTTCTTGATAATAATGTGGTCATTGCAGGGGACTTTAATACTCCACTTACAACAACAGATCATCTAGACACAGGATCAATAAAGAAACAAGGGCCCTGAATGATACATTGGATCAGATGGACTTGACAGAGATATTTAGAACTCTGCATCCCAAAGCAACAGAATATACTTTCTTCTTGAGCACACATGGAACATTCCCCAAGATAGATCACATACTGGGTCACAAAACAGCCCTTTATAAGTATAAAAGAATTGAGATCATACCATGCACACTTTCAGACCACAATGCTATGAAACTTGAAATCAACCACAGGAAAGTCTGGAAAACCTCCCAAAGCATGGAGGTTAAAGAACACCCTACTAAAGAATGAATGGGTCAACCAGGCAATTAGAGAAGAAATTAAAAAATATATGGAAACAAATGAAAATACAATCCAAATGCTTTGGGATGCAGCAAAGGCAGTCCTGAGAGGAAAATACATTGCAATCCAGGCCTATCTCAAGAAATAAGAAAAATCCCAAATACAAAATCTAACAGCACATCTAGAAGAAATAGAAGCAGAACAGCAAAGACACCCCAAACACAGAAGAGAAATAATAAAGACCAGAGCAGAAATAAACAATACAGAATCTAAAAAACTGTAGAGCAGATCAATGAAACCAAGAGTTGGTTTTTTGAAAAAATAAAATTTATAAAACTCTAGCCAGCCTTCTCAAAAAGGGAGAGAATCCAAATAGATAAAATCATGAATAAAAATGGAATTATTACAACCAATCCCTCAGAGATATAAGCAATTATTAGGGAATACTGTGAAAAATTGTATGCCAACCAACTGGACAACCTGGAGGAAATGGACAAATTCCTAAGCACCCACACACTTCCAAAAATCAAGCAGGAAGAAATAGAAAGTTTCAACAGACCCATAACCAGTGAAGAAATTGAATCAGTTATCAAAAATCTCCCAACAAATAAAAGTCCAGGACCAGATGGCTTCCCTGGGGAATTCTACCAGACATTTGAAGCAGAGATAATACCTATCCTTCTCAAGTTGTTCCAAAAAATAGAAAGGGAAGGAAAACTTCCAGACTCATTCTATGAAGCCAGCATTACTTTGATTCCCAAACCAGAGACCCAGCAAAAAAGACCTACAGGCCAATATCCCTGATAAATATGGATGCAAAAATTCTCAAGATACTAGCAAATCGAATTCAACAGCATATAAAAAGAATTACTCACCATGATCAAGGATTCATTCCTGGGCTGCAGGGCTGGTTCAATATTTGCAAATCAATGTAATACATCACATTAATAAAAGAAAAGATAAGAAGCATATGATCCTGTCAATTGATGCATAAAAGGCATTTGACAATTCAGCATCCTGTCTTAATAAAAACCCTCAAGGAAGTCGGGATAGAAGGAACATACTTCAACATCGTAAAAGCCATTTATGAAAAGCCCACAGCTAATATCATCCTCAATGGGGGAAAAACAGAGCTTTCCCCCTGAGATCAGGAACACTACAGGGATGTCCCACTCTCACCACTGTCGTTTAACAGTGTTGGAAGTTCTAGCATCAACAATCAGACAACAAAAGGAAATCAAAGGCATCAAAAACTGGCAAAGATGAAGTCAAGCTTTCACTTTTTGCAGATGACATGATATTATACATGGAAGATCCGACAGACTCCACCAAGTCTTCTAGAACTGATACATGAATTCAGCAGTCTCAGGATACAAAATCAATGTACAGAAATCAGTTGCATTCTCGTACACTAATAATGAAGTAACAGAAAGACAAATACAACTGATCTCATTCACAATTGCACCAAGAATCATAAAATACCTAGGAATAAACCTAACCAAAGATGTAAAAGATCTGTATGCTGAAAACTATAGAAAGCTTATGAAGGAAATTGAAGAAGACATAAAGAAATGGAAAAACATTCCATGCTCATGGATTGGAAGATGAAACGTCAATACTACCCAAAGCTATCTACACGTTCAAGGCAATCCCAATCAAATTGCACAAGCATTCTTCTCGAAGCTAGAACAAGCAATCCTAAAATCTGCATGGAAACACAAAAGACTCCGAATAGCCATAGTAGTATTGAGGAAGAAAACCAAAGCAGGAGGCATCACAACCCCAGACTTTAGTCTCTACTACAAAGCTATAATCATCAAGACAGCATGCTATTGGCACAAAAACAGACCAATGGAATAGAGTCTCCAGAATTGGACCCACAAATGTATGGCCAACTAATCTTTGACAAAGCAGGAAAGACTTTCCAATGGAAAAAAGACAGTCTCTTTAACAAATGGTGCTGGGAGAACTGGATGGCAACATGCAGAAGAATGAAACTAAACCACTTTCTTACACCGTTCACAAAGATAAACTCAAAATGGATGAAGGACCTGAATGTGAAACAGGAAACCATCAAAACCCCGGAGGAGAAAGCAGGAAAAAAAAAAACCCAAAAAACCTTCTTTGACCTCAGCCACAGCAATTTCTTACTTGACATGTCTCCAAAGGCAAGGGAATTAAAAGCAAAAATGTACAATTGGGACCTCATCAAGATAAAAAGCTTCTGCACTGCAAAAGAAACAATCAACAAAACTAAAAGGCAACCGACGGAATGGGAAAAGATATTTGCAAATGACATATTGGCTAAAGGTCTAGTATCCAAAATCTGTACAGAACTCACCAAACTCCACACCCTAAAGACAATCCAGTGAAGAAATGGGCAGAAGACACAAATAGACACTTCTATTGAAGACATCCAGATGGCCAACACACATGAAAAGATGCTCAATGTCACTCATCAGGGAAATACAAATCAAAACCACACTGAGATACCACCTCACGACAGTCAGAGTGGCTAAAATGAACAAATCGGGAGACTAGAGATGCTGGCGAGGACATTGCACTGTTGGTGGGAATGCAAACTGATGCACCCACTCTGGAAAACAGTGTGGAGGTGCCTCAAAACATTAAAAATAGAACTACCCTATGACCCAGCAATAGCACTGCTAGGAGTTTACCCAAGGGTTACAGGAGTACCGATGCACAGGGGCACTTGTACCCCAATGTTTATAGCAGCACTTTCAACAATAGCCAAATTACAGAAAGAGCCTAAATGTCCATCAACTGACGAATGGATAAAGAAGATGTGGTTTATATATACAATGGAATACTACTTGGCAACGAGAAAGAATGAAATCTGGCCATTTACAGCAACGTGGATGGAACTGGAGGGCGTTATGCTAAGTGAAATCAGTGAGGCAGAGAAAGAGATACCATATGTTTTCACTCTTATGTGGATCCTGAGAAACTTAACAGAAGATGGGGGGGGCAGTTACAGAGAGGGAAGGAGGCAAACCATGAGAGACTCTTAAAAACTAAGAATTGAGGGGTTGATGGGGGGGTGAGAGGGAGGGGAGGGAGGAGAGGGAGGGGGGGTGGGGGGGGTGATGGGCACAGAGGAGGGCACCTGTTGGGATGAGCCCTGGGTGTTGTATGGAAACCAATTTGACAATAAGTTTCATTAAAAAAAAGAATCCTTTGGAATACACTTGTTTTAGCATATTTTCCAGTACACAATATAGTATACTGATAATCACCATGCTGTATGGTAGCTGTCTAGGACTTAATCTCGAATAACAGATTTTGGAACCTCTGACCAACCCTATTCCTTCTCCAAGTTCTCAGCAAAAACCATATTGCACCTTCTGAGTTGGATGTTCAGATTCCTCATAGAAGTCCCACCGGGTAACA
Source organism: Panthera leo (assembly GCF_018350215.1). Taxonomy (NCBI): domain Eukaryota; kingdom Metazoa; phylum Chordata; class Mammalia; order Carnivora; family Felidae; genus Panthera; species Panthera leo. The sequence continues at coordinate 2,000,728 of NC_056685.1, read as the reverse complement.
TTTGTTCTGTGCCTGACTTATTTCAGCCGTTGTACTGTCCTCCAGTTCCATCATGCTGTCAGATGGCTGGCTTCCTTTTTTATGGCTGGAATTCCACCGTGTGTACACACATTGTTCTCTATCCATCAGTGGACGCTTAGGTTGTTTCCGTGTCTTGGATACCATGAAAAACACTGCAACGAACATGGGCTATAGAGATCTTTAAGATCTGGATTTCATTCCCTTTAGATCCTTCCAAGTAGAATAACTGGGTCATAGGGTAGTTCTACTTTTAATCTTGTGAGAAACCTCCATTCTGTTCTCCAGACTGGCTGCACCAGTTTGCATTCCCACCAACAGTGCATGAAAGTTCCCCTTTCTCCACATACTGACTTTTTAATATCTGTAACAGCCATCCTAACAGGTGTGAGGTGACATCTCATTGTGGTTTTGATTTGCCTTTCCCTTATTAGTGATGTTCAACATCCTTCATGAACTTGTTGGCCACTGTAGGTCTTCGCTGGGGGAAAACATGTTTATTCAAGCCCTTAAGAGTTCTTCGCCCATTGAACAGTTGTTTCTCTCTTGTGTTGTAGGAGTTCCCTACACATTTCAGATACTGAGAGGGTTGCATCAGATAGACAGGCTGCAGATATTTTCATCCACTACTGCTCTTTGGTGAAGTGGATGGAGGAGGTCTCACGTGGGAGTCAGGACATCCTGAATGGCTTTCACTCCTGTGCTGAGATCTGAACCCTGCGCCTCATTTGCCAGAAGTTCCCAACAAGGTCCTTTTAGTTTTGAAGCAGGGGGCAGCCAACAAAACACAAAGGAAAAAGTTTTTCTCACACCCTCCTCCTCAAAGCATGCCTACAGTCACAAGACAAATGGCAAAGTCATACAACTGATGTCTGTAAAACCACGATGCTCTGTAACAGACGCTGGCCAGACGGTTCTCTATGGATCGCTTCCAACGAGCCCCAGATTGAAGAGCAAGGCTTTAGGTACCACAAGCCATGGTTTTCTCCTTATCTGGTGAAAGAGGATTTTTTTTTCTTTTTGGTAAATGTGCTTTTAAACTGTTGAATTGTGGTATTTCTCATTTTAAGCATCTTTTCATTATGTTTATTGCTGACTTATGGGAATAGTTCTCAGAAGCCGATTTTAGAAGCACAGCTCTGATTTATATTGTGGGCAAAACAGAACACCAGGTAAAGTGCCTTCTCCACTCCTGTTTGCCTTGTTCAAGGTAAATGTTACTGTCTTATTACCTGTGTGCTCTTCTGAATTATAAGAGAACACGTTTTAATATCTTACACAGGCAGGTAGCTGCTGGGAGATAGTCAAAGGTGTGTGTTTTCACACACATATATACTCACCCAAGTGAAATTTTACTTTCATAATTGTACAAACGTGTAGTTTAAATGAGAATTAGAAAATGTGTGGAGGATCTAAAATGCATAGTGTCCATATTTCCTCAAAAAGAAATCCCTGAAAAGATTTTTGAAGAAATCTGCATAATGACTTTTAGCATACATTTTCTTCAGTAAGATTTTGAGCATCTACACCGGAAGGCAAAGAAATTAAATCTACAGTTTTAGGAACAGTTGAATTAAGTGGCTTTAAAAATTCTTATGATTTTAGATTAGTTACTCCTACATATTTGAAATTATAGATTTTCTGGTGTTTTATAAATGGATTCAGGTGGTGTTTTTCTATTTAACTTATTTGTAAGATTTTAGTATTAAGGCATGATCCCATCCTTCTCTCTCCTAGATATCATTTTAAAATGTGCTACAAGACCAAATTTGTAACCACTGAATTAAGAAGTTTACATCCATGTTAATAGGAAGGGGTCTGTAAGTCATCTTCAAATCTGAGTTACCGGTTATTGTCTACCACCAACAAATAGGAAGCTGTACATTCACATGTGCAAGTGTCCTATGTAAACCTCTCCCAGGTGCACACACTTATTGCCTACATAGTCATGACGTTTCTTCTACACTCTAGGAAATGGAGGTCTCATTTGGTCTTTCTCTCCCCCCCCCCCCCCCCCCCCCAGATTTTAAGTTCCACGAAGCCATGAGCAACACCTCACCTTGCCGGCCATGGTTTCCTTCTTTCCTAAGCACAGAATGGGTGTTAATACCTACATGTTGAATGAGCAGAAGGTGGTGTGATGGAGGGCAGGTGACAGCTCACATAACAGACAAGCGAACACACCGGCTAAGGCTTTGCCAGGGTCGCAGACTGGAGCCTGGCAGACTTCAAACAATACGCTGTCTTGTAAATATCAGAGCTTATTTTTAAGTTAGTTACCATACAGTGTCATCTTCGCTTCAGGAAGTAGAATCTAGTGATTCATCACTTACATACGACACCCAGTGCTCATCCCAGCAAGTGCCCCTCCTTAGTGCCCATCACTCATTTAACCCATCCTCCCCATCCCCCATCCCATCAACCCTCAATTTGTTCTCTGTAAGAGTTGCTTATGGTTTGCCTCCCCCCCCCGTTTTCATCTGGTTTTTCCTTCCCTTCCCCTATGTTCATCTGTTGTGTTCCTCAAATTCCACATATAAGTGAAATCAAAGGATATGTCTTTCTCGGACTTATTTTGCTTAGTATAATACACCTAGTTCCATCCACACTGCTGCAAAGGTAAGATTTCATTCTTCTTCAAAGGAAATAATCAACAAAACTAAAAGACAACTGATGGAATGGGAGAAGATATTTGCAGATATCACATATAAAGGGTTAGTATCCAAAATCTATAAAGAACTTACCAAACCCAACACCCAAAAAAACCCAAATAATCCAGTGAAGAAATGGGCAGAAGACATGAACAGACACTTCTTCCAGATGGCTAATAGACATGAAAAGATGCTCAACATCACTCATCATCAAGGAAATACAAATCAAAACCACCATCAGATACCACCTCACACCCATCAGGTCTAAACAACTCAGGCAACAACAGGTGTTAGTGAGGACACACAGAAAAGAGACCCCTCTTCACTGTTGCTGGGAATGTGAACTGGTGCAGCCGCTCCGGAAAACAGTGTGCAGGTTCCTAAAAAAATTAAAAATAGAACTACCCTACGACCCAGCAATTGCACTACTAGGCATTTATCCAAGGGATACAGAAATGTTGATTCAAAGGGAAACATGTACCCAATGGTTATAGCAACACCATCAACAGCCAAATTATGGAAAGAGCCCAAATATCCATCAACATGAGGGGATAAAGAAGATGTGGTTTATATATATACAATGGACTATTACTTGTTGCAGGTTAGAAAATTAGCATAGTTTATTTTTTTTTTTTTATACTTTTTAAATTTTTTTTTGAGAGAGCAAGCAAGCTGGGGGAGGGCAGAGAGGGAGATAGAACCCAAAGCAGGCTCTACACCATCAGTACAGAGCCAGACATGGGGCTTGAACCCATGAACCAGATCATGCCCTGAGCTTAAATGATGAATCAGATACTTAACTGAGCCCCACCACGTGCCCCCTAAATATCAGAGTTTAGACTACATTCAGTCTTACAGGTCTGTGCTCCCTTCCCCTGTTAAAGGCACATTGAGTCGTAGCTTGTGAACAAAATACTCAAAAACAAGACACCACAAACGACCTTTCCAACACCAAATTTTCCCCATCACATTGACAGGCCTCCTTCAATTGATTTGACCAACTGCCCCACCAATGGTTGGTAAGCAGCCCGCAATTAAGCCTTAGCACAACAAGCATGCAGTATTTGTTCTGAACAGATACAGAACCCCTAGGAGGCCTACAGAAAACCCTTGAAAGTCTGGTGGCCCTGGAGGGGGAGGGCGTTCTGTCAGATGCACCTCTGAGCAGTCCTGCATCCTGGGCGTTAAGGTACACAGCACCCAGTCAATGGTGGTGGCACACGGGTGGCCCATGACTGCATGCCCTGAGTGGTAATGCAACAGGAAATGATGGTGCCTTCCTCCAACACTGCACGGAGGACTGAACCACAGCAAGGCACCGAGAATGACGTGCGTGTTCACCCCGTAACATGCACAAAACCTAACATACTGACACATTAGCTATGGCCACCCGAGTTTTGTACAGAGGAGGGAAGTGAAATGGACCATTGAGCTATTCATCATCACACTAAAAATGATGAAGAGTAAAAGACACCATAGTGAATTTTTTTTCTTGGGGGGGGGGGGGCAGATATCTCATCTGGAATCAATTGACAGTGATTAGAAGCTTATAAACACATGATCTGTATGCATAAAATAAAAATACCTATAAAAAATGAAAACCATCTCTCTGAAGGATCCTTATTTCCTCTTTTGTATTCCCAGTGATAAATACTCAAATCCGTTATTACTGGCTTTAAATCATGTCCCTAAATACAAGTTTTATGTTGTTTAACATCAAACACTGTAAACAGCATCCCTACATTTTCAGGATTCAATTAACTTTTCCTTTCTGTGGATTCCTCCCTAAATTAGAGGTATGTTACTTTCCGGTATTTTCAACTTTTTATATTAACCCTAAATTTTGTTTCATTATTTATAGGTATTATCTATTGACTATTTTGTAGGATGGTGACATCAATACCCCCCTTCACTAGGAGGGCTCATGAAAACTGCATACCTATCACCTATCTATGTGATGTGATAGGATCACATTTTCTACACATAGAGGCCCACTAGATAACCCGACAAGAAAATAGCCGTTGGTAATAAGAACACTTTTAATTAGGGTGAGTTTTCAGATTCTGTCCTGAGTCAAAAATTTGATGATTTTTGAAACTTAATTGTGAAGCAGGCACCCTCAGCTACCACACTCCATCAGAACAATAAATGGGATTTAAATGGAGAGCTCTGCTCCCAAATATTCCTGTTTTCTGTCCATTTCCCTGTTTCTCAATGCTTCTGCTCAATTCTTTGTATGTTAAAAACTAGGCTATCGAAATATAATGCCAATTTAAGGTACAACAATTATTTATATCAGCATTACTGGGAGAAAAAAATGCGATGTGGTAAATTAATCTTTGTGTGGCAAAGTACTTCTTAAAATAGGTTTTCAGCGTGCATGGTAATGAACTATTGCTATCTCGGCCGAACAGACATCTTGAAATAACTATGTCCAAAGTTGTTTAAAATCCGTTCCTGAAAATTTCAGTTTCAGCAACGCAGGGAAGACGGATTTCTCAGTTATAGCACCCAACAACACGAGCTCCCCCCCCCCCCCCCAAATCCTTCACTCCACGCAGGGACTCAATCAGCAGTGACTTTTACATGCCTCCCTTTGACCTTCCCATGATCATGATGGTGCCCGGCTGCTAAGGATCAATCAGCCCTTCATAAAGGCGGCAGCCTCCGGATTCATCTCCTATTATTAATTTTACAAGTTAAAAAGACAAGCAAGACAGGATTGCTTTCAGTGCTGTTTGCTCCCCTAAAATTACTTCCTGTGGACAATAAACAAACAAATTTCCAATTTGGTGAGGCTATAAACGTGCAGACTTCATAAAAATTAATTTAAATGGATGTGATGGAGTTCGGGATTGTACAGATTAGGCAGACGCCTGTCGTTCTAATTGCCTGCTCCATCCCTCTGTCACTCAAGACCACCACAGCTGCAGCCGCGGGCTCATCACTGCCTAATTCTCAGATCAAATTCCCATCTTCCATATACCCTTTAATAAGGCTCTCATTCTCCGTCTTTTAGCCTTAATTACCACTCCCTGTCTCCCCTGACAACCAAATTAGAAGGTACATGCTACAGCTCCATAATGATCATCATCATCATCATAATACTTTAAAAATCACAAACTACTCGACTGTAAACCCAGACTAACCTTGTCAAGGTTGGAGGTCTTCTGACAACTAGATTTTCTATGGATAGCTTCAGCACTGGAAGATAAGAAATACAATTATATAATCTCCTATTGATTTTTTTCTTCTCTCCTCCCCCCCTCACTATTACGTACAATTACCTGAGAAGTTGAAGATAGAAGTGGAAAATTTACAGAGTCACCCGGAGCAGGTTTTAACTCATGGTTGAGTACAGGAAATTTCTATTGGGTGGGGGCAGGGACTAAGCCATGGCCACCTGTGTGATGAAAAGACTTTTGATTTTGTCACGGGGCCTTCTGAATCTCCACAGGGACAAAGGTCAAATGTCACCAGTTCGCCACGGTACCTTTACAGATACACCAGGATTCTAGTTTGGGGCTGCATCCTAACAAACAGGTGACTTCTATTTCTCAGGTGTTTTCAACCATGGGTATAAATTTTCCATCATGCTGCTTGCTTCTAATATTTTGGTTTTGAGATACATAACCTTCAGATCTCCCCTGAGCCCCTTGCATGAACATCCAAATTCGGTTTTTATTCTCTTTATCGGCATCGGGACCTTCCCTCAACCACCTGTCTGAATTCCTACCACCCAGGACTCCCTCCTGACCAGCACCATTTTCCATTAACTCCTACATGGAGGGTGGTTGGTGGCGGGGAGGGTGGTGGGAGAGGCTCGTTGTGATGGTGCTCATTGGCAGAGACCCGTTCGGACGCTAGTGGTGCGTGGGTGGTGGCAGTCAGTGATGGGGCAATCGTTGGCCATGTTGTTACTTTTGTCAAGTCACGTGATAGTCTTGACTAAAACCATGTGTCCTTTTCATTGCTCCTCTCTCCATTTTCTCCTTAATTTCCTCTCCCCCATTGATCCTGCCTGTGGACTCGTAGTGATGTAGAAACAATCTGGGCTTTTAGAAGATTAAGTCAGATCTTACTGACATCCTGCATAATTTATAGCAAACCTTCCAGCCTCCGTGAGTGGAGATGTCAGAGGAAATATGTCTGAAGTATTTTTCAGCTTCTCACAGGGCCTCACAAATCAAAGATCTCCTCAATACCTAAATATAACTACAGAGTTGGCTTTCGCCACCAGATGTAAAGTAAGGCAATTTTTATAATGCTTTGGGATATGTGTAATATCACATATTCATATATTTGCAGTCGTGCCTATGCTTGGCTGAATTTTTCATTTTTAGTGGAGATATTGATCATCACAAAGGTAGAGCCAAAGCAGAAGCTTCTGAAACTTAAGGGGATTTTCCAGAGTCACTCTGTCAGAAAGCTAACAGATAGGTAAACATAATTCAACAGGAATGCATTTATTCCTCCAGAAGAGATTTACGAGGAGTCGAAGGGAATTCGGTTTAGTACTAGGATAAGAACACAAAGCAGCCGGTGCCGTCCAGTATTACTAGGGTGGGCCGTGGTAATGATCGTAGGAGCAAAGAGCATTCCAATAGTACACCTGACATAGTCGATCTGGAATAAAAACCAGCAACGGGATCGTTGACTGTGGCTGAGGAAGTCAAGGACAGTGGGAGATGTGCAAGGCAGTGTTTCTGCAGATAAGGGGAGCCTGCCAGAAGGCCAGAACTTCAGACCTGCGAGCCTTTAATTACCACGATGCCCATATTGATCCGGGCATCAAGTGCAGAGATGAAGGCTGGGGAGCAGACTGGGCAAGCAGGGCAGCTGTTTGTGTTTTTTTTAAGCAGTTTATTGAACTATCTGCATGGTCTCAGGCGATTCTCACTCTAATCCCAGGCAATTGGAGGAGCCTTGGGGAAGCAAAAAATGCAATGAGACCTTGACTGAGGAGAGGCTTCCCTTAGAGATGGAGATGATTTATGGTGAGAAAACACACACAGTCCGGGTCAAAAAGCGTCGAGAGAGATTAAAAGTTAAAGTGCTACTCACAAGTGACTGGGAAGCCATCTGAAAGTGACGGGGCATTTGGAAATCACCCCGTGACAACTTGAGAATCACAAACTTAACTCTGGGATAATTGAAGGGAATGCGCCAGATGAATACTAAGAAAAGCCACCAAATACTGGCCTGGCCACCAGACAGGTCCCTGTTCAGGAACATCTATACATTAATGTAAGTCTCCCTACCGGCTTATGAATTAGAGTCTCTCGCCCACATGCGTTAGCAATGAAGTTAATGGACGTTCAGCCAGAAGAAATTTCCCCACGGACGTAGTTAATAGCCAAGATGGGTTTTTAAAGGACAAGCTGCCGCCACATGGAAAAAAGCTGAACGGGTAGGAAAATGCCGAGGCCTTGACAGCTCAGATTTCCGGATACTATGGTTACAGATGGTTTGAGCAACCAAGGGTCAAAGATGGTCTTATGTAACTGCGGGATATGGAGTTCCCTCCTGTTTGCGTCCGTGTGCACGGGCATTTGACAGACAGGATACACGGGGACATCAAACTCACCTGGATGGAAGTGCGAGCATCCCCGTAGTCTAGCCGGATGGCCTTGTGAAGTATTTAACTATGCTGTACCTCAGTGTCCTCATCTGTAAGCCAGAGGATGATTACGGCTCTCTTGCTGCACTGCAACGAGAAGTTAGCACCTGTGGGGCATTTGGGAGACCACTCATGCTCCGCGAAGGGGACAAGGCCATCCTTGACGGCCAAGTAAAATCAGTCACATCAACACTGGTTCCAGGACCTCAAGAAACGATGCAGCACCAGGAGGAAACGTTTAACTTGCGCTCCTCTCTGAAACAAGATGGTTGAGGAGGGGGGTGGGGACCAGTTCAAATCTGGCGATTTTTTGCATCAAAATTAGCAACTTGTCTTTCATTTGAGCCTCATCCACTCACGAACAGGGGTGGTCATAGTTACTGCAGAGATTTTGAGCCTCCAAACCATGATCTGAAATTACTAAAATGCCAGCATAAACATATAGGCATTATAAATAACCCAGCACATTAGTAAGCCCACTGAAATACCAGCACATGCCCTCCCCATCCACACGTGATACTTCATTTTGATTCAAACGGGGCGGGGGGGGGGGGGTGTAAATTCTAATTATCCTTGTTGAATATTCACCTAGAATTAGAGACCTCTCCGATGTTGAGAATACTTCGATCCTGGTAATAGAAAGCAGAGGCCAGGAATCTGAGAGGGACTGCCAGGAGAACTCTGTTCTGACAGCTACACGGCATCTCCAGGCCATTTTAGGGGCCCAGCACAGGGCCTGTAACTGCTGCCCACAAACCCGCGTTTAGGAGGTCTGGGCTGGAGCACAGGTCTCCGTTCTCAAGGAAGTCTGAGGGGGACTATACCATCAAGGTCACAAAGTTTAAACCACGGGGAATTTTCTAGAACACCCGCCACTTGCAAGGCCTTGGCAGAGGCCCCGTCAAAGGACATACTTGACCAGGTACTTTGTGAGGTTTGCTAAGGCAAGATATTCTCTCTCCTCCTGCCAGTGCCCCCTGCTCTGTCAGAGGGCTGGCCGCCGGTCTGAGCAAAGCCTCTCCTGTGCCACATTTCCCCCAAGTGAGGGCTTTGGGGAACCTCAGGTTCAGGGGGACGTGGCTCTGTGAGAAGTCCTCACATCTGCAATCCAGTTAGAAGCTAGGGACAGCTTCTAGATCGCTTACTGCCCCATTTTTCCCCGTGGTTCTACAGGGCCAGACCTGGAGTGTGTGTGTAGGGCCGGGTGGGGCGGCAGGCGGGGGAGTGCAGTCAGCAAAAGGTGGTGATCCTGCGGCCCAGACCTGAGTGAGCGAGCACACACACAGAGAAACAGGGTTTGCAATGCAGAGAGGCAGAAGCCAGCTCACGGAACTAACAGTCCAGAAATACTTGTAGGACATTACCAACATTTTTAAAGTTTTGTAACGCTCATTTCTGGGGGAGAGAGACAGAATCCGAAGCAGGCTGCAGGCTCTGAGCTGTCAGCACAGAGCCCAATGTGCGGCTTGAACCACTGAACTGTGAGATCACGACCTGAGCCGAAGTCAGACGCTCAACTGACTGAGCCACCCAGATGCCTCCTGGACAACACCAACATTTAAATGATCTGACACATTTCAAAAAACTTCTATCAATGGTTTTAAGACCAAGCTTCTAACTCCCTGTGTAGAAAATCCCGTGAATGGAGAAGCTAGTCCAGACGGCAGCACACACAGGGGAAGTGGGCTCAAGAGGTCTGTGAACACAAGGACTTCGTCACTTCATGTTGTTTGGCGTTCAGCGTGACCTCACATGCTAGATGCCAAATGTACCGCCCTTCCTAAATAATTTCACAGTATGATTTTTCTTAAAGGAACCCCCTTCCAGTTATAATGCTAAGAATGAGACCCACCCTTTAAGAAAACCTGGAAGGTTTTAAAACAGAAGACAGTTATTTGAAAACCAAGGCTACAGAACAAGGGTTGGCAAACCACAGCCTAAAAAACAGGCCTCCCGCCTGCACCAGTAAATAGTTTTATTGGAATACGGCTGTGCCTATGGCTGCTTCCTCCCCACAAGGACAGAGCTGAACCATTGGAGCAGAGATCCACCCCAGGCCTGCAAAGCCCAGACCATTTCCCATGCGGCCCGTTTTCTGAAAAAGTTTGCTCATCTCTGATAGCATGTGACATGATCAACGTCTACGTACAGGCTCTCACTCCTGGGAAGGACCATTGAGAGTCTGCTCAAGTTTAAAAATAACGTTTAAATAAAATGTGTAAAATAAACACCGTATGTTAAATAACCATGCCCCATTATACCTTACATTTATTTAAGCAGAAAAGCCAGGGATGCTTGGGTGGCTCAGCTGGCTGAACCTCCGACTCTCGATAGCAGTTATGATCCCAGGGTCGTGAATCGAGCCCCGTGTCAGTCTCTGCACTAAGCACAGAGCCTGCTGGGATTCTCTCTCCTCCTGTGCCCTGAACTCACTCTGAAATGAAAAAAAGAATAAAGAGAAAAGCACACTCAAGAGCTTGTATTTAGAGCAGGTAAGTTGATTTTCATAGAAAAAAAAAAAAAAAAAAAAGTTTTTTCCTCAAGATACCTTAAGATCCTTAGATTCCTGACAGCTTTAGACCAATTAATTCCATGTTGCCTTTTAATTAAAGGTCTTGTGATTTCCAATCCGAAAGTTTTTTTCATCCAATATTTTTATGGATTAAAACTCACTTTGCATTTTTTTTTTTTTGAGAGAGAAAGAGGGGGAGGGGCAGAGGGAAAGAGAATCCTAAGCAGGCTCCGAGCTGTCAGCACAGACACCAATGCGGGGCTCAAACTCGTGAAGCATGAGATCAGGACCTGAGCCGAAACCAAAGTCAGATGCTTAACCAACTGGGCCACTCAGGTGCCCCACTTTGTATTTTTTTTAAATCTAGCACGAAGTCAAAGATGGGTATTTGTATAATACTAAGAAAATACATTTTTAATCTTAGTTAAGTGTTTATAACTCTCAAAATCCCCAACCAAGTCTCCTTAATGGTTTATTCAGGAGGAAATTAGAATTTTCAGTAGAGAAAACACACAAACATGTGACAAACATGGCCCGACATCCACACACTCCCACACATGTGGTCCTGAAATCGTTCTTTATTGCTCCTGAAAATAGAGAAGAAAGATACCTTCAGAGTGTGTCCCTAATTAGTATAGGCCTTGGCTTTCTCTGCATTCTCAATGTGATGTTAATAAAGGGTCGCTGCTTTCCGACAAAGACATCTCCCGCACTTGATACTGAAGCCATAATTAAAATGGAAAAATAGCCCAGCCATGAAGAGTAAAGCAGAATATAGGAGAAAACACATTTTTTATCACCTTGAGGTTTGGTGAGATGAAAAACAGTATTCTTCCCAGAGCCAGTCTCAACTGGTCACAGGACAGAGGACACTTTTGCCCACAGATGTGCCACAGGTAGCATTCGGTTTGCCGTCCCAGGAACACAGGTGGTTTTCTGAAGGTCTGATCACAATCCTCTCAGTGTAACGTGAATCCTTTTATGTGACATCTCACCCATCCCGGGCATTTGCTGAAGGATAGCACAGCCTCAAGAAACAGTCTGACTTTAGGAAAGCCATTAAAGCTTTTACAAATCCACTGGGAGGGATCTCTTGTTCAGACCCGCAGTCAGAGTCCTTCTGGAAGCTCTTCACAGGTAATTCATGCTCCCACACGGCAGCTGGTCTCAATATCCCACAACAAAACCCTCTCCTTTCTCTGGGAAGGAGTCCAGATTGGGTTGCACAGCACAAGAGTATGGAAACTCAGAATCAAGGATGTGCCCTTTCTGCACTGAAAGTATTTCTGGAGACTTGACACAGTCCTGATCAACAGTGGGTCAGTATACAAGATTATATAGGATTGTATTCAATCCCAAGTGAACAGCTAGAAAAGAATTTAAGAAACAAGGGATCTCGGGATTTCTGAAAAATATTTTGGGCTTCTGGGGGAAAAAGGCAGAGTAGGACCCTAAGCTTGCCTGTCCCATGGATATACCTAGAGAACACTCACATCAGTGTAAATAACCCAGGAAATGACTGAAGATGGGAGAACTGCCCACAGCTACATGTGGAGAAGAGGGCAGGAAGGGCAGAGACACAGTAGGCAGCTACATAGAACCACAGGACAGTGTGTGGGAGGGGCTGTGCAGGCACAGGGAGGGGTGATGGGAGAGGACCAGACCCCACCCCAGGCACCAGGATCTGCACGGGGAAGAGGAATCCCCATAACATTAGGCTTTGAAAAGAAGAGGGGGCTTAACTTCAGGGGTTCTCACCATCAGTGGAATTAACACCATCAGTAGAATTTTAAAAGTCAGCAGGCTCAGCTCAGGCAGAGCCAGGCGGTGAGAGGAAACGGAGTCCGCGCCCTTAAAAAGAACAAACAGCCCTACTGAGACACAGCATAGAAGCAGCAGTTTGAAAAAATGCCTGGGGTCTACGGGAGGGATATCAGTTTACTAATCTCAGATCGTGTGCTGGAGGGGCAGGAATCTTTGGGAGACTCTTCCAAGAAGAAAAGGGCTGGCTGGCACCATTCCCCACCCCCCACTCCCAGCCTAGATACACCCACACCTGCAGGAACCAGCACAATGTGAAACCTTGCTAACACTGCCCACCCAGACCTTGTTCTCTTCTGTGGACCCACCCCCTTTCCCAAAGCAGCCTGCCTCAGTCCCCTCTGGCAGTAGACACTTCACAGACCCTGAAGACGGTCTTGCCTCCATCCTCCGCACCATGGACACACTTCCCCGAGCACTGCAGAGCTTCCTCAAGCAGCTCCAGCACACCCCCCCCACCCCCAACAGACCTGCACAAATCTTGCCAACACCATGCGCTCTGCCCTTGTGATGTCCTGTGGACCCGCCCCCTCCAAGGTGACCTTGGCAGGAGTCCATCCAAAGTCGTGCCACAAGCATGGCAGTGTGCAGGCAGCCCCAACAGGGGCCAACACCACAGGGACCCAGGCCTGGGGGAGAGGGGAAGAGAACCACACACACCAGTCCAACTGCAGCCCCACCAGGGGGCTGGGGGCAGACATCTGGTGTGACAGCAGGCTGCACCCACCGACAAAAGTCTCTCTGGAGAACAAGGAAAGCACGCTGCAGCTCTGGCAGACATCTGGTCAGACTCCGCTCAAGCCCAATGCATCCCCAGGCTGGCCCCTGCACGCAAGGACCAAACCCTCCCCATAACAGGCAAAGGGAGCCCTTGTAGAGGACCAGACTCCAGGAAAAGTCCACTCAGCCAAAGCTCAGCTAAAAGAGTAGGACACACACACAAGACACTTCTGAAAAGCCAGGTTCTGGTGAAAGGGGAGACTACACTTCCAGGGCAGGACAGGACCCCATCTTCAGAATGATGTTACTTTCAAGAACAGGGGCCAGAACTGACTTACCTAACACACAGAAACAGACACAGAGACAAAATGAAGACACACAGGAATATGTCCCAAGTGAAAGAAAAGGACAAAGATCATAGAAATAGCAACACAAAATAGAGGTAAAGTAATATGAGTGATAGAGAACTTAAAGTAATGGTCAAAGACACTTCCTGGACTTAAGACTGGAGGACATCAGTGGGACCCTCAACAAAGAGAAAGAAAACAAAAGAACTAGAGACCAAGAACTCAATAAATGAAAGTAAAAATCCACTAGAGGCAATAAATAGACAAACAGAAAAAGGGATCAGCAACCTGGAGGACAGAGTAATGGAAGGCAATTAAGCTGAACAGGAGAGGAAAAAAAAATGGAAACAGATTTAGAGAACCCAATGACTCCATCAAGCAAAATAGTTGAAAATTTACTGAATATGGGGAAGGAAACAAATCTAGATCTAGGAGGTACAGAGCTCCCCCAATAAAAATCAACCCAATGAGGTCCACACAAAGACACACAATTAAATTGGCAAAACAGTGATCATTTTTAAGCAAAGAAAAACTGTTACATACAAGAGAAACCCCATAAGGCTATCAGTTGTCTTTTCAGCAGAAACTGCAGGCTAGAAGGGAGGGCTATGACATACTCAAAGCTCTCAAAGAAGCAAAACAAAACCCTGCAATCAAGAACACTCTAACAAGAAATTCACCAGGACTAAACCAGCCCTATAGGAAATGTTAAAAGGATGCTGAGTGGAAAGAGAGAGGCAATAACCACATTAAGTATGAAGCACAAAAGCTTAAAGTTTATCTACAAACATCAGTCAAGGGATTCACAAAATAAAATGATGATGAATAGGACACCATCTACCTAAAACATGGTGGGGCCAAAATAGGTTCAAACTGAAGTAACCATCAACTTCATATAGACAACTATATGTATAGAATATACAAACTCAGGGATACCCACAAACCAAAAACCACTGATAAAAAACAAACAAAACAAAAAAACAGTAAAGAATCCTCCTACATCAGTTAAACAAGCCAGCAAACCGAATAAGGGCAGGAATGGAAGGCACAGAGAGGAACCACAAAAACAATCACAAAACAAGAAATCACACGATAGTAAGTACACTCCTATCAATTAAGTTGAATGTAACCGAAATGAACCAAAAGCTTCAATCAAAAGACACAGTGTAACTGAATGCATTAAATAAAACCACCTATATGCTGCCTACCAGAGACTCCTGGCAGACAAAGTATACTTTAAAACAAAGACAGTAACAAGAAAGGAGGAAGGACACCATATAAAGGGAACAATCCAACAAGAAGAGAGAACAATTTTAAATATTTATGCACCTAGCATGGTAGCACCTGAATACATAAAGCAGCTAATAAGAAAGTAATCAATAGTAATACAATAGGGGACTTCATCCAAACAAGAAATCAATAAGGTAACGACTTTGAATGGCACATTGGGCCAAATGGACAGCACATATATACATTCCATCAAAAACCAGCATACACATTCTTTTCAATTGTACATGGAACATTCTCCTGAATAGAGCATATATCAGGCCATAAAACAAGTCTCAAATTTAAGAAAATCAAAATCGTACTATGCATCTTCTCCAACTACAATTGTATGAAACTAGAAATCAAAAGATAAAAAAACTAGAATACACACCACATGGAGATTAAACCTTAGAATACTAAATAGCCAATATGTCAAATTAAGCAATCAAAGAAAAAAAATCAGAAAACACATGGAGCAGCACCAGGGTGACTCGGTTGAGTGTCCGACTTCAGCTAAGGTCATGATCTCACACTTCATGAGTTCTAGCCCTGCACTGGGCTCTGTGCTGACAGCTCAGAGCCTGGAACTTGCTTCAGATTTTGTGTCTCCCTCCCTCTCTCTCTGCCCTTCCCTGCTCACATGTGTGCATGCTCTTTCTGTGAAAAATAAACATGAAAAAATTAAGATAAAAAGTACATGGAGACAAATGAAAACACAGAGGTCCAAAATCTTCGGGACACAGTGAAAGCATTTCTAAGAGGAAAGGATATAGCAATATAGTCCGACATCAAGAAACCAGAAAAAACTAACTTTATGCCTAAAAAGGAGCTAGAAAAAAGAACAAAGCCCAACGTGAGAAGAAGGAAATAAAGGGCAGAAATAAATGATGTAGTGACTGAAAAAATAGAAAATAAGTTGATGAAACCAAGAATTGATCCTTTGAAAAGATAAGATTGACAAACTCTTAGCCAGACTCAGCCAAAAAGAGAAAGGACCCAAATAAAATCAGAAATGAGAAGTAACCACTGACACCACAGAAATACAAAGGATCATAAGAGAATATGAAAAGTAATGCACTAACAAACTCGGCAATCTAGAAGAAACATGCAAGCTACTAGAAACATGCAATCTTCCAATATTAGACCAGGAGTTAATAGAAAATCTGAATAGACCAATTGATTATAAACAAAGTTGAATCAGAAAACAAAAAAAACTACCAGACATTGAAAGAATAGTCCATACCCATCCACCTCAAACTGGTCCAAAAAAGAGGAAAGCAAGCTTCCAAGTACATTCTATGAGGCCAGCATCACCCCAATACCAAAACCAAAGACACCACACAAGAAAACTACATGCTAATATCCCTGATGAGCAAAGATCCTTAGATTAGCAAAAATCCTTAAAAAAAAATTAGCAAAACACCTACAACAGTACATTAACAAAATTATCCAACACAATCATATGGGCTTTATTCCCAGGATGCAAGGATGGTTCACAAATCAATGTCACACGCCAAATCAAGAAAACGAAGGACAAAAGTCATACTATCATCTCAACAGAGAAAAGGCATTTGAAAAGACACAGCATCTGTTCGTGATAAAAACCCTCAATAAAGTAGATTTAGGGGACAAATACCTCAACATAGTAAAGGAGATCTAGGAGAAATCCACAGTGAACATAAATACTCATTGATGAAAAAAATTCGTTCTTCGCCTAAGACCAGGAACAAGACGAGGACGTCCATGCTGGGAACACTGAACAACCACATGCAGAATGAAACTGAACCGCTTTCTTACACCATGCCCAGACTCAAAATGGATTTGGAACCTAAATGTAAGACCTGAGATAATAAAAATCCTGGAAGAGAGCACTATAGGCAGTAATTTCTCTGATGCATCTTTCTAGAGGTCTCCTGAGGCAAAGGAAACAAAAGCAAAAACTATTGGGAGCACACCAAAACAAAAGCATTCTGCACAGCAAATGAATCAACAAAATTAGAAGACAACCCACAGAATGGAAGAAGGTATTTGTAAACAACATAACCACTAAAGGGTTAGCATCCAAGAGTGATAAAGAACTTACATGCAGAGGACCTGAATAGACATTTCTCCAAAGACAACGTTCAGATGGACAACAGACATGTGAAAAGATACTCCGCATCACTCACCAGGGAAATGAAAATCAAAACCACAATGAGGTCTCACCTCACACCTGTTCGAATGGTTAAAATACAAAACAGTAAGTGTTGGTGAGGACGGAGAGGGAACCCTCTTGCACTGCAGGTGGCAATGGAGACTGAGGCAGCCTATATGGAGGCTCCGCAAAAAGAATAGAAATACCAATGGACCCAGTAATTGTGCTGCATATTTATCCTCCAAACACAGAAACACTGGGGCACCTGGGTGGCTCAGTCAGTTAAGCGTTCAACTTCAGCTCAGGTCATGATCTCACAGTCTGCAAGTTCGAGCCCTGTGTCAGGCTCTGTGTTAACAGCTCAGAGCCTGGAGCCTGCTTTGGATTCTGTGTCTCCCCCTCCCTCTGCCCTTCCCCTGCTCATGATCTGTCTCTCTCAAAAATAACATTAAAAAAATTTTTAAAGATACAAAAACACTAATTCAAAGGGATACATGTGCCCCTATGTTCATTGCATTATTTGCAATGAACCAAGTCATGGAAACAGTCTAAGTATCCGTCAATAGATGAACAGATACAGAAGATATATACACACACATAATGGATTATTCACCCATTACAAAGAATTAAATATTTCCATTTGTAATGACATGGATGGATCTAGAGGGTATAACAGGAAGTGAAATAAGTCAGAGAAAGACAAATACCATATCATTTCACTTACGTGGAATTAAATGAAAAAAAGAGACAAACCAAGAAACAGATTCAACTCTAGGTCGCCAGAGGGGAGGCAAGTGGGGGATGGGGGCAGTAAGTGACGGGGATGAAGGAGGGCACTTACCTTGATGAGCACAGAGAAATGTACAGCATTGTTAGATCACTGTGTCATACACGTGAAATAGAACACGGTAGGTTAACTACACTGGAATGACAAATGAAAATATTTTGAAGCAACATTCACATTTAATGCAAATTAGGTAACAGTCCTTTTTGTGACTAAGAACCAGGAGTCCACTGAAGAAGGCTCTCTCAAATATTCCAATGCTAATATAAAATATACCATGCAGCTATCATCTTAAGTAGAAATATTTCTAATTCTGGATAGCAAATTCAGATTTTGTGAGCAATTTAAAAAAATTTTTGAATATTTTTGAGAGAGAGACAGACACAGAGCATGAGCGGGGGAGGGGCAGAGAGAGAGGGAGACACAGAATCCGAAGCAGGCTCCAGGCTCTGAGCTGTCAGCCCAGAGCCCGAGGTGGGGCTCGAACTCACAAGCTGTGAGATCATGACCTGAGCCAAAGTCAAACACTCAACCAGCTGAGCCACCCAGGTGCCCTTTGTGAGCGCTATTAAATTCTAACTATGTTTCTGCTTGGTAATACCGAATAAACATTAGTTTATGCTGTTAACATGCAGTCTAACTTGAAAGTCTTTTACTCAGCTATTTCTAAGTCCTTAGTAACACTTTACTCACTTTGTGGAGAGAGAAAAATTTTTTAGTAAGGATGAATTCAGACTAAATACACAGAACATAATCTTAAAATGGGCCAAGTCTCTGAGTGTCAGGATCATGGCACGAATTCAGTGTTTTACTGAAGATTCCAACAGACATTTGTAAAATATCCGGTAACAGTATCTAATTTTAATTGTTTACATTAATTTTAATACACAGTCCCTAAGCAAGAGCTTCATGGTCCCCTCCAACACAGGGACAGAAAAGTTTCCAGTTAGTGTTTGTTGATCAAATGAACGACTCTCCAATTACATCGGCTGGTTCTGAAGTGTTTACCAAAGTGATTGTGTAGAACAGCACATGTAGAAAGCCATTACACATTTCGTCTAAAATTTAAGAGGTCACTGTAGGTTTTCCATTAACAATGAAACTTCAGCTGGCCTGTTTTCACAAGGTTTCACTCGCTTTTGCTGAGTTTTTTCTGATAAGCAGGCATCAGCCTTGCAACGTGACGGAGCTAAGTAACCCTGCTCAAGAAAAGTATTGCAGAAGCTTTCCGTCTTAACACATTTCTCTCCAAGTGATTGAAATGGAAAGAAAAGGTCTTCGGGGCACCTGGGCGGTTCAGTCAGTTAATCTGGATCCTCAGTCCTGCTCTCTCCCAAAAATATTTAAAAAATTTTAGGGGTACCTAGGTGGCTCAGTTGGTTGAGGGTCCGACTTCGGCTCGGGTCATGATCTCGCAGTTGACGAGTTCAAGCCCCACGTCAGGCTCTGTGCTGACAGCTCAGAGCCTGGAGCCTGCTTCAGATTCTGTGTCTCCCTCTCTCTCTGCCCCTCCCCTCCTCATGCTCCCTCTGTCTCAAAAATAAACTTTAAAAAAAATTTTAAAGGAGGAGTCTTCAGAAACCTGGTCTCTTTCCATACAGCCCTACACAGGGATATGGTTTGGGGCTGGCTTCCTCCATTATGGGTGTGGACCCTGAGCTGCTGTACTAGACACACAGATGGGCCCTGGGCTGAAGCACAAGGTCTGATGCTGGTTTGCAAACTGGGCCCTACAGGAGGAGGCTGGGAGAGATGTAAGAGGCAGGCCCACCCAGAGGGTAGGTGGCAGGTTTAGTAAGCCAGGGAACTTGCATACAACGGTGTCCTGGGCAGCAAGAGGGAGACATCACTGTCTCCACATAACAGACAATTACAGAGGCCTTGATGGGGTCTGGTCCCCTATACCAACTGCGTGGCCTCAACAGCACGTTGCTCTCTCAAAGTCGCATCCTTGGAACAGCACTGGCCATGGGAATAGTGGGCAGTCGTGTCCTGTCAACAATGACCTCCAGCAGTCCACCCCTCGTGACCAGCTCCTGCAATCTCAGATGCCCGCCCCTCCTCATCTACAAGGATGGCCCTGAGCTGTCAGCAGCTCTTACTAGCTAGGAGATGCTCATCTGGTGGCTCTGTGGCCGCAGCAGAGGCACAGCAACAACACAATGTGCGAGAGCAAATACAGATCAAGATCGTGATTCCCCAAATACTTCCCTTCCCACGAAGAGTCCCCATGACCCAAATCACGGGTTTATTAAGTCCCTTGAGCTGGGGATCAGATGACTCAGGGGATTCTTCTGTGTCCTCAGGTGAGGAAGGAAGGAAGGAAGATACATTACACCCATCAGGTACGCACACACCACATCCTATTTGAATAGCACAGGTGCCTCTTGGGGAGGCAGTGATAACGTCCAAACCCGACCTATTTTGGAGGACAGCTCTTCTCTCAGACATTTCAGCGCTCGGAAATGACAGGCTTTGTGGACTCTCATTCCGGGTTTGCTGGTGGATTTCGTAAAGGCGTCCATGAGTGCTCTAATGTCCTCCAGGCCAGCAGGGGAATATGGTGGCCAAACGATCCTACGAGTGAACCAGCAAAACATCCCCACCCAGCCTTGTGGGGAAAAAGGTCAGCAGCGTTAGGAATCTGACCAGGTTGCTCACACCATACCTGCTGGTGCAGGGGGGCGGGGGGGGGGGGGGGGGGGGGGGGGCGGCTGCATGCCAGGTGTGAGGGGACTGGGGACAGGACATGCAAGACCAGGACCCCCTCCTTCTCCCTTCTTTTGATGGTGCCCATTCCATTGCACATCTAGTACATTTCCATAGGACCAGCCTGCAGTGGGACAGCGGGAGCCCAGTGGAGACTCACAGACAGGTACCGAGTAACTCACCCCTCCCAGGAGGACTTCCCAGTACAAATTCCAGTAGATGAGATCTTTCCCAGGTGTGAGGAGGCTCACCACTCCCAGCAGCATAGCACATCAAGCCATGGTTTCTTGGGACTTCCCCAAGTTTATGGTATCAGATGCCCAAAAGGGGTCCCAGTCTGGCCTGTGGGGCAACAGCCCTGATGCTGGTTGTGCAAATGCACTGAAGCCTGACGTGCTTTGGTAATCCACTCAGTAAAAGTGGTTTTGTGTATTGGTAATTCAATCTGTAGTGTTCCATTTTCCCTCCTCTCCATTAATCCTGCTTGCAGGTTGTAGGGGAGACAGTACTTCCCTTCAAATGTCCAGGTTTTTGCCCACCCTTGTACATGATGATCTTTGAAATGTGAAGCCCCCAATTCATTGAAGGCACCCATATATGGCACTCTGCTTTTCTCATCTCCTAGTTTGTATAGTGAGGAAAGCTTGGGTTGGTGCCCATGTAGCATCCACACAAACCAAGACCTATTTAGAACCCTCACTTGGGGGGAAGGGGAAGCAGAACCAAGCTGTCAATCCCTCGCTGGCTCGGAACTCCAGGGGATGGTCCCACACACCTTGAGCACCGGTGACAAACATGCTGTTCCTGCATTAACCAAGTCTCTGCTTCAAGGGCAATCTGGCATCCTTGGCAATAGGCAATCCCACCTGGGTGTTACAGTGGCCGCTCCTTCTATGTACCTGATCGGCTGAATCTACCAAAGGGTCAGTAGCCAGGACTCCTACCCAATGTACGGCTTTAGCTTCCTGACCGCAAGGCGGGGTCAGTGACTTATGAGCCCTAAGGCAGGGAGGATGCCTAAGGCTCTTGCAGAGGAACACAAATGTCTTTCCACATACATCCTGGACCCACGAGGGCTTTTTCAGGATCATCTACCCCTCCATTTTCCATTATCCACGCCATAGGGTCAGTCCCTTTAGAGCTGTCAATGCAACAGGCCAATGGCCAGGGTTCATTGGTGACCACCAGCCAGACCGCTCTGAGCTCAGCTCCCTGGTTGCTGCACTGGCTGCCGTGTGAGAGGGGAGCTCCTGTTCTTTGGGGGCAGCTCAGGTTTCTGTCCCCTTCCAGAGCTGGGACTCGAGTCCCAGGGGCATACCCTCCTGTCTCTGCCACAGCGCCTGACCATATCCTTCCAGAGTCACAGACGCATCTAACTCACAGCAGCCCTGCTCAGGAGCTGCCCACAGCTTTAAGCTGTTTTACTAGTTGTGCCCTCTCAAGGTGGCTTGCTACTCTGATCCCATGTCCCACATGTGCCCTCTCTTTGCCAGGCAGCGTAAGGGACAGGAACACTGTCATGTGGGGAAGCTTACCCGACCGGACGACACCCCAAATCATACAGCAGCGCACATACCTTTGATTTTCCACATTCACCACCTATCCTCTCTCTCTCTCACAGAAGTTCCAGCAAAGCCTGGAGGGTGTCCCACAGCAGACACAGATCTTCTCATGTTAACGTTAGATCATCGGTGTAATGGGCCCATTTCACTACATGGGGCAGAGAACAGGTCTGGGGCCACCACATCCCGTGACACATGGGGGTGGGGGGGACTTGCAGGTGGTCCTGGGGGAGCAATGGGAAGTACATCGCCACCCCTCCCACATCAAGGCACCAGGCATCTCCCTGAAGATGAAGCTACTTTGCAGGCAGACTTTTGCAAAAGCATCTGAGTACATCGGTAACTGCAAGTGACAAATCTTAAAAATGGCCATAATTAAAGATCTGATAAGTTCACCGTAATGCCATGGATACCAGAATTTGATCTCTGCGCTACATAACACTGAGATCATGGAAATTATAACTGGTAACATACCAGGACCATACTAGATTTTCAAGAATTTCGCATAAATATAACCTAAAGAAAGCTTAGCATTTCTTATTTGACAATGCTTCTCGTGTAATCTAACAGAAAGAAACCTAATTAGTTCTCTTCTATATTGACACAATACAGATTTTGAGATATTCCAGGGACCTGGTGGAAAAACCCCAAAGTTAGTCCAAGGTCAACAAGACTATTTAAAATCTTTTTTTTTTAAAGTTATTTATTTTGAAAGCGAGAACAACCAGGGGAGAGGCAGAAAGGAGACAGAATCCTAAGCACCGCACCATCAGCACAGAGCCCAACACGGGGCTCGAACTCATTACTGGGAGATCATGACACAGCCGAGATCAAAAGTCAGACACCTAACTGACTGCACCACCCAGGCACCCCCTATGTAGGGTTTGACTTTTAAAAATGTTCAAAAAACATCAAGAGACTTTAAAAACTTGATTAAGTAGGATCACAAGGCACTGTTGTTTATCCACTTAACCCAAACGACAGACTTGGCAGGCAAATACGGAAAGTTACCTCGTGTGAAAAGAAAATTAACTCTTTCAATAAAGGCTGTTTTGCAGAGTCATCAGGCTCTCAAGTCAAGAAAACACAAAGCACAGGAAAAGCACACAAGACATGTGATCTGTTTCCCAGGTATGTTAACGAAAAAGCATTCACACTCCATACACATAGTCCGAAACACATCCATAGTCCAAGAAAGCTTCATCCTTCCAGCAGGTAAAAAGACTCAGCTGTAAATATGTACAGTATTGGTATTAAAGCTTATTTTTCCGTAAGTCAAGTCAGCAGAGCACCTTTAAAAACAGATTTTGGGGGCGCCTGGTTTGGCTCAGTCGGTTAAGCGACCGACCCTGGATTTCGGCTCAGGTCACGATCTCACGGTTCATGGGTTCGGGCCCCACGTTGGGTGTCGCCCTGCCAGTGCAGAGCCTGCTTGGGATTCTGTCTCCCTCCTTTCTCTTCACTCCCTACTCATAGTTTCTCTTTTTCTCAAAATCACCTTTAAAAACAAAAGTTGAACAAACAAAACCTGGTTTTGGCACCCGGAGGCAGAAGATCGGATGTGTGGCATCTCCACAGGTGTTCACAAGCACACGGACCTCAGAGCTTTTGTTGCAAACTTTCAGCCACGAATCAGCTGCGACGACACAAGTGACTCATCCCTTTAGGACAGGCGGATCCAAACGGCGCGCCTGGTGGACAGGAGCGTTTGCGGTCGTCTGCGGAGGGCGCCTCGGGTTCTTGCTCGGCCTCCCCAAGCATCGGGAGGCCGCAGACGGTTTCAGGCGGGTGAGCTGCGGCCGCCGTCTGTGTTCTCCGAAGCCTCTCTGCCCTTCAGGCCTCGGGCCACCCTGGGTGACGCTTTAATTTGCTCCTGGCTGCTTACACTTCAAACGCGAGAAGCACAACTTCCAGACCGCCAAGTTCCCTCGCAGCGGTTTGGGGCTGTCGCTCTACCATCAGAGGTCCAGGGTCTTTACGTTAGAAGCGTCCCCTTCCGTTGGGGTGGGGCAGCACGGAGCACCGTTTTCACTTCCTCCTCCACCCGTGCAAAGACTGCCCCCCACTCGTACCCTCCCAGGGTCCCTGGCCAGGACGTGTCCCACACACATACTCCTTTCGCCCAGGGCAGCTTGCTCGTGCCAGGCCCGCACACCGGGCCCCCAGCTCACTGCCCTGTCCCCCTCAGGCCAGACTAGCAGACACCCACGAGGCCTACGGACCTTAGCTCTTCTCCCGACCTTCTACTCTGAGCCTTGGTGTCCAGTTGGGCATCGGCGGCCGGGCCGACACCCACCCAGGGCCTGCCCGCTGTGCCACTTCTCAAGCACGTTCCACCGGCTGGCACCAGAGGGGCCCCCGTGCTCTCAGGGTGATCCACAAGCATCCAACACAGAAGCCGCCAGGGCTGGACGGCCACCTCAGGATGTTCCCCGCAGCCACCTCTTCCCCGAACCGTGTCTTCGGTCTCCAGCCTGGCTCACGCTGGCCCCTATGCGCAGAAGTCAGGGAGGCACCAGAGAGGGGGTCACTCCAGACTGGTAGGTGGCAGGTTTAGTGGGCAAGGACACTCACATACAAGGTAGTCTTGGGTGGCCATGAGAGGAGTGTTGATCCACCCTTACCGACCAGAACCTGAAGCTTAGGGACCCCTTCCCCTGGGTTCAGTCCCACATACCATACAGGTGGTCCTGGCACCTTACTCTCACGAGGTGCATCAGTGAAAATGGCTCCTGCTCTGGGAACGGTGGGCAGAGCTATGTTCCAAGGATGGAGAAGGCGAGGGGCCTCCACCTGCCTAGGACCAGCTTGTGGGGAGGGGAAGGGTGGTCACGTCCTCTCCGTGACCCTCAACAGACCAGAACAGAAGCTATGGACTTACTGTTCTATCAGACCTTCAAGAGGACCGAGTGTGTCCACAGTCCTAAGCTTGGTCCCGAGGGCCCCTGGCTTACAGCCAGCTCTCTGGTCACCACCACCACCTCCCACAAAACCCGACGTTCAGCTGTTTTCCTAGACACTGCCTTCACTCCGGGTTCACGTCCCCAGAGGCATTCCCGTGGGATACCCCCATCATCCTCCCAACTTCTTTGCTGTAATGGACAGTATAAAAGTAAATGTCCCTACAAAATCCAAACAAGGGTCTGATTTATCTCCTGAAAACACTGGTATTAGGTAAAGATAAAGAAAACAATGTAAGTGCATTAATACGGCAATTACAAGGATCAAAAGTTTTAAAACCTTACACTGGGAGATCAATGGAGTTAGATTTTTTTTTTTTCCTTATAAATGGCATATGGTGTTTGGCAGGGATCATATAGATGAGAGACATGGAGAGACTTACCTTCAGACATGGTGGTGTGTAATTATAAGTCGGAAAAGCCAAAGAAATTGAAGAGAATCCAACCAGCACATTAATAGCGTTTGAAAAGTTTTCCATGTCTCTTCATTTCTGCAAATTTTGTAGTTTTCTTTACTTCTGACTGACCTGAAATGCTCATCTTTTCTTATCTCCAAGAGCAGCTTGGGACCCTGAGGCAATTAAAATATTGATTAGCCATTGCCTAAGTTTTAGCATTACTGTTAAAAATGGAGGCATGTTAAAAATTGTAAGAGTTTATTTGAGCAGAAATCGATTGAAATCGGGCAGCACAGAGCTGTGAGTGGGTAGGAGCCCCCCACCAACAGAAGACTTCTGTAGAGAAAAGGCAAAAGCAAAGGGGATTATTGACTGACTACAGCTGGAAGCCTAGCCCACTGTGATTGTTTGTCCTTCGGGGTCTCCGTCCAGTTACCTTGAGGGATCACAGGGCTGGGGTTCAGGTTTGTGCAGAGAGTTGGCCACGGCCTTCGAGCCATCTCGGGCTGCTGGGCTCTTGGACGTAACTTAATTGTATTTCCTCATAAAGCCTCCACATACTCCCACGAGCACTGTATTTTATGTCGTTGGACAGGATCCACAGAACATTTACTTTGGCAAAAAAGATGAAAGGTTGGCTGGAAACAAAACCTCATGCTCCTTCTGTCCTCAACTGGGCTGTTATCAATCACTTCACCCATCATTAGTGCTAAAGTGTCTGCCTGCTTTCACATGTGCTCAAAGGGACGTGTGGATCCATATGTACCAGGGAGGACACTGGAACTGGGCCTGTGGCAGCAATGAGATAACAGTTACTGAGCGCTTGCTGGGTGTCCAGAGCAACTGTGTTTCTCTTACAGCAGCCCATTTAAACAACAAACCGTGTGAAGGTATTTGTCCCAATTCATAAAGAGAAGCAGGGAGGGACTTGCAAAGTCACATGTCTAAATTGGAGTAGGAAACATCCGATACCCTTTAGAGGTTTAGTTACTATTTAAATTTTAATCCTCAAAACAAAATCTCATGCCCAAGCTTTATGGGGGAAGGTCTGACCACGTGTTCAAGCTCATGTTTCAATTCCAACTTGACCACTTTTGATTGAATTATTTTCCCCTCCAACTCATTCAGTACTTACCAAAGTTCCATGCTTTGAATTAAATGGGTTTCCAGAAAGGGCCTCCAATTTTTTTTTTTTTTTTGGTCTGATGAATAGGTTAGTGTTTTGGACTGAGCAAGCCCCCTGTTATCCCTCGGAAAAACGGCAAGTGCTGGAAAACCAGTGAGGTCATCCAGAGTAACTTTGATACAGATGTCCCTTAAGGGTCTCGCAGACTAGGGAAGATGTGCTATTTAATGGATTTCTTGGTTTTTTCTTTCACTTTGCTCCATCGATTCCTGGGGCAGGTTTTCTGATGCCCTGCTTCATCTATACTTTTACGGATTCCAGCAGGCAGCCCCTACCACTTGAGGGGGGGGGGATGTTGGGTCCTAAATAAGCCTCTTTTGGTGGGACTCCTTATATCCTTATCACATAGCTTTTTATTTCAGTTGACATATTACATTAGTTTCAGATCTACCAACTAGTGATCCAACAAGTCTAGGTGTTATGCTCCCAAGGGTAGGAACCATCCATCCCCACAGAACACCTCTACAATCCCCGACTCTACCCACCCCTTGTATTTCGTGAATTACTCACTCCCTAATTAGAAGCCTGTACCTCCCACGCACCTTTACCCATTTTGCCCAGCCCCCAACCCCCCTTCACTCCGGCAACCCAATTCTCCTCTATAGTCCAATTCATGCTTTTTGTTCATGGTTTTGTTTAGACCCCGCACGTAAGGGAAATCACACAGGTCTTTTTTCACTTACCATAATAACCATAATACCGTTTAGGTCCATCCATGTCGTTCCAAGTGGCAGGCTCTCCTCTTAATATTTGCATAATATTCCATTGTGGGGTGTGTGTGTGTGTGTGTGTCTCCCCAATCATCCATATAGGCTTTTAAGCAGTCTTCACTGCCCTGGTTTCTCCTTCCTGTCATCTAAGATGGTTGTACCTTCCAACACTTTTCCTTAGACAATCACTTCAAGAGTTCATTCTGTGCTTAAAATCATGGAAAATCTGTAAGAAGTTGTGTTAGTTGAAGCTCTTTCTGTAATTTTTTCTTTGGACACAAATTATCTGCAATTTAGTAATTTATGTTCACCTCCTGCTTGTAGCCAGATTATTTCTTGCTCCAGTGGAAACAGCCTATGGCTGAAAGTAGGATTTTTATTATCTCAATGACTGTTTAGAAATTTACCTTTATAAAGTTATGACAAATTTTACTTTTATGTAATTAGCAGATGAACACCTCACTTAACCTTTCCAGACTATTTCTTTAAGCCATGAACAGGAGCACCACCTGTTTCCTGGTCTCAGTTTTTTTATTTTGTTTTTTGTTTTTGAAAAACCAAGGACATGAGAGTAAAAGCAAGTCTGTGTAATATTTATTCAACATAAACAGAATTTTGATAAGCCTCTAAGATCCTCTTTGATCAAGAACAAATAGGATTCTGGGTAAAGGAGCCGAAATAGTTGAAATAATGTGAAGGATTTTACAAAATCTCACTTTTGTAAGTACTATTATTTCAACCAACACCATCTAGACTACAAAATGTGTAACATGAACCTCTCCAGTTAAGGTCAGTTATATCATGACAACCTTGTTTCCATCAACTTTCAGTTTCTTACTGTCTTATTCCCTTCTGGTTGCTATAACAAAATACCACAGGCTTATGGATAGAAATTTCTCCATTCTGAGGCTGGAAGTCCAAGATCAGGCACCAATATGGTGTCTGAGAGCCCCCCTTCCTGGTTCATAGGTGGACTCCTCATGGTGTCCTCATATGTGGCAAGGGGACGCTCTGGGCTCTCTCATATCTAATCCCAGTATGGGGGCCCAGCTTCCTGATAGAATCACTTACCCAAAGCCCCTCCCTCCTATACCATTACTGGAGGGTGGGGGGAAGGATTTCAACATGTAGATTTGGGGAGATATAGGGGCCTGAAAGTTTTCCCTTCTCCCCTCCCCCAGCTTCTTTTGCCAGTCTAATTAAATTGGCATGAGACCAAATAACAAAAACAAATTTCATACATACGGGAGCCTCAAAAACAGGCTCTCAGCATCCAGGAAACTGAGGCCTATGTGCTATCCCAAGGGGAAGAGTTCCGAGGCTTCCAACAGGAGGAAACCCATGCTCAAGGAAAGAAACAGATCTGCGAATCCTACATGTCCAGTCATACACACAGGTCTTCCTGACATAAGCCATTTCCGGGAACAAGGTCCCCTAACTGAATTCTTTTAGGCAATTAATGGAGAGGTAAGTAGCTTTTCCCGAGTCTACTGGGTGTTACTTGCCTTCAGCTCAAAACAATCCACACGTCAACGTGGAACCACTTGGGGTGGCATGGTCAGTTCCCCCCTAGCCCCACCGTTGAAACTTCTCCAAGAAGAGTCCTAGTCCAGAAGCTGAGGTGGCAGACTGCTTCATCTCACTGAATTAGTCCTGACAAGAGGTCAGTTCAACTCCTCTCAAGAGGTGGTGATTTAGGCAGGCTCCCCAAAGTAGGCCTGTATCACACAAGCAAAACAAAATGATGATTCGTGCTCAAAACCATACATCCCATACCAGACCAGCATCCCATTTAAGGCAGTCAAAATCCATTTTAGAGGTCAGGCTTGAACCATCTTCAGGTGGAGTGGGGGCAGGTATGGCAAGGACAATGTTCTTTCTTTGTAGTTTGAAGGTCTCCAACAACCAGAGCAGCCACAAAAATCATCTGTACAGGAGCAGTTTGGATGGGTTCTCCCAAGTTTGTATCAAGTTGTCTAGCTATAGACTTGCTGGGCTTCAGGTAAAGGGCAGTTGTATTTTGTGATTCCAAGTGAGGAAGGTTGGGGAAGATAGAAATGGTAGTTTGAGGGGAAGTAGAGCCAAATATTAAAGAAACTAGGGGAATTCAGGATCCAGTTACTTTATGGTCAGAAAACAAAACCTCACAATAGTACTAGAATCTAATATCCAGAAAGTATTATGGAAACACTATCTCCCTCCAGTTACCCAGACTGATTTCTTTACAAAGTCAGTCCAGTCTCAGTAAATTTGGCCTCAAAGTGCAGCATGAATACTGAATGTCCAAACAGGCTTTTCTAGCTCTGCTTTGCTCAAGATTTTTTTTACATTTATTTTTGAGAGACAGAGCACAAGTCGGGGAGGGGCAGAGGGAGAGGGAGACACAGAATCAGAAGCAGGCTCCAGGCCCCGAGCTGTCAGCACAGAGCCCAACGCAGGGTTCGAACCCACAAACTGCGAGATCACGACCTGAGCCAAAGTCGGACGCTCAACCGACTAAGCCACCCAGGCACCCCTTTGCTGGAACTTTTCACAAGAGAGGTCAGATTGGCTTGGCTTCCCAGCCTTGAGAGCCTTTTAAAAATCCAAGGACTTACCATCAGATTTCACCTATCATATATACAGATTTAGGTGAATTCCTGTCTTCTCACAAGGTCCCCCCAACATCCTGAAGTCCCAGGGTCTGTCAAATGGAGACTTCACCAGTTGTGAAATATGCATCCAAGGCTTGATATTTTGTATTTTGGCAGCAATGTCAGTGGTCAAGAATTCTTCTTGGCGGGGTCTTTTCCATAATTCTCACTTTTGCCAAAGCATCTAAGTAAAACTGTAAATGATAACACTTTAAAATGTTCATGGTTAAAGTTCTGATGAGCATTCATTTTGCAAGAAAACGTACGGATTTCTGTGGCATACAACCATCTAAGGAACTAACTAGTATTGACAAGCTTCTATAAACTCCCAACAGTTTCCAGACTGTCTTAGTGGCATATCCACACATATAACCCTAACGATACTTCCCACCTAATATAACATACCCAATAAACCCAAGTTATGTAAAATCTCAATGTTAGTTTGAGGTCAGAAACTCCACTTAGAATCAGGTTTTGGGAAAATGTCAAACTCTCTGAACATGTAATTAAGTAGGATCACAGTTCATTAGGAAATAACATTTAGTTATTTAACCAGAGTGAGAAGAAGGTGGTAAGGCAAATACAGAAGGCTATACAGATGTGGAACTACTCAGCCGCCCCCACATTCAGAAGATTGGGTTTGCTTAGGAAATCAAAGGCCTGAGAAAGACTATGCAAAGCACAGCACCTTATTTTAATAAGTAATCTCCCAAGACAGCAAAGATTTTTGTCTTAAGAAAAAACTTCAGCTATAGTTTAAGAACAGATCAATAACCTAAAAACCTTGTCCTTTCAAAAGAATCTTCTAATTTTGCACCAGTGTTCTTTTGAAATTAAAACTCATGCTTTGCAAACTGAAATCCATTCCAATCTTAGTTTGGCCACACATAACATTCCTTTCCCCACGATTCCTTGGTTTCCTTTTTATTTATGCAAGAACACTGTTAATGTTAAGGCTTTAAGAAAAAAAAAAAACAAAACATGAATTTCAGTTAGCTTGACCACACAAGAAAAATTCTTTCTCCCCTGGCCATCTATATTTGATTGTTTTCCTTTCTCATCTGAAATAGTCTGTGTACTACTCTTTCCTTTAACAAAACATCTTCCTAACTCAATGTTTCTTCTCTAAAACACATCCCACTTTCCTCACAAAAATTTTCCCTTTTTAGTAATCTTAATTACTTTATTACAATAATTAGCTCTTCAGAGTTCTTTATCACTAGTGAGAAGTCAGCAATTTTGAACTGTACAATTCAACATTCTTGAAATCACCAAATATATTTTGCAATTTCTGGAAGCATGTCCTCTCAGTACATTTTTTTGAAATATGGCACAAGACCTGTTGACTCCAAGTACCCCAAAGTGGATAAGACTATGCTCAGTACTAATACATCAGTATGTTATTTAGATATCCTGTAGATGTTCCACGAATTTCCATCATTTAAATTAGCAGCCCTCGGGGCACCTGGGTGGTTCAGTTGATTGAGCATCCAACTCGATTTTGGCTCGGCATTAGGTTCCTCACTCACAGCGAAAAGCCTCCTTGGGATCCTCCCTCCCTGTCTTTCCTCCACACACACTCTCAAACAAATAAAAGTAAATAAATTTGCAGTCTTCTAAGGGCAAAATTTACAACAAAAAAATGGGGAAACTAAGACATGCCACAAAACACATTAAGTGTTAAAAAGTTCATTTATAAACTTTTATTCCACTTACATCTACATAATTAACTTGTTCTTTTATTCCACTTACATCTACATAATTAACTTGTTCTACTTCGATTACTCATGAAAAGTTCATGAGACTTTCAAATGTGAACTATCATGTTACCTTTCTTGTGGACACATTTTGCAGCAGAGGTGACAAGCTTATTTGATGGATAAACGCACGTGGAATGGGAGTTGTAGGCCTGCATTGTATTTCCTCTTGAGAACTCTGAAGACATGTCTGTTTTAATTAAGCCAACCAATGAACTAGATTTACTGAGGATTATCCCAAATAATGTTCTTAAAAAAGCAATTGGGTTAGTTCCTATTGTATTTCTGAGCACCTAAAAATAAGTTGGTGAGCATGTATGCTTCTTTAAGCTACCTAAAGGCAAATTAATTTTGGTGTTACTGTCCAAAGGTAGAAAACACTAGCACAGGCATACCTTGGAGATACTGTGGGTTCGGTTCCAGAACACAAAACAAATGCAATAAAGTGAATCCAAAGAATTTTTGGGGGATGGGGGGGGGTTTCCTGGTACATATAAAAGTTATGTTTATGTTATACTGTAACAATTCTGTAGTCCATGATGTACTATAACAGATCTTAAATACCTTAATTACTCAAAAAAGCTAATCATGATCTGATAGTTCAATAAATGGTCATTTTCACTGGTGGAGGGGTCCTCCTTGCACATTGATGGCTGCAGACTGACCACAACTGAGGGTACAGTTGCTGAAGGCTGGGGCAGCTGTGGCAATTTCCTAAAAACAAAACTTGCCACATCGATGGACTCTCATGGGTTTCTCTGTAGTGTGCAATGCTGTTTGACAGCATTTATCCACAGAATTTCAAAACTGGAGTCAGTCTTTTCAAACTCTTCTGCTGTCTTAACTGAGTTTTGGAATATTCCAAATCCTTTGTTGACCTTTCAATGATCCTCTCAACATCTTAGCCAGTAGATTCCGTCTCAAAAAACCACTTCCTTTGCTCCTCCATGAGAAACAACTCCTCACATGTTCAAGTTCCATCCTGAGATTGCAGCCATCCAGTCCCACCTTCAGACCCCACTTCTGATTCTGGTCCTCTCGCTGTTTCCACCTCCTCTGCAGTGACTCCCTCCCCTGAGGTTGTGAGCCACTCACTGTCATCCTTGAGACCTGGAACCAACTTCTTCCCAACTCCTGTGAATGTTGATATTTATACCTCTTCCTGTGAATCATGAGTGTTCTTACTGGCATCTGGAATGGAGAACACTTTCCAGAAGGTTTCAGTTCACACTGCCCAGATCCATCAGAGGAATCACTATCTAGGACAGCTATAGCCTCATAGAACGTATTTCTCACGACTTGAAAGTTGAAGTGACTCCTTGATCCACGGGCTGCAGAATGAGGTTAGCAGGCATGAAAACAACATCAATCTCGTCCATTTCCATCCGAGCTCTTGGGGGCACTGTCAACAAGGAGTCCTATTTTGAATCTTTTTCCGAGCAGGTCTCAACAGTGGGCTCAAAATAAACCATGTTGTAAACAGCTGTGCTGTCATCCAGGCCTCGTTCCATTTACAGAACACAGGCAGAGCAGATTTGGCAGAATTTCGAAGGGTGCTGGGATTTTCAGAAAGGATGAGGAGCATAGGCTTCAACTTAAAGTCACCAGCTCCATTAGCCCCTAACGTGAGTGAGGCTGTCCACTGAGACTTTAAAGCCAGGCATCGGGCCTTGCCTGTCTGGTTGGGATCCTCCTGCACCACTGTCCACCTCCACCCTCCGGCTGGGATCCTCCTCTGCACGATGACAGCCTCCACCCTCCGGCTGGGATCCTCCTCCGCACCACGTCCGCCTCCACCCTCCGGCTGTTTCATCTACGTTGATCATCTGGGGAACTTGCCGCTTCACCTCTCACTTTTCTCTTGTGGAGGAAGCTTCTTTCCTTAAAGCTTAGGAGCCAATTTCTGCCAGCTTCAAGCATTTCTTCTGAAGCTTCCCCACCTCTCAGCCTTCATGGAGTTGAAAAGAGGTCAGGTCTTGCTCTGGATGAGGTTCTGGTTTGAGGGAATGTTGTGGCTGGTTTGATCTTCTATCCAGATCAAGCTTTCTCTTTATCAACAGGAAGGCTGTTTTGCTTTCTCCTTATTTGTGTGTTCACTCCAGGACTTTTCATTTTCTTCAAGCACTTTTCCTTTGCATTCACAACTGGGCTGTTTGTGCAAGATCCCTAACTCTTGGCTTACGTCGGGTTTGACACGCCTTCTTTGCAGAGCTTAATCGTTTCTAGCTTTTGATTTAAAGACAAGTGACCCCACTTGTATGTGCAGACCCAGAGGCCGTTGCAGGGTCACGAACTGGCCCAAGTTCATCATTACTGTAGCTCAGGGAATAGGGAACCTGAGGAGACAGGCAGAGATGGGGAACAGCCAGTGGGCAGAGCAGTCAGAAACGTCTCCCCCAAGTATAGTAACGTCCAATAGCACAGATCGCAGGCGACTGTAATGAGTACAAGGAAGTCTGAAATACCAGACGATCCCCAAAACACAACAGAGCCCAATGCTAGTGGAACAATGGTGCCGACAGACTGACTCAAGCTGGTTTGCCTTAAGTCTTCACTTTTAATCTGTAAACCACAATAAAGCAGGACCCGGCACAGGAGTATGCCCTTCTATGCAGGACACACAAAGCTGAAAACGCAGAGACCCCACAGCTCCCGTGGCAAACTCTCACCACAGAGCAGGTACAACACGCAAAGCACACAGTTTACAATCACGAACTGAACCCACCTTTGTCACTGGCAGACGTGACCATACGCTCACACAGCTGATGCTTCAGTTTTTACTAGCACTTACAGAGCTGACTTTTCAGGTAGGTATTTGCCTCCTGCCACTAATCTTACGGAGACTGGCTTATGATTTTGGTAGTTTTTATTTTTAAAAAGCCTCTTTTTCCTTTTTTATTCACTTATAGGTGATGTTCTCGGGGCTTTAGTTACCTCCTGGGGTATTTATATTTCAAAGACCTGGGGAGATTTAGATCTTCAAGGAACAGAAAGAGTGTAAGTGTACCCCTAGGAGTTTTGAGGTGTAGTTCTCTATTCTGGGAAATCTAGGGGGATTGGCCTTTAAGGCTCTATTTCTTAAGAGCAGTGCAGGTCTGTCCCCAAAGTCCTCCCTTTTACAAGGTCTACAAGCATGGAGTGCAGAGGGGTGGTTTTAAGGATGGCAGCAACCGCTCTGAATCGTTTCTAGAGCTGGATTTCTGGTTTTGTAGCAATTTTGAGAAGGACAGTTACTTTGGATTCCTGAAAGCACTGGGCTGCAGCCTGAATGATACCAAGGGCTAGATCTCCAACTATGTCACCTTCCATTTGCTTCTTTAGATCAGGGAGTAGATCCCCAAACCTGACAGAAGTGAAAGGATTTCTGGGTCTTGGAGCTTCAGGGTTTGAGGCAGTCCACCTTTACAAGGCCAGAGCCTCTCGTTTTCCCTTTTCCAAGTGTTTACCTCAACCTTGGAACAACTCCCCTCAGGAGCAAAAGCCTCAGCTACTGCTTCTATCAGCCCTGAACACTGGCCTCCAAAATGATGCATTTCCTGACATTTGGAGGAGGGCCTGGGAGATTCTGGTCCTGGGTCATATGCTTCCTCCGTGAGGTGGGGGCCACCTGGCTGGTCTCAACTTCAGTATAATCGTGATTGTAGAGACCATTCTTTAAACAGCTAGTCAAGTTCCCTGGATACAGTAATGAGACCCTGTCATTTTAATTCTTCTCTGGATAGAGGAGGATCTTCTGAGAAACGTGTAATTTCAAAGATCTGCTGGCCACAGGTCACAAATTCTTAAAACCGGGGTTGGGGGGGAGGGAGGTCCAGGAAATGCCCATGACCACCACCTGGGAAGTCCTGGGTTACTCCTGTCCTAGAGCTTCTGCTCAGCGCACCCCTGAGCTTTTAGCACTGACACAAACACCTGCTTCCCCAGGCGTGGAGATCAGCAGGAGCTCTCTGAAAGGCCTACAGGGAAAGGGGAAAACAGGCAGCTTGTAAGGGACCATCCGGGGAGGGTGGAGGACTTCGGGGGCTACGGGAATTTGCTTGGACATGAGAAGGATCTGGAGGAGGGAATGGACATTGGATGTAGACTTTAACTGTTACTCTATAGTGTCTGTCCTTTGGTCTTATGGAGTCTCCCTAGGCTAGTGATTAAATGTTCATGCCCATTGTTATTTTGGTCTTTCCACTGGAACCAATAAGACACTAGTTTAGGAGACAAGTGCTCACAAAATGGTTCTCAAACAGGTTTTTCCAATTCAGGGATTCCACCATCTGGCCATTAGAAAGTAGGATATTTTCTTTTAAGCAGTTTTTTTTTTTTTTTTTTTTTTAAACAGTTCTTATTGAGAATTTGAGCAGAGAGAGACAGAATCTGAAGCAGGCTCCAGGCTCCGAGCTGTCAGCACAGAGCCTGACATGCATCTCAAACTCACAAACCGTGAGATCATGACCTGAGCTGAAGTTGGACACTTAACCGAGTCAGCCAGGCACCCCGAAAGTAGGATATTTTCTTAACCTCAATGCAACTCCAACCAGTAGGATAACAATTGACACAAAGGGCATCCCAGAAGGGTGCGGAACCTGTAGCCTCAGAAGATGTAAAAGCTCACGTGGCATAGGTAGTAAGAATGACATCCTATAAATGGTGCCCCCCGTCCCCCAGAGGGTGAGACACCCCTCCAGTCACAGACTTGCCAACCTGGGAACCTGGGACCCTGGGAAGGTGGTACCGGGATAGAACCTTCCCAGCAAGACGACAAAGGCCCTTGCAGACTGGGACCCTTAGGACAAACCCCCGAGTATCAGCTTGGCCAGACAGAGTGCTACTGGTGACTTCCTGTCTGGGATCTCAATCTACTCAACTGGCCACTAGAGTCACCCCAGTAAGCACACCTTCCAGATGACAGGGGCCAGAGGGCATATGCTCCCTGATCACGGAGCCCAGCTCAGACACAAAGCACATGGAAAACTTCATCTGGTTTTGACAGAGGGGACCCACAGCAAAGTTGGTCTAAACAGACACCTGTCTGGTGAGAACTGTGAACTCACCAGTATGGGGCCCGGCTCCAACAACAGGCTAATGGGGGTGTGCCTGCCTTCTGCCCCATGGTGTCCCTCCCTCGTGACCAAGGACACAAGACAGAGACCAAGGAACAGGGTGGCCAGCTCTGGGAGGAAACCATAGTAACTCACTGTACTCTGACTTTACTGGAGTCTGCCTACCCAACACGCTGGTTTCCCCAAGTATTCCCTCCAGCTAATCCTGGTTTGGAGAGAAGGAAAAGGGACTCTCAGCACCCCCACTGCCACCAGACCCTGCAGGCAGAGATCCAGGAGACCCACATGGCAAGAGTTCTTGCTGTCTGCCAGCAGTCCCAGGATGCCTCCGCCTACAGCACCCCCAGAAAGAGGGGTCCCTGGTGGAGAGAGAGAAGTGGCCCATCTGTAGGGGTGGGGAATTTTTCCCTTTTCCACTAGGCTCTTTGGTCTAATCAGGAAGACCAACTGACAGGAGATGAATTCTGCATGTATGGGAGACCCCTACAGATAGACTCACAAGCACTCAGGCAACTGAGCCCCATATACCATCCTTAGGTAAGAAGGGGTAGGGGTCCAGGGGGTACGTGGTGGGGGAAGAATCCTCAGGAAAAGGAGAAAAGCCGATGTTTGGAAATCAGACATCTGCCACCCAACCCCACCTCCCAGAACTGGGATCACAAAAACTTCTGATAACAGCTCCTCCTGGCGGGGAGTGAGCTGTAAATTCCTTCAGGCCATCAAGAGCCAGGTAAGCACCTTTTCCGGAGTGTGCTGGGTCTTCGATGCCTTCAGCTCCCCAGCAATCTACATGCCAGCATGGAAACCCTTGGGGTGATGTGTTGTGCTTCCCCCCAAGTCCCACCTTTGAAACTTCTCCAGGTAGAAACTTCTCCAGAAGCCCAGAATGCAGATGGCTCCATTTTGTTGACTCAACCCCACAGTGCTAATAAAAAGTCACTCCAGGAGGGGCAGGTGGGCTCCCAGGTTCGGTCTATACTATGCAAGCAATCCGGTGTCTAATAAACCACATTCTATGGAAACAAAAAAAACACTAATGATTGAAACAGCCCATAACCCAGGTTCTGAGTCCTGAGTGCAGCCAGTCATGAAGCACCCCAGACGTCAGGCCAGAAGCATCTGCATGTGGAATTAGGGCAGGCAGTGGCCATCTGACAGATTTTGCTGGTTCTGAGTTTGGACTGCTCTGGTAATCTCTGGGGGTACACAGAACAGGCATGCAAACGGTCTATACAAGAGTTGTTAACTCACGTGGTTTTGAAGTTCATATCAAGTCTTCCCCTTCAGAAAAAAAGGCATTCTTTATTCTCAGCAACTTTAAGACATAGGAGAAAATTAGAAGTCTGGGGAGAGTTAGATACAAATTATTAGAGAAACTTGTATAGGAAGAAAATGGTACCCCCAAGAGACTATTAAAGCCTTAAGGTCATTAAATAATTTTTCTACAATTACACTTATGCTATTCAAAGATAATCAAATTAACAGGATTGCTGAACAGCCAAACATGGCCTAATCATGTGTATAAATGCAGCAAAGAGAGTGGTTGACCATATAGCTGCTCTTAAATCTGCTTTGCTGGATTTTTAAGGAATGTCAGATTGGAATTTTTAAGTCTCAAGGGGAGGGAGCCGATCCAAGGAGACTCACCGTCAGACTTTGCCTGCAACAGCTATAGACTTGGGTTTTCTTCAAAGTACCCCCAAATATCCAGAGCTTCCTGAGCCTGCCTGGACATGACCTTCCTTATTTACTTTGTCATGCTGCTGGGAACCCTGTAAGCAATGTACCAGGCTGATTTTTCCAAGGGGTATTATTGGCTCCAAAATTCAACTTAGTTCCTTAAAACTGTCAGGTCACTGGAGTATGGATCCTTTCTCAAACCGGACATCCTGGTCAAAGTCTTGCCAACATAACCGATGTTTCCATTTGTGTCCTGTTAGAGGACATATTCTTATTGTACTTTTGCAAATAGCTGTATCATCGTGAAAATACTAAGCTTCTGCATTCTGGAGAGATCAGGAAAGAAAGAAAGATAAATGTTCTGTCTTTGTTCACATAGGTAGACTTCACCCAACTGTTGACAGCTTGAGAGAAAAATGGTTTCTATAGTCTGGAAAAACAAAAGAACCAACAATGCTTTTAAAAAAAAAAAAAAAGGTCCTACGTATTTTAATCTTTATCAGTTCATTCAGGCTCATGTAATTAATTCTTGTTGATCTTCACCTTTTGTTGGCAATTGTACAAAGCCCTCAGTTTCTCCACTGGGGTTCTGCAATCCCTTATCCACTCAGTGGTATGATCTGAGAGTTTTCAGAAACCTGTCCTTGTCAGGGTCCTTTCCAGGAGTCTCCCTGAAGACAGAATAGTTTACATACACACTTTCCCAACAGTATTGGAGTAAAAGTCACTATAAATGACAAAGACTTTAGAATGGCCATGGCTAAAGTATTGGTCAGAGTTCACAAGATAAAGGAGTTATTTCTGAGGCAACAATTAAGCAGCAATTTAAGGCACTAGTTGGACAACATCAAGTTTGTATGAACTACAATTACTTGACAATGCTTCCTACATAATTTAGCATACCAAATAAATCTAGTTAATCTAACATCTCTCTTTGACACGTGAAAGACAAATCTTTGAGATTATCCAGTGGGTCCCTGGAAAATCCCAAAAGTTAATTTGAGCTCAAAACAACTATTTAGAATTT
The DNA here is from genome assembly GCF_018350215.1 of Panthera leo. NCBI lineage: Eukaryota > Metazoa > Chordata > Mammalia > Carnivora > Felidae > Panthera > Panthera leo. The sequence goes on along the minus strand of NC_056685.1, from coordinate 1,961,179 downwards.
GACTTAGGAAAAAGTGAACACTTGATTAAATAGCATCACAGATGACAATAATCTATTTGGCTGAAGTGGCAACATAGGAGATTGTAAAGGCAAATACTGAACTAAGTAGGTGTGAAACTACTTAGCACCCTTAATCGCAGAGACTGCATTTTCCTTAAGAAATCAGAGGATAAAAGACATGAAGCTAAATTATTAGATAAGACACAAATTTTTTGCTGTCCAGATTGCTTAAAAGGAAAAAAAAGGGCTCCTATTAAGGGAATATCAATAATCTAAGAAAACTTTTAATTAGAAAAACCCAAATCCTAATTTTGCACTAGCATATGGATATCAAAACTCTTCTTGAAAACTTAAAATCCAATCCAATCTTCACTCAACTACACATAAAATTCCTTTCCCACAAACCTTCTAGAGTTTTTTTTAATGTTCATTTTTGAGAGACAGAACACAAGTGATTGGGGCAGGGGGGTTGGGACAGAGACAGAAGGAGAACAAGAGTATCCGAAGCAGGCTCCAGGCTCTGAGCTGTCAGCACAGAGCCTGACGTGGAGCTCGAACCCACAAACTGGGAGATCACTACACCTGAGCCGAAGTTGGGACAGTCAACCAACTGAGCCATCCAGGCACCCCTACAGCATTTTTATAGATGTTCAGGGGTGTGTGTGTGTGTTTCTTTTCCCCTTTCTCATTCTGGAACAAGCCATCATTCCATCATTGTCTTCCTGTACCCTTTTCATATACAGGTTTCCTTTCTCTAGGATTTCAAGGTGGTTTTAAGTACCTATATGGACTACAGTTTTTAACTCTTAAAATCCTTAATTCCTAGTGGAAAATAAGAAAGCAACTCTGGACATCACGCTGTGTTCTGTGGACTGGCAAACTTATAAATACATTTCTGGAGTTGCACAAAAGCACGTAATTCCTCACAGTACATTGTCCAGTGTGGCCCTATTTTGTGATTTTAGCCTCTCGGTAAATAATGTCGTGGCTGGACCAGCCCTTGTGGTTCTATGACTGCAAGACCCCCTTCAGCAATAACCATCAGGAAACCTTGAAAAAAAAAAAAAAGAAATCCAGGTTTATTCCTTACAAGATCTGGAAATGACAGAACACACTTGGGGCCCCACAAAGAGGCCACAAGCTGAGGGACAGCACACCCATGGGCCTGCAGCTCTGCCTCTTTTGAGGGCAAGGGTGGGGACCTAGGGCTTCCCAGGCACATGGTTTAATGGTAAATTTAAAACCTAAGAGCAGTAATTTAAAGCATGGGAAGAAAAAAAAAAAAAGCCCAAGTGGCCCAAAGGGCCAGTTATCAACATCAACCAAGATCTCCAAATAGAGGAGCCTCACTGTGGCAGGGAGCCTGGCTCATCGAGTCATGTGGCTGCAGTGTGGTGAGTGGAGAGCACCAGCATTTCCGTGTCTGAAGGCAGGCACTCACGTTATAAGAACGGAGTGTGCACAACTCTCAGGGCTTACACACCCGGATAGACTTTGCTCCTCTGTAAAAGGAAGCCAAGAGTGGATATGCCTATTAACGTTTCAGTAGCTCATTGCATTCAGAAATAATCGACATAGTCAGCGACTAGAACTCTAAGGCTGAGTCACCAGAAAGAATTCTGAAACTCTTTCGAGGCGACCTGCCACAAAGTTTAACTGTTGAAAAGTTTGCTTGTGAATTTCCACCTTTCAGCTATGTAATTTACTCGTTCACAATTAGGTTTAGATTGGTCATGAAAGGGTCACATTAAACAGCCAGCTGTCTTATCTTCCCTCCTGAAAAACAGAATAAAATTCAGTTTGATGCTGGTAATCCTGAAGACACACCCATTTTTAATTAAACCAACTTAAACTAGCTTTTATTTACCAAAGATTATTCTAGATCACAAGATCCTGAAAAATATTTGTGTTTCCCTATTTGACAGTACAGTTGGTTTATAAAAACACTTGTCCTTATGCAAATTAAATGGAACTCCTCACAAGTTTTGGTGAACCCATCCAGAGGTGGAAATCACATGTATTATCCACATAGCCATATAAAATTATATAAATGGAATCCGATTTCCTTTCATTTTAAAATTTTAGCCATGAGACATTTACAATAATGTACAACTCACTAATTTATAAGAAACAGATGGCTTCACACTGCAGCTTCTGGCAGATAGAATAAGTTTACCCGCATAGACAGCTAATGCTTTTTGGCTAGTATTGGTGGAAGAGACTTAAGACATTTCATAAGGCCTCATTTTTCAAGCATCCTTTTCATTTTTTAAGCTTCTGGAAAGAATAACCTTGTTTCTAGAAAAAAAAAAAAAAAGGCACAGAGAAAGAATGCCAAGTTCCATCAAGAAGGACTTTTGTTCCCCAAATTCAGATCTTTTATAATACCCGAAAGCCTTTTGATAGGAGTAAGGGAGGTTTTGGCAAGAACGCCCACCGAGCCAATTACGCGATTCTTCAGTTGGCTTCCTCATATCAGGGAGAGGACCTCAGAGGGAAGTCAGAAGATTCCTACATTCTAGATGTAGAGCTGGGTTTCTTTGTAAATCTTAGGAAGTCTTTCCTCAAAAGGCTTAGAATGTACAACCAAGAAGGAAGGAAAAACAAAGTTTTATTTTAGCTTAGGGGACAAGACAGAAAATAAAGTTCTTATCAGGCTGTGCATGTAAGCTTCCAGTCTGGCCCACTTCTGACCTTAGAGCCACTTACCAACAAAACGAACACCTTTCAAAACAGTACAAATTCCTGGCGATATTCAACAACTCCTTGGATGCAAGAGGAATCCCTAAAGAGGATGCAAACATACTACCTTCCTCAGACCAGAGCGACTCCCAATGTTACCCAGAACGATTCAGATAATTCCCCTGGTGGGGGTGGGGGGCGGCACAATTCGGTAGGGCCCCAGCACAGATGTAATACAACTGACCTCCCTGTTCAGCCAGATTTGGGGGGCTTCCCCCAACCTAATGGTTATCAAGCCAAGTTCTCAGTACACAAAGCAAGTCAAACAAGGTGGCAGTAACTGTATCTGCGAGTGGGGTGCAAAACGACCAGTGGCTACCTGAAGGCAAGTTCAGGAGTCATAATTCAAAGATCTAATTCTTGCAAGTCCCCCCCCCCCCACCCCATGTGAATTTGGAAAGGAGGGACAACAGGAATCTTACCTTCCTCTGGTGGCCAGGCACCACCGCAGAGATCCAGGAGAGCTGGCTTGAGTAACAATGGTCACTTTTTGCTGGCTTCTGCCATTTTTCCCCACAATGCCATCAGGAGTGAGTGGTATGTACAAGTGGGTCTCATCCTGGTCAACCAAAATATATGGAGAAGGAAAAATAATTTTCCCTCTTTTCATTATGGTGAGTTTTGCCAAGACCCCTTTACCCCTAGGATACCTCAAATAGGGAGTAAGCTTATCCAGGCTGAACATTCTCCACTGTGGCCACTCTAATTCAAGATCTTTCATAACGTTGACCTGCTTGTTCACCTTAAAGCAAAATTTCATTCACTTCAGGCTTCACAGTGGATCCACCCTGTGTAGGATATGGTCTTTGTTTTTAAGTAGGACCCAGTCTCAGCTGTGGAGCTAGGATCCAGGATTTGCCAGACTTACCCATGACCTCCAGAGGTGGTGAGAAAGCACTTAGCTCAAGGGGCTCAATGGGTACCTACCTTTGCCTGGCTGCTGGCCACTCCTAGGGGCCATGGGGAGACTCCTTTGGTGTCCTCTTCTGACACCAGGATGGCTTTAAAATGAAGCATCTTAAAATTAAATCCATTTTTGCTCAAAACACCCTTCAAAGCAGTCAACATTCCATCTAGCAAATAGGAGTTCAACCTGTTACATAAAATGAAAGACTTTTATAGGCATAAGGAAGGCAGAAAAGTAGGTTGGTGAGTGCAAGGTCACTTTCCTTGGGGATAGGAGTCTGTCAGGCAGATGACCTAAGTCATGCAGATCAGCAATACCTGGTTGAGAGGTTTAAGATTCCATTTCTGGAAAAGGTACAACTTTAGTCTTGATTTGGTGACATGGAGTTCAGCAGAAGGTACTTCACTTTGGGTCTTCCATCTTGTTTTTAACAAGGAAACGTTCACAATCTTAAGAGCAGGCCAATAGTCCAAGAAGTTCATCTTTCATCCCTGAAAGGACAGAGTTTTAGTTTATAAAATACATTGACACTAAAGCTGTAACAGCCCTGGAGCAGGGACCACCCACCCGTGGTGCCCCAGCTGCAGGGGGACCAACTGTTCCCCACTAGCTCCTTCGGGCTGATTATTAGTGGTCATTAACAGACGACAAAACAGACTCCTATATGGCCAGGCTGATGTTGGCCCAGCCACAAAGTCCAATATAAGACGTTAAGCTTTGGGAAGACCCTCTTCCTCACTTTTAGGTTTTTAAGGGGGGGGGGGCAGCAGAGAAGGGGAGTTAACAAGCTTTTCCTGAGTTTGCGGAGTCTTAATTGCTTTCACCTCAAAGAATCCATGTTCTTTGAGATCTGAAGTGACACATCTTGGACAGATCATACTCTCTTCTCAGGGGACACCACCCTCAGTCCCTAGTCTAGTGTTGCATGCACGGAATACAAGCAGCAACGGTACCCCTCCCACACGCCCTTCAGGTTTGAGCACACAAACTTAGGGGTACTTTCCATCTACAGCGCTTAGATTTTAGGAAATCTAGTTCCTGTTTCAGCCTAGCACTAAACATTAACAATACCGTCAAGGGCAAAACATTTACCTTACCCGCGTCCCAAGGTGCTGTTGTCAGAATTGGTCATTGGTCCAATGAGAATTAGTCATTGGAAATGTGTGAAGAACAATACAAGATGACCTCTATTTTGGATTACTACGAGTCCTTCATCTGAAAGAATCTCCCAAATAAGATACAAGCATCGTGGTTATTTGAGAAGACGCTAAAAGAAAAAAAAAATGTGATGCGTGTATTTTCTGTGAGGTCAAACTTCCCAGCTTGAAAAACCAGCTTGCCAGTGGCTACCTTGGAGCTGCAAGCAGCCTCTGATTATCGTCAGGAAAGGGTCACTCAGCAGGCATCTTGTGGAATGAGACCAGCTTCAGCTCCGGGCTCCACTGTTCCTGGCTTGTTTGGAGGCTTCTCTAGGTCTTACTTTTGTCATCTACAAGTTTAAGGACAGGTTACAACAATAGTATCTTAACTCCTAGTTAAAATAAGTAGGAAAAAAGCCTTGTACAAGGTCTGTTGCAAAAACGATCTATTTTAGCTATTAGAGGAGGTAGCCTAGTGGTTTAGGATTGAGACCCTGAGCCAGACACAGCTCCATACGCAGGGCCTGCCCTTCACTACACATGTGGTGATGAGGTTACTTGGACCTTCTGTCTCTATGCTGGTTAATTCATACAATGGAGACAGTAGTAATGAAGCCTACATCACAGGACCATTGTAAGAATTGTGTTAATATCTGAGCTCTGAGAACAAGGTCTGGCACGTGCTATCCAGTATATAAATGCTAACTACATGGTTGTTCACAGGAATCCATCTTGAAGGAAGGTCCAGAGGATCTTCTACTTATAGAATACCAGCAAGTATGCAGAGTAGAGACAGCACTCCCTATCCCAACCTTGTAAGGGTAAGAACACTCATAGATCAATACAGATATTAAGATCTAGAGCTCTATATTGATATCGATAGGTATATCACTATATATGTGAATATACGTGTATATACACCATATAAGATACACATATATACGCACACAGGACTATATCAACATACATATATACCTATACATGTGTATCAGCAAATGCTAGAAGAGGTCTGAATGTGCAGCAAAAGGGCAAGATCAATTCTCATAAACTGTACCCTCACAACTAGAGAAATTCATACAGTAATTCAATATGCCTCAGTGAGAGTGAGCTTCTAAACTTCTTTAAAAGCTGAAACATGCTAGAAAGTATATAGGAGATAGTCCTACTTATAACGTAGGTGTGAATCATAAGATATGACAGTACACAAAATCATATTTATAAGAAATACCTGAAAGCAAACTTACTACACGAATGTGTTCAATATCAACTCAAATGGTGAAAATTCTAGTGTAAGAGAATCGGGAACTTTAACGCTTTCTGGTGTGCTTCTGGGGGGAAATCGGATTGGTTTCACTGAATTTTTGCCAGGAAAAAAAAACTATGTAGGGAAGAATGCTTGGTGAAGTAAAGAGAATCCAAAAGCATTTTGAAAACATGCCGAGGGTTTACAAAATCTCCCCAGGCTAGAGAAACAGGACATCCCGAATGTCAAGAGACCCATAGTGACACGTTTGCCCTGATTCTCCTTTCGTTCAGTTTCAAATGTGTGCCTTCAAATTTTAATCCTTAACGTAAATGTACTCACCTTTGATGACACTTCAATGTTGGGCAATACTTGTCATGGCAAACCCCTCCAAAGGCTTGTTCATGACCATTCATCTATTTCTTGATTTTTATTAGACTCACCGTATCTTTTAAGATAGAATTTTCTATGTTTTGAAACACAGAAGGTTTTTGATATTCCATAAGCCACTGTAATTTAGGTCATATAGGTCTTTAGGGTTTTTTTTTTTTTTTTTTTTTTTAGCCATTTAAAAAAAATCTGACATGCCTATGTCCTTAGGGTTTAAAAAGCAAAAGGCTTTAAGTTAGCAGGAAGTTAAGACAACAGTGATAATTAAACCCCAAAATCAATTTAAAACACACCAAAGTTTTACAGGCACCGGGGTGGCTCAGTCAGTTAAGAGTCCAACTCCAGATTCGGTCATGATCTCGCAGTTCACGAGTTCAAGTCCCGCAAAGGGCTCTGTGCTGACCGCTCAGAGCCTGCTTCGGATTCTGGGTCTCCCGCTCTCTCTGCTCCTCCTCCACTCTCTCTCAAAAATAAACATGAAAATTTTAAAACACACCCAAATTTTAATGTACAAAATGAATTCTAGCATCCAACTACACAGCCATTCATCAATAACTCAACTACAGCCCAAATGTCAACGATCAGTACCCCTTGGATTTTGACCACCTGGATGCGGGCTACTTTACCCTTTACGTTAGAATTATTCTTGGCAAGCGTGTAGGACACAGGAAAAAAAGTTGGTCTTGATTAAACAGCATCACTGGATACACATCAAATTGGTTCTTGATTTCATACGTAGAAGGTACAGCAAACACCTTTTCCCCCCACCATGCTGTTTAAGGAATAGAATTAGAAGTACACCTCTGAGGGGCACCTGGGTGGCTCAGTTGGTTAAGCGTCTGACTTTGGCTCAGGTCATGATCCCACAGTTTGAGAGTTTAAGCCCTGTGTCGGACTCTGTGCCGGCAGCTCAGACCCCAGAGCCTCTTCAGATTCTGTGTGTCTCTCTCTGCCCCTGCCCCACTCACACTGTCTCCCAAAAATAAACATTTAAAAAATTTTTAAAAGCACACCTCTGAAACTCCTTGTTAACTCATTTCTATCATGACCTTCCTCAGAGTCAAGGTGCACCATTATGAATTTTGGGTCAAATGATTCCTGTGTTTTCCCTTAGAGTTTTACTACCTATGTATGCATTCTATTAATAGGTTACAGTTTTAAGTTTTCTGTATATTTACATACATTTATGCCTGACATTCATATACACACAGGAGTTCATGCGTATGTGCCTATACATACATGTGTATGTACTTTTCTGTAAGTATACACTGCATGAAATTTTCTACAGCTCATTTTTTTTTTTTTCCTCCCCAGGGCTTCAGGATTCACATATCAATGAGGGAAGATGAAGTTCATGACTGTCATGCCCTTCTGGAGTTTTCGTTGAAGGGGTAGGTCAACTGCTTATTTTAGTACAAATATATTTAAGGCATACAGTGTGGTGACCCGATATGTAGGTTGACATGATCATGACTGTCAAGCTGATAAACACCTCCTCTCCTCACATAGTTACCACTGTGACGGGCGCACCTAAAACCTCCTCTTAGCACATCCAGTGTTCGATACAGAATTGCCAACTGCCATCCTCGTGCGGTTTAGGAGATCCCAGGACTCGGTCATTCCACAGAGCTGCCACTTTGCGCCCATTTCCCCACCACCTACTGTCGGCTTCTACATGTTCAACTTTTTAGATTTCATGGGAGAGGTTTTTCTTCTGGGTCCGGCTTATTCCACTTAGCATGTCCTCCACATTCATCCATGGTGCTGCAAGTGACAGGGTCTCCCTTTTCACAGCTGAGCTTTTCACTATACCACAAGTTCTGTATCCGTCTGTCAACAGGCACTTAAGTGGTTTCCTCATTTAAGCTATTAGGAATAGTTCATTTGAACTTGAGGGTGAATTCCAAAATCCCGATTTCATTTCGCCTGAGTAAATACCCAGAAGTGGTGGGCTAGATCACCTGGTAGTTCTAGCTTTTTGAGGAACCTCTATACTGTTCTTCACAGTGGCTGCACCAATTTACACGCCCCATCCCCCCAACAGTGCGTGAGTGTCCCTTTTCTCTATCTCAACATTTGTGATCTTGTATTTTCTTAACAGCATGAGGTGATGGAGCTCACTGCAGTTTGGACGGACACTTCCCTTGATCAGTGGAGATAAGCCCCTTTTCATATCCCTGTAGGACATTTATACATAATTAAAAATGGGGAGACATTTCTCAAAATAAGTTTTTTCCCTCTTTACAGCTACTGATCCATAGGAGTTCGTTAGACATTTTGAGTATTAACCCCTAATCGGTTACAGGGCTTGCAAGTATTTTCTCCCATCCTGCAGGGTGACTTCATTTTATTGACGGCTCCTCTTGGTATGTCAAAGTTGATAAGTTTGACGTAGTTGTGCTCATTCACTTTTGCTTTTGTTGCCCGTGTCTCAGTCACATCCCAAGAAGTTACTGCCAATGCCAATATCAAGGAGCTATTTCATGTTCTCTCGGGAGTTTTGACGGGTTACTATTTACATTTAAGTCTTTATTGTTTTAGTTCTTCTGCATGGTTTAAGGGTCCAATTTCATTCTTTTGCATGTCGATACTCAGTTTTCCCAGTACCACTGAGGAGAATATATTGTGTATTTTTGGTGCCCTTGTCAGAAGCTGGTTCACCATATTTACTTGGATCTCCAGGCTCTCTATTCCCAAAGTCTATGCTAGTTCTCATGCCAGCGTCCTACCGTTATGATTAATGTTCACTTACAAAAAGCCCACAGCTAACGATCAACAATGGGGAAAGGTAAAGAGCTCTTCCTCTAACACTCAGCCCAAGGCAAGGATACTCACAGCACTTGTATTCAACACAATACTGTATTTAAGAGCAAGGGCTAGCAGGCCAAAAAAGAGAAGGTATTCAACTCAGAAGAGGAGTAAAACTATGCTTGCAGAAGACACGATCTCATAGGCAGAAAACCTTGAGGACTCCACAGAACCACTGAAACCAAAATTCTATGAAGTGGAAGAACAGAAAGCATACAAAAATAGTTGTATTTCTTTACATAAATAATTTCCATTAAAAGGAAACCAAAAAACGATCCCATTTAAAGTTGTATCAAGAGGAGTTCTGGCTTAAGATGGCAATATAGGAAGAGAGAACTCATCTCCACAGAACCAAATTCCACCTACTAACAAACCATTCCTCCTGAAGAAAAACCGAGGGCAGGACAAAAAGCTTCCCAACTGAAGAGAGAACTGCAAGAGATGTGGACATGGTAACAAGAGGAACCCCCAACACTGCCACTGGGGATGGACAGTACGTAGGGACCAAGAACAGATCCCTCCGTCCTTGGGCAAGAGGAAAAAAAGCTGCAGTATTCAAGAGAAAGTAGCATGCAAAAGAGACAACACTAGGAACTCTGGGAAGCAGTGGGGAAGTTGCAGGAAAGTTCTCCAGGTCAGAGGGACTAGAGAACTACATGGTTTATGTTCCCACCTGACCTCGGGACAGAAAAGCATTGGTCATACAAGGAGACATGAAAAGGAAGCTGGGTTGCAATACGTGTATTTGACAAAATACTTTTTAAAAAAGGCTCAAGAGACCAAGGATAATATATAATCCTGAAGGGAATAATCCAACAAAGAGATACAACAATTTTAAGTATTTATGCACCAATATATAAAACTAAGAAATAGCAATACAGTAATAAGAGACTTTAACACCCCCCACATACATCACTGGATAGCTCAAACAGAAAACAAGGAAATGGCAGCTTTGAAGGACACATTCCACCATATAGATATAACAGATACCTTCAGAACCATCCATCCTGAAATAGAATATACGTTCTTTCTGAGTGCACATGGAACACTCTCTAACATTCTCTAGAATAGATCACCTAGTAGGCCACAAAACAAGTCTCAACCAGCTCATCAAGATTGAAGTCATACCATGCATCTTTTCTGACAAGGCTATGAAATTATCAATCACAAGAAAAAAAATCTGGAAAGAACACAAACACATGGAGGTTAAATAACAGTTTAACAATGAATGTCAACCAGGAAACCAAAGAGGAAATAACAAAACACATGAAGACAAACAAAGATGAACACACAATGGTCCAAAATCTTTGGGATACAGCAAAAGCTATCCTAAGAGGAAGTTTATAGCAATTCAGGCCTACCTCAACAAGCAAGAAAGCTCTCAAGGTAACCTTACCTGAAGCAGCTAGAAAAACAAAACCGAAAACAGTAAAAGGAAATAAAGATTTGAGCAGAAATAAGCAAAATAGAATCAAAAATGGACCTATGAAACCAGAACCTGGTTCTTTGAGAAGATCAACAGAATTGATAAATCTTTAGCCAAAATCCTGGGCTGGGGGGAACCACACACAAAAAATTCCACAAAACTCAAAATCAGACTAGACCACCACAAAACTACAAAAGCTTACAAAGGAGTATTATGAAAAATTATATGCCAATCCAGAGAAATGGATAGTTTTCCTAGAAAAATTCCCCAAACTGACTAAGAAATAGAAAAAATTTTTAACAGTCCAATTGCCAGCAATGAAACTGAATCAGTAATCAATTCCCAACATCACCACCACCCCCCCAGGACCAGACCACTTCACTTATAGACCACTTCAATTATACCAAACATTTAAAAAAGAATCCATACTGCAGCACCTGGGTGGCTCAGTCAGTGAAGGGACCCACTCTTAGTTTTGGCTCGGTTCATGACCTCATGGTTCATGAGTTTGAGCCCCATTTTGGGCTCCATGCTGATGGTGCAGAGCCTGCTTGGGATTCTCTCTCCTCCTCCCTCAAAATAAACTTTAAAAAATTTTTAAATATTTCAAGAAAAATCTGTACCTGTTCTTCTCAAACTATTCAAAAAAAAAAAAAAAAAAAAAAAAAAAAAAAAAAAAAAAAAAAAAAAAAGCAATACAACAGAAAGAAAAGGAGAGCTTCCAAATTCACTTTGTGAAGCCAGCTTTACCCTGATACTAAAAGTAGATAAAGACACTGGAAAAAAAAAAAAATACTACAGCAGGTCACTATTTCTGATGAACATAGATGCAAAAATCCTCAGTATTAGCAACAAAAATCCAAAACATTAAATCATTCACCAGATCAAGTGGGATATTCCTGGAATACAAGAGTGGTTCAATATTGGCAAATCAATCCACATGATACATCAACAAAAATGATAAAACACAATCATTTCAATAGATACAGAAAAACATTTGACAAAGTATATCAATTCATGATAAAAAAAAAAAAAACCCTCAACAAAATAGGTTTAGAGGGAACATAACATGGTGAGGACCATCTATGAAAAACTCATGACTATCATCCTCCTCTATGGTGAAGAACAGCTTTTCCCTCAAGATTAGGAACAAGACAAGGATCACATTCACCACTTTTTCTAAACGTAATACTGGAAGTACTGGCCACATCCAGCCAAACAAAGCAGGATTTTGATAAAGAAACACTAGCACTATTTTCAGATGACTGACTAGTACACATAGAAAATCCTAAAGATACTATCAAAGAAAACTACTGGAAGTAATAAAATCAGGCAAGTGGCATGATACAAATTTAATGCCCAGACATTGGTATCATTGGTAACATTTCTATCCCTTAACAAGGTTGCAGAAAATACAGAGACAATCCCATTTACAATTACACCAAAAATAATTACCTAGGAATAAACTTAACCAAAGAGGTAAAAGACCTGTAACCCCAAAAACTAAAAACAAAACACCAGTGAGAGAAATTGACACAAATGGAAAGATATTCCATCTGCATGAATCAGAAGTCATGATGTCAAAATGTCCATATTGCCCAATCTACAGATTCAATGCAATTGCTATCAAAATTCCAATGGCATTTTTCATAAAACTAGAACACATTAATCTTAAAACTTGTATGGAACCACAGAATACCCCAAATAACCAGAGCAATCCTAAGAATAAAGCTGGAGGTAACAATTCTAGATTTAATATGTTACACAAAGCCATAATAATCAGAACAGTATGGTGTTAGCACAAAAATAGACACATAGATCAATAGAACAGAATGGAGAGCCAAGGAATAAACCTACAATTATATGGTCAATTTGTCTTTGACAAAGACGACATAGAGATGGCCTACAGACATGTAATGAGCAATATCGAGCAACTTCTCATCAGGGATATGTATAACAAAACCACAATACTACATTACCTCACAGCTGTTAGAATGGCTACAATCAAAAACAACCAACTGATCCATCCATGTTGTTGCAAATAGTAAGATTTCATTCTTATGGCTGAGTGAAATAAAAGAAGTCAGGAATAGCATGATTTCACTCCTATGCAATTCAAGAAAAAAGAACCCCCCCTCAAAATACCCCGAGACTCTTAACTATAGAGAACCGATGGTTATCAGAAGGGAAGTGGGTGGGGATATGAAGTATGTGGAGGGTTTTAAAGAGTACTTTTCATGAAGATCACCCAGTAATATACAGAATCATTCAATCCCCAGATTGCACACCTGAGACTCATGTAACACTGTATGTTAATTATACTGGAATTAAAATTTTGAGACTGAAGTACTTAATACAGCCTCTTCAGATAACCAAAGTAGTTGTGCAGCAAGAGAAAATTAAATTGAAATGGCCGTAAGTGGATATAAGGAAAATATGAATAAAAAGGTATAAATTATGACAATGTATATGTAAGATGTGGAGAAGTAAAAAAGGGAAATTTTTTTTAAGAATAGGACTGAACTTAAGTCACTGAATTAATATGGACCCCTATTTACTTAGGTTATGTATGAACCTCATGGTCTCCACAGACCCAAAACCTAGGATATCCCCCTAAAAAAACAAATAAGTCTAAACATTATACTCATTGATTGGAAAGAACAAGATGAAACTTTGTACAAAACAAGAAAACATTTTAAATGGTAATTAAGTACATATCAAAAAAATACTTTAGATTATCTAAATTCTCAAATCTAAAGACAGAGTGGCAGAATGGAGAAAAAGGGATCTGTATGCTGCCTATAAAAGGCTCACATCAGACCTAAAGATCTATATAAACAAAGTGAAGGAACAGAGGAACATTCACATGCAAACTGAAGTACAAAAGGAAAGCAAGAGTAGCAATACTTATAGCAGACAAAATATACTCTAAAACAAAGACCATAACAAGAGACTAAGACAACCATTACACATTGATAAAGGGACCTAATCAACAAGATGACATAACATTGTAAATATCACAAGTGCTCTCCTTAATACCCATCATCCATTTAGCCCATCCCCTGAGGAGCACTGGGTCTTTTAGGTAAGAGATGAATCACTAAATTCTACTCCTGACATCAACATTACACTATGTTAGCTAGAATTTTAAAACTTGATACAAAAAAAAAAAAGATGTAAATGCCTATGTACCCAACCCTGAAGCATCTAAATACATAAAGCAAACATTGACAAAAAACTAATAGCAATGCAATAGTTTGGGACTAAAACTGCATTTACATCAATGGATAGATAATCCAGAGAGGAAATCAATGAGGCAACAAGGTCTTTGACACATTGGATCAGATGGACCTAACATATCCAGAACATTCCGTTGAAAAATGGAATACATATTCAAGCACAGATGGAACATTTTCCAGAATAATGTATTCAGCTGTAAAACAAACCTCAATAGATTTAAGTTTGAAATCATACTATGCTTTTTTCTGGTCACAACTATGTAAAACTAGAAGCTTAAAAAAATAATAGGACAAAAACCAAACACATGGATACATGGAAGCAACTAATGGGTCAATTGAGCAATCAAAGAAGAATTTAAAATATACATAGATACAAATGAAAACCGTCTGAAAAATCTCTGGGACACAGCAGGAATAGTTTCAAGAGGGAATTCTAGAGCATTACAGGCCTACCTCAAGAAACAAGTTCAAACAATGTAACTTTACACCTATAGGAAATAACAGACTAAAACACAGAAAATTAGTGAAATCAAGAGCTAATCCTTTGACAAGGTTGACAAACCATTAGCCAGACTCAAGAAGAAAAAAAAAAAGGACTCAAATCATATCACACAAATACAAAGGATTATAATACTATGAAAAATCATATGCTAACAAACTTGGCAACCTAGAAGAGATGGATAAATTCTGAGAAACAATCTTCCAAAAATGAACCAGGAGGAAATATATCTGGACAGATGGATTACAAGTAACAAAATTGAACTGGTAATCAAAAAACTATCAAAAAACTACCAAAAAACGAAAGTTCAGGACAAGATGGGTTCACAGTGAATTCTACCATTTAAATATGAGTTCATACTTATTCTCCTCAAACTATTCTGAAAAAAATAGAAAAGGAAAGTATTACCCTGATACCAAAACTAGATGAAGACCCCACACAAAAAGGAAACTATAGGCCAATTTCCCTGAAATAGATAGAAAAATCCCGAGCAAAATAATGGCAAAACACCTAAAACAATACATCAAAAAGATCATTCACCACAATCAGGTGGGATTTATTCCTGGAATGCAAGAATGGTTCAATACTCACGCTACTGGGTATTTACCCAGGAAAAACAAAGCCATTAACTTGAAAAGATATGTGCCTCTACGTTTATTGCAGCATTATTTGCAACAGCCAAGACCTAGAAGCAACTTAAGGGTCCATCAACAGATGAATGGATAATGATGATGCATGTATATACAATGGAACATCACACAGCCTTTAAAAAGGAGGAAATCGTGGCATTTCCAACAACATGGATGGACCTTGAGGTTGCTATTCTAAGTCAAATAAATCATACTAAGACAAATACCATAGGATTCTACTCATAAATGCAATCTAAAAAAATAACAGAAAAAGAATGAGAACTATAGAGAATTGATGGTTGCCAGAGTAGAGAGTGGAGGGGGAGGGGATGATCAAAATGTGTAGAGGGAGATACAGGCCTCCTTGTGGATTAAGTTCCAGAAATGAGAAGCAAAGCATAAGGAATACAGTCAATAATATTGTAATAGCAATGTAGTAGGGCAAGTGATAGTTCTACTCATGAACACAGTATATGGTATAAACTTGTCTCATCACAAAGTTGTACACCGAGAAGTAACTGTATGAACTATACTAAAAAAGGCCATTAGCGTAACAAGTTGTATGAAATGGACATTTAGGAGTCCATTTATCCAAGGAAGATCCATACACTGAAAATTATAAAGAACACTGATTAAAGACATTGAAGACACAAATGAAAGATCTCCCTATTTCATGGATTGGAAGAACATTATTAAAAAAGTCCTTCCTATGCAAAGCATTCTACAAATTCAATTTAATTACCCAAATTCCAAAGAAATTTTTCACAGAAAATTCTAGAATTCATATGTAATCACAGACCCTGAAGAGGCAAAGTAATCCTGAGATAAAGAATTGGTGAGAGTGAAGATGGCAGAACAGCATGGAAATTTTTTTTGTGTGTCTCACATCCATGAAATACAGCCAGACCGACACTACTGATTTGAGGATTAACACAACAATCTGCACAACCTGAACCACAGAATTGAGAAAAAAGGTTTTCAATTTCTATTAAAAATATTTTTCAAGTTTTTACATTTTTTGCTTTTATGTAATTTTTTCAAATTCTATTTTACAACCATTTTATTTTAGTCTACTACAGTGTATTCACTTTTTCAAATTTTAAAATTTTTCTTTTTCATTTTTCTTGAATACAGAAAAATTCATTTTTTTAGTTTTATTAAAATATTCTTTAATTTTTTCCACTATATTCTTTACTTTTGTGTAAATTTTTTCAAATTCTATTTTACTCCCATCACATTTTAGTCTACTTCAGTGTATTCATTCTTTCAAATTCTGAAATGATTTCTTCCCCTTTTCCTGCAATCTTTCAAACCACTTTCAACACCCAGACCAAAGCACACCTAGGATCTAGCATCACTTATTCAATTTTGTGTATTTTTAATTTTAATATTTTTTTAAATTTTTTTAATTTTACTTTTTCTACCTCAATTCCTTTTCTCCCTTCAAAATGACAAAACAAAGTAATTCACCCCAAAAGAAAGAACACCTAAGAAACGACAGCCAGGGATTTAACCAAAACAGAAGATGTCTGAACCAGAATTCAGAATCCCAATACTACTAGTTGGTAGTTGAAAATAGATTAGAATCCCTTTCTGCAGAGATAAAAGTAAAAAAAATAGCCAGAACAAAATTAAAAATGCTATAACTGAGCTGCAATCACAGATGGATGCAGCGGCAGCAAGGATGGATGAGGCAGAACAGAGAACCAGCGTTATAGAGGACAGGAAGCAGAAAAGAGGGAGATTAAGTCCAAAGAGCAGTATCTAAGAATTAGAGAAATCAGTGACTCATTAAAAAGGAACAGCGTCAGAATCATAGGCATCTCAGAAGAGGAAGAGAGAAATGGGGGTAGAAAGGTTATTGTGAGCAGATCATAGCAGAATACTTTCCTAACCTGGGGAAAGACACAGACATCAAAATCCAGGAAGCACAGAGGACCCCCATTAAACAAAAACCAACTATCAACAAGGCATATCATAGTCAAATTCAAAAAATACTCAGGCAAGGAGAGAATCACAAAAGCAGCAAGGGGAAAAAAAAAAAGTCCCTAACCTACAAGGGAAGACAGATCACACATGCAGACCTACTGACAGAAACTTGGCAGGCCAGAAAGGAGTGGCAGGATATAGTCAATGTGCTGAATCAGAAAAATATGCAACCAAGAATTCTTTATCCAGCAAGGCTGTCATTCAAAATTGGAGAGAGAAAGTTTCCCAAACAAAAGTTAAAGGAGTTTGTGACCACTAAACTAGCCCTGCAAGAAATTTTAAGGAGGACTCTGATGGGAGAAAGATGGAAAAAAAATATATATATTCATGGGTGACACACACACACACACACACTAAAAGCAGCAAAGATTAGACCACCACCAGAAACTCCAACTCTGTAAGAACATAATAGCAATAGATTCATATCTTACAGTACTCACTCTAAACATCAATGGACTCAATGCTCCAATCAAAAGACATAGGGTAACAGGATGGATAAGAAAACAAGCTCCATCTATATGCTGTTTACAAGAGACCCACTTTAGACCTACAGACAACCTTCAGATTGAAAATAAGGGCATGGAGAACCATCTATCATGCTAATGGTCAACAAAAGAAAGCCAGAGTAGACATACTTTTTTTTTTCAATATATGAAATTTATTATCAAAATGGTTTCCATACAATACCCAGTGCTCATCCCAAAAGGTGCCCTCCTCAATACCCATCACCCACCCTTCCCTCCTTCCCACCTCCCATCAACCCTCAGTTTGTTCTCAGTTTTTAACAGACTCTTATGCTTTGGCTCTCTCCCACTCTAACCTTTTTTTTTCCTTCCCCTTTCCCATGGGTTTCTGTTAAGTTTCTCAGGATCCACATAAGAGTGAACCATATGGTATCTTTCTCTGTATGGCTTATTTCACTTACCATCACACTCTCCAGTTCCATCCACGTGGCTACAAAGGGCCATATTTCATTCTTTCTCATTGCCCTGTAGTACTCCATTGTGTATATAAACCACCATTTCTTTATCCATTCGTCAGTTGATGGACATTCAGGCTCTTTCCATAATTTGGCTATTGTTGAGAGTGCTGCTATAAACATTGGGGGTACAAGTGCCCCTATGCATCAGTACTCCTGTATCCCTTGGGTAAATTCCCAGCAGTGCTATTGCTGGGTCATAGGGTAGGTCTATTTTTAATTTTCTGAGGCACCTCCACACTGTTTTCCAGAGTGGCTGCACCAATTTGCATTCCCACCAACAGTGCAAGAGGGTTCCCGTTTCTCCACATCCTCTCCAGCATCTCTAGTCTCCTGATTTGTTCATTTTGGCCACTCTGACTGGCATGAGGTGATATCTGAGTGTGGTTTTGATTTGTATTTCCCTGATAAGGAGCGACGTTGAGCATCTTTTCATGTGCCTGTTGGCCATCCAGATGTCTTCTTTAGACAAGTGTCTATTCATGTTTTCTGCCCATTTCTTCACTGGGTTATTTGTTTTTCGGGTGTGGAGTTTGGTGAGCTCTTTATAAATTTTGGATACTAGCCCTTTGTCTGATATGTCATTTGCAAATATCTTTTCCCATTCCATTGGTTGCCTTTTAGTTTTGTTGGTTGTTTCCTTTACTGTGCAGAAGCTTTTTATCTTCATAAGGTCCCAGTAATTCATTTTTGCTTTTAATTCCCTTGCCTTTGGGGATGTGTCAAGTAAGAGATTGCTACATAGAGTAGCCATACTTCTATCAGACAATCTAGACCTTAAAATAAAGACTGTATCAAGAGATGCAGAAGGACATTATATGCTAATCAAGGGGTCTATCCACCAAGAAGACCTAACAATTGTAAACATTTATGCACCAAACGTGTAGCACCCAAATATATAAATCAATCACAAACGTAAAGAAACTCATTAATAGTACTACCATAATAGGAGACTTCAGCACCCTACTCACAGCAATGGACACATTATGTAATCAAAAAATCAACAAGGAAACAATGGCTTTGAATGACACACTGGATCAGATGGACTGAACAGATATATTCAGAACATTTCATCCTAAAGCAGAATATACATTCTTCTCCAGTGCACATGGAATGTTCTCCAGAATAGACCATATACTGGGACACAAATAAGCCCTAAGCACAAAAAGATCAAGATCATACTGTGCATATTTTCAGACTACAACACTATGAAACTCCATCAACCACAAGAAAAAGTTTGGAAAGGTAACAAATACTTGGAGACTTAAAATCCTACTAAAGAATGAATGGGCTAACCAAGAAGTTAATGAGGAAGTTAAAAAGTATACGGAAGGCAATGAAAATAACACCACAACCCAAAAACCTCTGGGAGGCAGTCATAAGAGGAAAGTACATAGCAATCCAGGCCTTCCTAAAGAAGAAAGATCTCAGATACACAACCTAACCTTATGCCTTAAGGAGCTGGAAAAATAGCAAAACCCAAAACCAGCAGAAGACAGGAAATTATCAATAAAGATTAAAGCAGAAATTAATGCTATCGAAACCAAAAAAAACAGAACAGATTAATGAAACCAAAAGCTGGTTCTCTGAAAGAATTAAAATTGATAAACCACTAGCCAGTTTTATCAAAAAGAAAAAAGACCTAAATAAAATCAAGAATGAAAAAGGAGAGATCACAACACAACAGAAATAGATTATGAGCAATCATATTCCAATAAAACGGGCAATATGGAAGAAACATTCCTACACACATATACACTACCAAAATTGAACCAGGAAGAAACAAATTTGAACAGACCCATAACCAGTAAGGAAATTGAATTAGTAATCAAAAATCTGCCAAAAACAAGAGTCCAGGGCCAGATGGCTTTCCAGGATAATTCTACCAAGCATTTAAGGAAGAGTTAACACCTATTCTCTTGAAGCTGTTCCAAAAAACAAATGGAAGGAAAACTTCCAAACTCTATGAAGCCAGCATTACCTTGATTCCAAAACCAGACAGAGACCCCACTAAAAAGGAGAACTATAGACCAATATCCCTGATGCACATGGATGCAAAAATCCTCAACAAGGTATTAGCCAACCGGCTCCAACAATACATTAAAAAAATTACCACGACCAAGCAGGATTTATATCTGGGATGCAGGGCTGGTTCAATATCCGCAAAACAATTCACATGATTCATCACATCAATAAAAGGACAAGAACCATAAGATCCTCTCAACAGATGCAGAGAAAGCATTTGACAAAATATAGCATCCTTTCTTGATAAAAACCCTCAATTAAGTAGGGATAAAAGGAGCATACCTCGAGATCATAAAAGCCATGTATAAGACCTAGTGCTAATATCATCCTCAATGGGAAAAAACTGACAGCATTCCCCCTAAAGTCTTAGCCTCTGCAATCATACAACACAAAGAAATAAAAGGCATCCAAATCAGCCAGGAGGAGGTCAAATGTTCACTCTTTGCAGATGACAGGATACTTTATATAGAAAACCCAAAAGATTCCACCAAAAAACTGCTAGAATTGATTCACGAATTCAGCAAAGTTGCAGGATAGAAAATCAATGCACAGGAATCAGCTGCATTCCTATACACCAACAATGAAATGACAGAAATCCAGGAATCTATCCCATTTACAGTTGTACCAAAAATAATACCTAGGAATAAATCTAATCAAAGAGGTGAAAAATCTATACACTGAGAACTATAGAAAGCTTATGAAAGAAATTCCACACTCCTGGACAGGAAGAACAAATATTGTTAAAATGTTGGTACTACCCAAAGCAATCTACATAGTCAACGCAATCTCTATCAAAGTAACACCAGCATTCTTCAGAGAGCTAGAACAAATAATCCTAAGATTTGTATGGAACCAGAAAAGACCCTGAATAGCCAAAGCAATCTTGAAAAAGAAAACCAAAGGAGGTGGCATCACAATCCCAGACTTCAAGCTATACTAGAAAGCTGTGATCATCAAGACAGTATGGTACTGGCACAAGAACACTCAGATCAATAGAACAGACAACCCAGAAATGGACCCACAAACATATGGCCAACTCATCTTTGACAAAGCAGGAAAGAATATCCAATGGAATGACAGTCTCTTCAGCAAGTGGTGCTGGGAAAACTGGACAGCAACATGAAGAATGAACCTGGACCACTTTCTTACACCGTATGCAAAAATAAGTTCAAAATGGATGAAAGACCTAAATGTAAGACAGAAAGCCATCAAAATCCTCGAGGAGAAAACAGGCAAAAACCTCTTCAACCTCAGCCGCAGCAACTTCTTACTCAACACGTCTCCAGAGGCAAGGGCAACAAAAGCAAAAATCAACTACTGGGACCTCATCAAAATGAAAACTTCTGCAAAGCAAAGGAAACAATCAGCAAAACTAAAAGGCAACTAATAGAATGGGAGAAGATATTTGCAAGTGACATATCAGATAAAGGCTTAATACCCAAAATCTATAAAGAACTTCTCAAACTCAACACCCAAAAAACAATCCAGTGAAGAAATGGGCAAAAGACATGAATAGACACTTCTCCAAAGAAGGCATCCAGACGGCCAGCCAACACATGAAAAAATGCTCAACATCACTCATCAGGGAAATACAAATCAAAACCATAATGAGATACTACCTCACACCTGTCAGAATGGCTAACAATAACTCAGGCAACAAATGTTGGCAAGGATGTGGGGAAAGAGGATCTCTTTTGCACTGTTGGCAGGAATGCAAGCTGGTGCAGCCCCTCTGGAAAACAGTATGGAGGTTCCTCAAAAAACTAAAAATAGAACTACTCTATGACCCAGTAATTGCACTACTAGGCATTTATCCACAGGATGCAGTGTGCTGTTTCAAAGGGACACATGCACCCACGTTTATAGCAGCACTATCGACAATAGCCAAAGTATGGAAAGAGCCCAAATGTCCATCAACAGATGAATGGATAAAGAAGATGTGATTATACACACACACACACACACACACACACACACACACACAATGGAGTATTACTTGGCAATCAAAAAGAATGAAATCTTTCCATTTGCAATTACATGGATGGAACTGGGGGGGTATTATGCTAAGTGAAATTAGAGAAAGACAATCATGATTTCACTTCTATGAGGACTTTAAGAGAAAACAGATGAACATAAGGGAAGGGAAACAAGGGGATGTGCTAAAAGGGTAAGAGGCATTAAGGAATCTACTCCTGAAATCATTGTTGCACTATATATTAACTGATACAGATGTAAATTTAAAAAAGTTAAAATAAAAAAAAAAAAAAAAACCAAAGAACTGGTGGGGTAGCTGGGTGGCTCAGTTAAGCGTCTGACTCTTGATTTCAGCTCAGGTCACAAATGTCACACAATTCACAAGCTCAAGCCCCATGTTGGGCTCCACACTGAGCATGGAGTCTGCTTGGGATACTCTCTCTGCCCCTCCCTGGCTCTCAAAAAAACTTAAAAACAGGCTCTGTGCCATAGGTCTTGGTAATGAATCTTTAGGTCTGACACCTAAAGCATAAGCAACAAGGAGCAGAACTAAAAAGCTCCTACACAGTAAAAGAACAAAGTGAAAGGGCAACACAGTGGCAAAAGAGATTTTCAGACCATATCTGATAAGGAGTTAGTCTACAAAATGTATTAAAAAACTCCCACAAAAGCAGGGAAAAAAATAATCCAATAAAGACACTCTACTAATAGCCAACAGGTACGTGAAAAATGCTCAACCATTAGCCATTAGAAAACACATCAGAACCACAAGGAAGCATCACCTCACACCTGTTAGACGGGCTATATAAAAGGGGTAACAGATGCCGGTGTCGAGAAACAGGAAGTCTGTTTTTAAGGTTATTTGGGTGGGGTGGGGGGGGGGGAAGCAGTAAAGGGAGGGAGACAAAATCCCAAGCAGGCTCCACACGGTCAGTGCAGAGCCCAGCGTGGGGCTAGAAGTCACAAACCGTGAGATCATGACCAGAGCCAAAGTCAGACGCTTGACTGATATGGTATACACCCACCTGCCTGTAGAGTATTGCTCAGTCCTAAGAAAGGAGGAAACACGGCTATTTCCAACAGCACAGACATTGAGGGCATTACCACCAAGCAAAATAAGCCAGAGGAAAACCTACTGCCTGATGTCACAGTTTGCATCTAAAAACAAAAGCCAAACCCATCAGATTTGTGGTTACCAGAGACCCGGGCCAGACGTCAGGGAATGGAGAAGGTGGCAAAAAGGCACAGGGTTTGAACTGTAAGATAAGCAAGCGTTCACGATGTAATGTAAAAACTGTTCATCACTGCTGTATGATGTATGCCCAAGTTGTTGGGAGTAAACCCTAAGAGTTCTCATTCCAAGGAAAGAATAGAAAACTTCTGGTTTTATCTTACCTATAGGAGAGGACAGATGTTAGCTAAGCTTGTTGTGGTAATCACGATACACGTTGTCAAACCTTTATGCTGTATGGTTTATTAAATTCAGGATTGACCCTCATGACTCTCTGGAAACTGGCAAGACCAGGATATGGCTCACGGCACCATCACCAACGTCATCCATCACCAACATAGACCACACGTCAACAAACCCCAGTGCCAGCTTCCCAGAAGCCATTCTTCCACATCACCCCGTCCTGACTTTTACAGAAATCACTTTTCGTGTTTTACCCCATCACAGGTGCTCAACACCAGTTCAATTTGGACTTTCGTGAAAGTGCAGTTTTGAGTTTAGTTTGCTGTTGTGCAAATCACGGATTTAGTACCATGAACTAATGTTTTACTGCAAATGCTAACACTCCACTGAATGTCCTACGACACAGGTATCTATTATGCTTTTGAGGCATTTTTACCCCAGTCTGTTGCTTTTGTAAATAACGCCTACTCTCCAACGTGTATACGGGCACATAGTTCTGTAGGGAAATATGTTTGAAAGGCTTTCCAAGTCAGTCTTAATTTATGCAACTCTAGTGGCCTATGCTAAATTGTTCTCAAAAGTGCTTGAAAATGATTCAAACTCCATTATTTTCTGCATATGAGAGCACTGCTGGTTCTATATACATATTGCAAATACGTGATACCCCTGTGGTATGTCCCTTTATTCCAGTCTTTCCATAAACACAAGTTCTTAATTATAATGTCCGATTAGTTACTGGTTTCTCCAGACTTTTCTCCACAGTTTATGAAAACATTCTAGAATTGAGAAGGCTATGCTATTTTGTATCCACAACGCTTATGTTTGCAATGATAGAGTAAGCAGCTTTTTAAAATATGGTTCTACAAGTAACCAGTTTCTGCAGGCCCCCTACTACATTGTATTTTTCCATCCTGGAGTAATTTATCTTAATTACAGTAACTTAAAAAAAAAAAAAAAAAGCTACAGTAGGAGCACCCTGGGTGGCTCAGTCGGTTAAGTGACTTTGGCTCAGGTCATGATCTCAGTTTGCGAGCTCAAGCCCTGTGTAGGGCTCTAGGGCTGACAGCTGGGACCCTGGAGCCTGCTTCGGATTCTGCATCTCCCTCTCTGCCCCTCCCCTGCTTGTTCTCTCAAAAAATATTAAAAAAAAAAAAAAAGCTACAGTAATCCAGTAGAGGAAGCTTTCCCACCAATTTTCTCCTAAATTTTTGGCTATTCTTGACTTTTTATCCCCATGTAGGTCTTAGAGTCATCTTATCAAGCTTCATAATCTGTTATTTTCATTAGAGATTCAAGTAATCTATATTTGGAGGGATAATTAACATTTTCATAATCCCCTTTGTCTTGTTTTCGTATTAAGGCAATCCTGGCCTCAAAGATGGGTGGGGTTTATTATCTGAAAGTTTCAAATTTGTCTTTATATTTTGTAGAGTATCCTAAAATATGGCCTCAGAAATTACTTCAGGTGTGTGTGGTGGCTCAGCTGATTGAGTGTCCGTCCAACTCTTGACTTTGGCTCAGACATGATTCACCGTTCACAGGTTTGAGCCCCTAGTCCAGCTTTGCTGACCGTGCAGAGCCTGCCTGGGATTCTCTGCCCCTCCCCACCGTACGCTCAAAAAGAATGTTATAGTTGGTTTAGATTGCATTTTTCTAGTTAATTACCTTAAATTTAAATCAAATATAGAACTAAGTCAGTCAAGATCTTAGTTTTATCTCCGTCCATTTGTATTTAACGTCACCGCTGACGTGTTTAAATCTTTTTCATTCTACTTGCATTACTTGTTCTTTGTCCCCCGTTTTAGTCTTTTAAAAACTTTTCGGATTTTCCTTCTAGTCTATTAAACACAATGTTTGAAGAGAGCAGGGAGACGATTGGGTTATCTCACAACCAACTTCCACCTTTCATTTATCGAGCTGTAAATTCCATGGGACTTCTGGCTTGTCCAGATATTTGCCCAACCACGATCCATTCATCAGAGGATGCACTTAGAAAATCCAGGAACATTTAAAGTATAGAAAAACCATTTGCAGAGGGATCAAGAGTAGGAAGGCATCAGAGTTCCTAAGTTTACCTGAGCTTTTTAGATAAAAGATGTGAGGCCGACGTTTAAGAATGAACATCTTGTAAAGTTCTTTTCCAGGGAAGCAGGAGTACAGGGGAGGCAGTGTGGAGAAGAACCGATGAAAGGAGGTACTGAGCAGACCCCAGCATCAGGGACAAGCATGGCTGACTGCCCAGTGTTCCAAGACATTTTCACAAAGACCTTACTTACACAGGAGATTTAGAACAGGCGATCTAGGGAAACCACAGAGAAGGCAGGCTCCAGCTCTGCCCTAATTCTCCCTCCTCCCATAGGTCAAAGGTCACCGCTCTACAATTTCACATCACACCACCTTGCCCCTTTCAGGAGGGCCCTGGAGAGCCCAGGAATCCACTAAGTGCAGGACAGCCAGGAGAGAGGGGCAGGGGTCTCACTCTGTCCATCTGCTGCTGCGTGTGGCCCAGATTCACGGCAGGAGAGGCCCAAACATCAACCTGCTCTGACAACTTATCCAGAACACCAACTACAGTGGTCTGGCCAAAACCCAAGTCTCAGGGAGAAGGGGAGATATGTGAAGGTCCAGGAGCAGGGTTATGTGCAGGACTGTTCACACTCTTCCTCAGACCTGCTGGACCCTATATCACACTTCTATCAGGGCCTTGAAGGGGATGCCCTCCATTCTCGCCCCCAAGAGACCTACGGATTCGAAGCCTCAAGTGATGGCATGCCGTATTCTCCTACAGAAGTCAGAAGACAGTCGGCAAAGCAGATGTTAGTTCCCCTTAGTGTAGGTGGTGCTGTGTTGTAAATGCTACCAGTTACCTTCCCCCACCCCTGCCAGCTCGTTTAGATTTGCCTCACCTTTAACCAGAACTCAGGTTTGGGCTGCAGGGGTGATGGGAGCACAGTCTTCTAACACCCTGTCGCTTCTGACTGCCAGGATCTCCCTGTTATTGGTGAGCTGAGTACACAAGCACAGAGAGCTGGCCTAGTGAATAGCGGACTCCCCCCACGTCGGTCTAGAAGTCCTTGGTAAATGTGATGCTTGGCTGGGTTCTCTTCCTTGGTCTTCAGATTTTAACTAGTTTTTTCAGATTTTAAATTTCCCAGTTATGGTGAACTCTATGCTTTGCATTTATTCTGTACTTGACTCCTAGGACTTTTTGAATCCTGAGAGTATCAGCTTGGGAAAGTTTTTAGTCCTCTCCAATCCATTGTTCCAATTTACCTGCTTCTCCAACTACAGCAGGGGAGGAGCAGAGAGGGAGGGATACACCGAATCTGAAAGCAGGCTCCAGGATCTGAGCTATCAGCACAGAGACTGACATGGGGCTCGAAACCCACGAACCATGAGATCCTCACCTGAGCCAAAGTTGGAAGTTAACTGAGCCACCCAGGTGCCTGTTTGTCCTATTTTTAGACAATGTTTTGTTTCCAAATGTGTAAAAATGCTTAAAGGCCTTATCCTTCTGATTTGTTGTACTGTGTTTTTAGGTCATGTACCCTCAATGCAGACTTTTTGCCAAAACTCCTGGTCCTTGAAGTCAGGAGAAATAGCAAATGTAACCCTTTATTAACTGTATGGTTACCTTTCCCAGTGTCCTTTGCAGATTCGAGTTCCTCTCTAGTGTCTTACTTTTGCCTCAAAGACTCCATTAGTTCTGGAAGAAAAGATTTAGCAACTTAAGCATTGGGCTATTTTCTCCTTTTTTTAAAGTTAGTTGTGATCATTTTTTTTTTCCCCCCCTCTGATCTTTGAATATGGCATCGCAAGGACTCCCGGCCTCCAGAGTTACTGAGGAGAGCTAGGAAATAGGCTGTATCAGCTTGTAGGGGCTCCCTTAGAGACGAGGAGTCCTTTCCTCCTGGCTAATAACTGCTTCGGTTTTTGACAAGTAAATGCTGCATGTGTCCAGGGGTGACTCACTTTTGGTTTATTTCACTTGAGTTTAACATTTTTAAAGTTTCCAGCCATTTCCTTCAAGCATCCTGTTTTCCCTTTTCCCTCCTCTAATACTGCATTATGCACATGTTTATGTTGAATAAGATCTCATAGGTCTAAATCTTCATTTTTCCTCATTCTTGATGTTCTTTTGCATGAATAATGTCAAGTATCTTCAAAATACTGATTCTTCAGGGCACTGGGTGGCTCAGTTAAGCATTTGATTTCAGCTCAGGGAGTTTGAGCCCCGTGTTGGGTTCTGTGCCGACAGCTCAGAGCCTGGAGCCTGCTTCAGATTCTGTATCTCCCTCTCTCTCTCTCTCTCTGCCTCTCCCCACTCATGTGGTGGTCTCTGTCTCTAAAAAAATGAGTAAACATTTTTAGAAGTTTCAAAATACTGATTCTTTTAACTGCTCAAATCTGCTGGTGAGCCTTTCCGTAAAATTTTTACCCCAAGTGTAGCTCCCATCTGTCACCACTCAAGGCTACTCTCTTTGACTATATTCCCTATACTGTACCTTTCATCCCTGTGAATTAATTCCATAACTGAAAGCCTTTACCTCTCCAGTATCATTTCCCATACCGCCCCCACACTTCAGGCCACCATTTCAATAGGATTCTGTGACTGAAACAATCCATTTGCTATGACCCAGTACATGTGATATACTTCATTGTATAAAAACTGAAGATTGAACACATGTCTCAAGAGGTGAATTGAAGTCCTTAAGTTCAACATTTGGGCTTCATGGATGATGGGTTTATTGATTTCCCCTTTGGGTAGTATTTCCCTTTTTAAAATTTTGGGAAGAAATCCTTTCAAATAGTACATGGCAGCTCTAGAGATTTACCATCTCAAAAATTTTGTTTTTTATCAAGTGTCTTGAATCTATTCCATGTCATTGTGGCCACTGAACTTTCTGCTCAGCTCATTGGTCATCTAATAACAAATGCCTGGAATCACGAAGTCTCCCAGGCTTAGTGGAATCTGTATGTGTACAGAGGTATGCTTTTAACACCCAGGGAGCTGAAAACTCTGGTTTAGCCTTCATTTCATCCTTATGTGCAACCACCAAACCAGAAAGCCTCAATCTTTCTTCTAGCTTTCCTGAGCACACAACATGGCCTAGGCATACACAAGACCTTCTGTGGTCCAAAGACTACACTGGAGTTTTTAGAGGATCCCTATGAATACTGCATTCCCCAGATTTTGCTTTTAGGGTTTTTAACCCATTTTTCTCTGAAGTCTTTCTCTCAAACTTAGAACTATGATGTTTAACAGCAAGTGTCAGTTTTGTAATCAACTAAGAAAAGGCTCTTTACATTGGGCAACATTTGAATCAGGTCAAAGGGAAGACCTACAACTTGGAACTTTGAAGTAACCTCCAAGACAGGTCAAATGATGAGGAATCGAAAAATGGGACTTTAAAATAGCTCCAGACCCATTATGAGCCTTCGGGTGGCTGCTGGGCTACTAGTTTTCACATGATTGCAACCACTTAAGACTGAAAAGGAACTTGGAAGGCTACTGAACAGAGCAAGTTAAAACACCACAAAGTTCACCCTTCCAAGATTGATTTTTTTTTTTTTTTTTTTGCATAGGTTTCAAGATTGTGCAAGTCTTTGGTTATTTTCTAGAGTTCTACAGAAGTTTCTTCTGACAGATTCTGAAAATGTTATTTTTGTGGAGATTTGTGGAGGTCAATATTCTGCAATTGTAGACATGCTTTAAGTCAACTACTTGGATCTACTCTTCAAGTAGTTACTACTCAGTTATTAAAAAGGAACATCTGAATCCCAGGAGTCCCAAAAGATGGAGAGAAAAAGGGGAAGAAGCTTTATCTGGGCAAGTTACAGCAGAAAACTTTCCTAATATGGGGAAGGACACAGACATTAAAATCCAAGAAGCATAGAGAACTTCCGTTAGATTCAACAAAAACTGATCACCAAGCATATCATAGTCAAATTCACAAGAGACAAGAGTTGTGAAAGCAGCAAGGGAAAGAAGTCCTTAACTTACAAGGGAAGACAGATGAGGATCACATATCTGACCACAGAAACTTGGCAGGCCAGGAAGGAGTGGCAGGATAGATTCAATGTGCTGAATCAGAAGAACATGCAGCCAAGAATTCTTTATCCATCAAGGCTGTCATTCAAAATAGGAGAGAGAAAGTTTCCAGATAAACAAAAACTAGAAGTTTGTGACCACTAAACCAGCCCTAGAAGAAATTAAGAGGGGGGCTCTTGTTTGTTTTGTCCTTTCTCCAAAAAGCCCAAAAGCAAGAAAGACTAGAAAGGGCCAGAGAACTTCACCAGAAACACCAACTTTCCAGGCAACAGAATGGCACTAAATTCTTCTTTCAGTACTTACTCTAAATGTCAATGGACTAAATGTTCCAATCAAAGGACACAGGATATCAGAATGCATAAGAAAACAAGACACATCTATTTCCTGCCTACAGAAGACTCATTTTAGACCTAAAGACACCTGCAGATTGAAAGTAAGGATGAACCATCACATAATGGTCATCAAAAGCAAGCTGGGGTAGCCATACTTCTATTATGTAAACTAGATTTTCAGTTAAAAAATGCTATGAGGTGCAAAATGGAAGCTGCCACATCATGGATTGAAGAGGCAGAGGACAGAATAGGTGAGTTAGAAAATAAAATTATGGAAAAAAGAGAAAAAGGAAACCAGGATTAAGAGACAAGTAGAGAACTAAGTGATTCAAACGGAACAGTATCCATATCATAGGAATTCCAGGAGAAGAGAAAGCAAGAAAGGGGCTGAAGGTGTACTTGAACAAATCATAGATGAGAACTTCCCTGATCTGGGGAAGGAAACAGACATTGAAATCCAATAAGCACAGAGAACTCCCTAGAGACATAACTTGAATTGATTTTCTGCAGGACACATCATAGTGAAACTGGCAAAATATAAGGATAAAGAGAATCCTGAAAGCAGCTAGGGATAAACGGGCCCTAACATACAAAGGTAGATGCATAAGGGTAGTAGCAGACCTATGCACTGAAACTTGGCAGGCCAGAAAGGAATGGCAGGAAATCTTCAATGTGATAAACATAAAAAATATGCAGCTGACAATCCTTTACCCAGCAGGTCTGTCATTCAGAATAGGAGAGATAAAGGTCTTCCCAAACAAAAAGTGAAAGAATTCACCACTAAACCAGCCCTACAAGAGATCCTAAGGGGGACTCAGTGAAATGTTGCAAGGACCACAAAGTACCAGAGACCTCACTACAAGCATGAAACCTACAGATATCACAATGACTCTAAACCCATATCTTTCAATAACACTGAATGTAAATGGACTAAATGCTCCAACCAAAAGACACAGGGTATCAGAATGGATAGAAAAACAAGACCCATCTACTATTTGCTGTCTACAAGAGACTCATTTTAGACCTGAGGACAGCTTCAGATTGAAAGTGAGGGGATGGAGATCTATCATGCTACTGGAAGTCAAAAGAAAGCTGGAGTAGCCATACTTATATCAGACAAACTAGACTTTGAATTGAAAACCTTAACAAGAGATGAAGGGCATTATATAGTATTTAAAGGGTTAATCCATCAGGAATTGCTGACAATTATAAATGTCTATGCACTGAATTCGGAGACATCCAAATATATAAAACAATCACAAACATAAGCAACCTTATTGATAAGAATGTGATAATTACAGGTGACTAATACTCTACTTACAACAATGGATAGAACATCTAGACAAACTCAATAAACAAGGGCCCTGAATGATATATTGGAGCAGATGGACTTGACATATACTTAGAATTCTGTATCCCAAAGCAACAGAATATACTGTCTCAAGTGCACATGGAATATTCTCCAAGATAGATCACATACTGGGTCACACAACAGCCCTTCGTAAGTATGAAAGAATTGAGATCATACCATGCACACTTTCAGACCACAATGCTATGAAACTTGAAATCAACCACGGGAAAAAGTCTGGAAAACTTCCAGAAGCATGGAGGTTAAAGAACACTCCACTAAAGAACGAATGGGTCAACCAGGCAATTAGAGAAGAAAAAAAAAATATGGAAACAAATGAAAATGAAAATACAACTCAAGCGCTTTGGGATGCAGCAAAGGCAGTCCTGAGAGGAAAATACATTGCAATCCAGGCCTATCTCAAGAAACAAGAAAAATCCCAAATACAAAACCTAACAGCACACCTAAAGGAAATAGAAGCAGAACAGCAAAGGCATGCAAAACCCAGAAGAGAAATAAGATCAGAGCAGAAATATAGAATCCAAAAAAAAAAAAAAAAAAACCCAACAGATCAATGAAACCAAGAGTTGGTTTTTTGAATATACAAAATTGATAAACCTCTAGGCCAGGCTCCTCGAGAGGACCCAAAGAGATAAAATCACAAATGAAAATGGAATTACTACAACCAATACCTGAGAAATACAAGTAATTATCAGTGAATACTATAAAAAATTATATGCCAACAAACTGGACAACCTGGAAGAAATGGACAGATTCCTAAACACCCACATGCTACCAAAACTCAAATGCAAAGAAATAGAAAATTTGAACAGACCCATAACTAGTGAAGAAATTGAATCAGTTATCAAAAATCTCCCCCAAAATAAGAGTCCTGGACCAGATGGCTTCCCTGGGGAATTCTACCAGACATTTAAAGCAGAGATAATACCTATCCTCCTCAACCTGTTCCAAAAAATAGAAAGGGAAGGAAAACTTCCAGACTCCTCTATGAAGCCAGCATTACTTTGATTCCCAAACCAGACAGAGACCCAGGAAGAAAAAAAAAAAAAAAAAAAAAAAAAAAAAAAACTACAGGCCAATATCCCTGATGAATATGGATGCAAAAATTCTCAAGATACTAGCAAATCTAATTCAGCATATCAAAGAATTATTCACCATGATCAAGTGGGATTCATTCCTGGGCTGCAGGGCTGGTTCAATATTCACAAATCAATGTGATACATCACATTAGTAAAAGAAAAGAATATGATCCTGTTAATAGATGCAGAAAAAGCATTTGACAAAATACAGCATCTTTTAATAAAAACACCCAAGAAAGGATAGAAGGAACATATTTAAACATCATAAAAGCCATTTATGAAAAGCCCACAGCTAATATCCTCAATGGAGGGGAACTGAGAACATTCCCCCGAGATCAAGAACACAACAGGGATGTCCACTCTCACCGCTGTTGTTTAACATACTGTTGGAAGTTCTAGCATCAGCAAACAAAAGGAAATCAAAGGCATAAAAACCAGCAAAGATGAAGTCAAGCTTTCACTTTTTTGCAGAGGACATGACATTATACATAGAAAACCCGATAGATTCCACCAAAAGTCTGCTGGAACATATACATGGATTCAGGAAAGTCGCAGGGTACAAAATTAATGTACAGAAGTTGGTTGCATTTTTATACACCAATAATGAAGCAACAGGAAGAGAAAAATTGATCCATTCACAATTGTACCAAGAACCATAAAATACCTAGGAATAAAAACCAAAGACATAAAATCTGTATGCTGAAAACTACAGAAAGCTTATAAAGGAAATTGAAGATACAAAGAGATGGAAGAACATTCCATGCTCATAGATTGGAGGAATATTAAGATGTCAATACTATCCAGAGCAATCTACACACTCAACACAATCCCAACCAGAATTGCAACAACATTCTTCTCAAAGCTAGAATGAACAATCCTAAAATTTGAGTGGAACCACAAAAGACCCTGAATAGCCAAAGTAATACTGAAGAAAACCAAAGCAGGAGGCATCACAATCCCATACTGTAGCCTCTACTACAAAGCTATAATCAAGATAGTATGGCATTGGCACAAAAACAGACACATACACCAATGGAATAGAGACCCCAGAATTGGACCCACAAATGTATGGCCAACTAGTCTTTGGCAAAGCAGGGAAGAGCATCCGATGGAAAAAAGACAGTCTCTAACAAATGGTGCTGGGAGAACTGGACAGCAACATGAAGAACGAAACTAGACCACTTTCTTACACCATTTACAGAAATAACCTCACAATGGATGAAGGATCAGAATATGAGACAGGAAACCATCAAAACCCTAGAGGAGAAAGCAGGAAAAAACCTCTCTGACCTCAGCCATAGCAATTTCTTACTCAACCCATCTCCAAAGGAAAGGGAATTAAAAGCAAAAAATGAACTATTGGGACCTCACTCATGAAGATAAAAAGTTTCTGCACAGCAAAGGAAACAATCAACAAAACTAAAAGGCAACGGACAGAATGGGAAAAGATATTTGCAAAGGACATATCAGATAAAGGGCTAGTACCCAAAAATCTATGAAGAACTCCCCGAACTCCCCACCCAAAAAACAAATAATTCAGTGAAGAAACGGGCAGAGACATGAATAGACACTTTTCTAAAGAAGTCAGCCAAATGGCCAATGGGCACATGAAAAGATGCTCAACGTCACTCCTCATTAGGGAAATACAAATCAAAACCACACAGATACCACCTCACGCCAGTCAGAGTGGCTAAAGTGAACAAATCAGGAAACTATAGATGCTGGCGAGGATGTGTAGAAACGGAACCTTCTTGCACTGTTGATGGGAATGCAGACTGGTGCAGCCGCTCTGGAAATTACAAATAGAACTATCCTATGACCCAGCAATAGCACTGCTAGGAATTCACCCAAGGGATACAGGAGTGCTGATGCACAGGGGCACTTGTACCCCAATGCTTATAGCAGCATTTCAACAATAGCCATATTATGGAAAGAGCCTAAATGTCCATCCACTGATGAATGGATAAAGAAATTGCGGTTTATATACACAATGGAATACTACTTGGCAATGAGAAAGAATGAAATCTGGCCTTTTGTAGCAACGTGGAACTGGAGGGCGTTATGCTAAGTGAAATAGGTCAGCCAGAGAAAGACAGATACCATATATTTTCACTCATGTGGATCCTGAGAAACTTAACAGAAGATCATGGGGGAGGGAATGGGGGAAAAAATGTTACAGAGAGGGAGGGAGGCAAACAACCTTAGAGAACCCTGAGGGTTGATAGGGGTTGGGGGAGAGGGGAAAGTGCATGATGGGCATTGAGCAGGGCACCTGTTGGGATGAGCATTGGGTTTTATATGGAAACCAGTTTGACAATAAGTTATATTTAATAAAAAAAAAATAAAAGAAATTAAGGGATTTATATCATAATTAAGTGGTCTATCCACCAAGAAGATATAACAATTGTAAATGTTTGTGCCAACTTGGGAGCACCCAAATATATAAATCAATTCGTCACAAAGAAATTCATTTATAACATAATAGGGGAGTTCAACACCCCACTTACAACAATAGACAGATCATCTAAGGAGAAAAACAAGTAAATGATGACTTTGAATGACACACTGGACCAAACAGACCTGATACATATTCAGAACATTTCATCCTAAAGCAAATACAGAAGATCAAGTTCATATCATGCATATTTTTAGACAACCTTATGAAAACTTGAAATCAACCACGAGGAAAAATTTGGAAAGATCATGAATACTTGGAGATTAAAGACAATCCTACTAAAGAATGAATGGGTTAACCAAGAAATTAAGAAGTACATGGAAGCCAACGAAAATGAAAACCTGACAGCCCAAAACCTCTGGGATGCAGCAAAGGTGGTCATAAGAGGAAAGTATATAGCAACCCAGGCCTTCCTAAAGAAGGAAGAAAGGTCTCAGATATACAACCTAACCTTACACCTTAAGGAGCTGGAAAAACAGCAAATAAAACCCAAAACCAGAAGACAGGAAAGATTACAGCAGAAATCAAGGATATTAAAATAAAAAACAATGGACCAGTGAAACCAGGAGCTGGTTCTTTGAAAGAATTAACAAAATTGATAAGCCCCTAGCCAGACTGATCAAAAAGTAAAAGGATCCAAATAACATGAAAGAGATCACAACCAACACTGCAGAAATACAGTATTATGAGCAATCATACGCCAATAAATCATGCAATCTAGAAGAAATGGGTAAATTCCTAGGAATATATGAACTACAAAAACTGAAAAAGGAGTAGAAAATTTGAACAGACCCATAACCAGTAAGGAAATTGAATCAATAATAAATCTCCCAACAAACAAGAATCCAGTGAGGACAGCTTTCCAAGAGAATTCTACCACACATTTAAAGACGACTAGGGGCACCTGGGTGGCTTAGTCCGTTGAGCGTCCAACTTCGGCTCAGGTCGTGGTCTAACAGTTTGTGAGTTCGAGGCCCGCGTCAGGCACTGTGCTGACAGCTCAGAGCCTGGAGGCCTGCTTCAGATTCTGTGTCTTCCTCTCTCTGCCCCTCCCTGACTCATGCTCGTTCTCTCGCTCTCTCCCCCTCCCTCCCAAAAATAAACACTAAAACAAAAAAAAAAAAAAAGTAGTTAACACCTATTCTTTTGAAGCTGTTCCAAAAAATAGAAATGGAAGGAAAACTTCCAAACTCATTGTATAAGGCCAGAATTACCTGGATTCCACAACCAAAGATCCCACTAAAAAGGAG
Source organism: Panthera leo (assembly GCF_018350215.1). NCBI lineage: Eukaryota > Metazoa > Chordata > Mammalia > Carnivora > Felidae > Panthera > Panthera leo. The sequence goes on along the minus strand of NC_056685.1, from coordinate 1,925,239 downwards.
AACTACACACCAACTTCACTGATGGGCATGGATGCAAAAAATAACTCAACAACATACTAGCAAACTGGATCTAACAATACATTAAAAGAATTATTCACCATGATCAAGTGGGATTTATTCCTGGGATACAGGTCTGGTTCAAGATCCACGAATCAATGTCATTCATCAATAAAAGAAAGGGCAAGAACCACATAACCCTCCTCAATAGGTGCAGAAAAAGCACTTGACAAAACACCCTTTCTCGATAAAAACCCTCAAGAAAGTAGGGATGGAAGAAAAATACCTCAAGATAAGGGCCATACATGAAAGACACACAGCTAATATCCTCAAGGGGGAAAAAACAGAGCATTCCCATAAGGTCAGGAACACAACAGAGACGTCCACTCTCATCACTGTTATTCAACATAGTGAAGGAAGTCCTAGCCTCAGCGATCAGACAAGAAATAAAGTGCATCCAAACTGGCAAGGAGGAAGTCAAACTTTGTCTTCACAGAAGACATGAGACTCTGTGGAGAACCCAAAAGACTCAAAAAAAGAAAAGCTTCTAGAACTGATTCAAGGATTCAGCAAAATTCCAAGATACAAAAATCAATGTACAGCAGTTGGTTGCGTTTCTATACACCAATAATGAAGCAGCAAAAATCAAGGAATCGATCCCAATTACAATTGCACCAAAATCCATAGAATACCTAGGAATAAAAAGAGGTGAAAGATCTGTGTGCTGAAAACTATAGGAAACTTATGAAGGCAATTGAAGAGGACACAATGAAATGGGAAACCTCTCACGCTCATGGATAGGAAGAATATCGTTAAAATGTGTTATCCAAAGCAATCTACATATTCAACGCAATCCCGGTCAAAATAACACAAGCATTCTTTAGAGATCCAACAGACAACTCAAATTTGTATGGAACCACAAAAGACTCAGAAAAGCCAAAGTAACGTTGAAAAGAAAACCGAAACTGGAGGCATCACAGTCCCAGACGTTAGCCTTTACTACAAAGCTGTAATTAAGACAGTTTGGTACTGGTACAAAAACAGACATGGATCAATGCAACAGACTAGAGAACCCAGTTTACCCACAGATGTACCGCCAGCTAACTTTTGACAAAACAGGAAAGAATATCCGACGGAAAGAAGAGTCTCTTCAGCAAATGGTGCTGGGAAAACTGGGCAGTGACGTGAAGAATGAACCTGGACCACTTTCCTACACACATGCAAAAATAAACTTCCCATGGACAAAAGACCTTAACATAAGACAGAAAAGCATCAAAATCCTTAAGGAGAGAATAGGCAACAACTTCTTTTGACCTCGACTGCAGCAACTTCTTGACATTTCTCAGGAGGCAAGGGAAACAAAAGCAAAAATGAACTTTTGGGACCTCATCAAGATAAAAAGCTTCTGCACAGTGAAGGAAACAATCAGCAAAACCAAAAGTCAACTGACAGAAGATGTTTGCAAATCACATATTGGATAAAGGGTTAGTATCCAAATTCTATAAAGAACTTAAACTCAACACCCAAAAACCAAATAATCCAGGGAAGGGACAGAAGACATGAATAGGCACTTTTCCAGAGAAAACCTCTAGATGACCAGACACGTGAAAAAAAAAAATGCTCAACATCAGGGAAATACAAATCAGAACCACAATACACCAACCTCACACCTATCAAAATGTCCAACATTAACAACTCAGGCAACAACAGATGTTGGCGAGGATGTGGAGAAAGAGAAACCCTTTTGCACAGTGGCAGGAATGCAAACTGGGGAAGCCGCTGTGGGAAACGGTATGGAGGTTCTTAAAAAAGTTAAAAATAGAACTGCCCTAGGACCCAGCAATTGCACCACTGGGTCTTTATCCAAAGGATACAGAAATGCTGATTCAAAGGGGCACACGCACCCTGATGTTTATATATGGCATTTATAGCATTTACAATAGCCAAATTATGGAAAGAGTCCAGATGTCCACTGACTGAAGATGTGGTGTATATACATAGATAATAGTCTATTAACTCTGCAATCAAAAAGAACAGAAGTTTGCCGTTTGCCATTTGCAACATGGATGGAACTAAAGTGTATTATGCTAAGCAAAACAAGTCAGAGAAAGACAAATATAGGATTTCACTCATGTGGAATTTAAGAAACAGATGAACAGAGGGTAAAGGAAGCAAAAATATAAGAACAGGAACACGAACCACAGGAGACTCAGAATGGAGGGTTGCTGGCAGGGAGGTGGGTGGGGGGATGGTCATTAAGGAGAGCACTTGTTGGGAGGAGTACTGGGTGTTACCTGTCAGTGATGAATCCCTAAATTCGACTCCGGAAATCGTTACTCTTTATGTTAATTTGGATTTATATAAAAAAAGTCCAAGTACTTTTAGGGTTTGCAGGGTTTTCTTGGGGGGTATCTTTTGAGATGCTCAATTTTATCTTTTATATCCTTGAATATGTAAAATATACAGACAATAATATCGAAGAACTAGTATTTTAGTTCCTGAAGTTCCATTTATGTTTCCTGCTTACTTCTTGATTTTAATTGTCCTCCTTTCCAATTATTCTCTAATTGGTACTATTTTTTTTTTTTTTTTAATAATTTGTAAGAGGCACCTGGGTGGCTCAGTTAAGTGTCCGACTTCAGCTCAGGTCATGATCTCTCGGTGAGTTTGAGCCCCGTAATTGGACTCAGGGCTGACAGCTCAGAGCCTGGAGCCTGCTTCAGATTCTGTGTCTCCCTTTCTCTGTCCCTTCCCCATTTAGTCTCTCAAAAATAAAGTTAAAAAAATTTGTAAATACCTAGTAGTGCAATGGCTGGATTGCAGACTAGTTTTATTTTTAACTTTCTGAAGGACAGATAAAAAGATGCAGTATATGTACACAATGGAATACTACTCAGCCATAAAAAGGACAAAAATCTTGCCATTTGCAATGACATGGATGGAACTAGAAAGCCAGAAAAGAAACACTATTATTTCACTCATATATGGCATTTAAGTAAAATGAGCAATGGGGGAGGCAGGGGGAGAGTCAAACCCAGAAACAGACTCTTAACTATAGAGAATGGATGGTTACCAGAGGGGAGGTCAGCAGGTGAATGGGGGAAACAGGTGACGGCAGCTAAGGAGAACACCTGTGATCAGCACGGGGTGATGCATGGAAGTGCTGAGTCACTATCATGCCTTAAATTACACTGTATGTGAACGAACTGGAATTTCAATAAAAACTTAATTTGTAGTTTACGATGTTTGTCTTATGAACACACCTTTGTTACTACCTAGAAGCCCGAGTGCATCAGATCTCGGTCCCTTCCACTGTTCTCAAGGACAGAGACTGGACTCTGATCTCTAGTTATGAGAGTATTTCAACATCTATTAAGAAATTTGCCCCAGTGGCACCTGAGTAGTTCAGCCAGTTAGGCATCTTTGGCTCTGAGGTCATGATCTCATGGTTTGTGAGATCGGGAGCTCGACGCTGAAGGTGGGGAGCCTGCTTGGGAATCTCCCCACCTCCCCCCACTCACGTGCTCTCTCTCTCAAACTTAAGATTTGCCCTAAGTTATTTTTGATTAAGTAAGCCTGTAGAAGATTTTGTATCAAGTTATTACAAAATACATTCTCCTTACATATACATACTTCACCTTGAAAATATTACCTGTTAGAACATAAACCAAAGCCTTAATTTTTGAAAAACTAGTTTTGTGCAACACAGTATCAGAAGTGCTAGCTTGATGAGTTAGGTAAGAAATAGGACCTCCAAATGGAAAATAAAATGGTCACCACAGAGGACGTCCTGTATAAAAAAAAATCGAAGTACCAAAAAATTGAGAAGTTACATACTGCAAAAATCATTGTACAAAAATCTGTTGCATTTCTAGACACTAATGAATTACCAGAAAAGTTAACAATTGACTAAGATACTTAGAAGTAAACTTAACCAAGGAGGCCAAGGAGCTCTACAAAGAAAACTAAGATCATAATGGAAAAAAAATGAAGGGAACACAAACGGAAAGATATTCCATGCTCATGGATTGGAAAACTCTTAAGATGTCCAGTATCCAAAGTAACCTACACATTCAATGCAATCCTTAACATCCTATTGGCATTTTTTCCACAGAAATAGAAAAGTTTCTATGGAAAGCGATTTTAATCAAAACAGAGTGGCATTGACTTAAGAACACACAAATCAAAAGCACAATACAAAACCCAGAAATAAACATATTTAACTTACAAAGGACACAAGATAATACAAGTCTATTCAATAAGTGGTGCTGGAAAAACTGGACAGTCCCATGCCTAAGAGCACACCTGGGCCACTTTCTGACACCATACATGATAATCCCACTCAAAGGGATCAAAGATTTGAACAAGGTCCAAAATAAAATCAGAAGTTACAATTGACAGCAAGGATTCTAATAGACTACAATTATATGCCAACAACTGGACAAACTGGAAGAAATGGATAAAACTCTACAAACAGAATACTCCCAAGACTGGATCAGGAAGAAGTAGAAAATCTGAACAAACCATCTAGTAATGAAATTGAGTCAGCAGTCAACAACCTCCCAGGTCCAGATGGTTTCAAACATGAATTCCACTCAATTTTTTTGGAAACAGTTAATACAGATCCTTCACAAACTATCCCAAAACACTGAGTAGGAAAGAATGCTTCTAAGCTCACTTTACAAAGCCAGCAGTACTGACACTAAACCCACATAAACACTACAAAAATTATAGCCCAACGTTTCTGATGAACATAGATATAAACATTCAAGATTACACAAGTCATATACAATGTGTCGAAGAAATCATGCACCATGATCAAGTAGGATTTATTCCAGGGGTGCAAAAATGGCTTAACACCCGCAAAATGAATTAACACGATAGACCACAGTAACGGAAGAATAAAAATCCAATGACCATGTGAAATTCAGAGAAGCACTGGACAGAATTCAACATTTATGATAGAAACTCTCAGCAAAGTTACATAGAAGGAAAATAGCTCAGTAGAATATAGGACAAAATAGGTAACAGAGTCCATGTAAATCTAGAAGCTTCCCCCTTAATATCAGAAACCAGACAAGAATGCCCACTATATCACTTTTAGTTAACATAGTACTAAAAGTCCTAGGCATAGCAATCAGACAAAAGGCAGCGTCTAAATTGGTCAGGAAGAGGTAAACGGTGACAATTTTCAGATGACAGGACACTATATATAGAAAACCTTAAAGATTATACCTAAAAACTATTCAGTTTAGTAGCAGGATACAAATATATAGATATGTTGAGTTTCTGTACACTAAAAAAAATGTCACAATTGCATCAAAAAAGTCTCAGAGGTGAAATGTTTCTGCTCTGAAACTAAGACATTGATCAAAGAAAATGACAAATGGAAAAGATATACCATGCTCATGGCTTAGGAGAGTATTAATAGGTCTGTACTACCCAAAACAATCTACAGATTCACTGTAATCCCTATCAAAATATCAATGGTATTTTTCACAGAACTAGAACAGTCTTAAGATTTGTACAGAACAAAAAAGACCTCAAAAAGCCATCTTGAAAAACATACCTGGAAGCATCACACTCTTTGGTTTCAAACTATAGTACAAATATGGTACTGGCACAAAAAACAGAGCAACGGAACACAGTAGACAGACAAGAAATAAGCCCACACTTACATGATTAATCCATAACAAAAGGAACAGGCACCGAGAAAAAGGCAGACTTTGATAAGTGTTGAGCAAAACCAGACAGTTACATGCAAAAGACTGACCTGGCCATTCTTACACCATACACAAAAACTCAAAATGGACTAAAGACCTATATGTAAGACCTGAAACCCTGAAACTTCCAAAAGTATATATAGGCAGTATAGGCTCTGACATTTTTTTTTTTTTTTAAACACCAGTCTCCTCAGGGAAGGGCAACAAAAGAAATTTGACTATAAACTGAAAACATTTTGCAAATGTTATCCAGTAAAGGGTTCACACCCAAGATAAAGAAATCATGGAAACACACACACACCCCACTACCTAAAGGGAGTAGAGCACCTGAGTAAACATTTTTCTGAAGACCTACAGATGGCCAGATATGAAAAGATGCTCAGGATCACTAATCAGGGAAACAAATAAACAGGGTCACCTCACATCAGTCAGAATGGCTGCTATCAAAACGACAAGCAACAAGTGTTGAAGGTGTACAGAAAACCATGGTGCATTTAGGAGAATGCAGACTGGTGTAGCCACCATGGAGAACAGTATGGAGGTTCCTCAAAATTGGAACTACTCTACCATCCAGTAATTTAAGGTGAGTTTTTACCTTAAAACATTAACTCAAAAAGATGTATGCACCCTTCTGTTTACTGCAGCAGTATTTAAAATAGCCAAGATATTGAAGGAATCTAAATGTCCAATCATGAAAGGATGGATAGAGAAGATGTGATTTTATATATACATATATGTATATGTGGACTATTAGTCAGCCATCAAAAGATCACATTACTTGCAAAAACATGGATTGACCTGGGGGTTTTATGCAAAATAGTAGTACTGGAAGTTTTAGTCACAGCAATCAGAGAAGAAACCAAAGGCATCCAAATTGGGAAGTACAATTCCCACTATTTGCACATGACATGATACTATATATAGAAAAGCCTCAAGAGTCCATCAACAATCATTAGAATAAGTCAACTCTGTAAGGTCACTGGCTACAAAATCAATATACAGAAATCCATTGCAATTCTATACAGTAATAATGTAGAAGTCATTAATAATCTCATTTATAATTGCACCAAAACACCTAGAAACAAACTTAACCAAGTAGGTGAAAGACCTATACTCTGCAATCTATAAAACATTGAAGAAATGGAAAATATATTCAATGCTCAAGCATTGGGCAAACCAGTATTGTTAAAATGTCCATGCTACCCAGAACTATCTACAGATTTAATACAATCCTTATCAAAATACCAATAGCATTTTTCACAGAATTAGAATACTCCTAACATTTGTATGGAACCACAAAAAAACCCGATAGCCAAAACAAACAATGGGAGGGGTCACAATCCCAGATTTCAAGATCCACTATACAATGTAGTAATCACAACAGTATGGTACTGGCACAAGAAGATCAATGCAAGAGAATAGAGAACACAGAAATAAGCCCACATTGGTAAAGTCGATTAAACTTCAACAAAGAATATCCAATGGGAAAAGGACAGTCTCTTCAGCTAATGGTGTTGGGAAAACTGGACAACCACATGCAGAAGAATGCAACGGGACAACTTTCTTACACCATACACAAAATTTTAAGATAGGTTAGTGACCTAAATGTGAGACTGGAAACCATAAGAATCCTACAGGAGAACACAGTAACTTCTTTGACATCAGCAGATCAACTTCTTTCCAGATAGTTCTCCTGAGGCACAGGAAATGAAAGCAAAAATAAACTATCAGGACCCTTGTCAAAACTCTTGCACAGCCAAGGAAACCAAAAGCACAGCAATACCACCAATAATCCAATGACAATTGTGCACAAGACATGAACAGACATTTCCAAAGACATCCAGATGGCCAACAGACACATGAAAACACGTTGATCACCACTAATCAGGGAAATGCAAATCTAAACCACAATGAGATTTCAGCTCAACCCTGTTTTAATGGCCAAAATCAACACAAGAAACAAGTGTTGGTGAGGATGTGGGGGAAAAGGAACCCTTGTGCACTTTGATGGGAATGCAAGCTGGTGCGGCCACCAGGAGAAACAGTATGGAGGTCCCTCAAAAAATTAAAAATCGAAACACTGCATGACCCAGTAATTCCAGTACTGGCTATTTACCCATAAAAACAGTACTGTGAAACACAGAATGATCTAGAGGGTATAATATGAACTGGATTCAAAGACGAATACCATATGATTTCACTCATGTGGAATTTGACAAGAAAAAAAAATCCCAATAAAACTTAGAGAAAAAACTGATCACTAGAGGGAGGTTGGGGGATGGGCAGAACAGGTGGAGAGGAGCACAGAGTAACGTGAATTGTTGAATCACTATGTTGTACACCTGAAATAGAACACTACATGTTAACTAGGATAGAATTAAGGCTAAAGTACTGAAGGTAGCCTCTTCTGATACAAGAGGCAGTTGGGTAGCAAGAAAATGTTCTCAAGGCTTCTTCAAGTGGAAAATAAGTGGCCCTAATTCGGCATAAAATGTGGAAAGATAAAAAGACGTAAAATGCAGAAAGGGGAGTAAAATAGCAAGAGGAAAAATTTTTGGGTGTACTTGAACTTAGATCAAATTAATACAGACTACAGACTGCTACTTACTTTGGAGATCTTCTATGAACCTCATGGTAGCCACAAATCCAAAACCTGTGATACACAGTAAAGAAAGCCAAAACAAAACACTACACTCACTGATCACACAGACCAAGAGAAGGAAGAACCACAACAAGAAACCATTTTTTTAAAATGGCAGGGAATACATACCTATCAAAAATTAAATATAAAGGACCTAAACACACACACACACACACACACACACACACACACACACACAGTGGCAGAGTGGAGAAAACAGGACCCATCTTTATGCTGCCTACAAGGGACTCCCCTCAGACCTAGTGATCCGTACTAAGTGGAGGCACGGAAAAACATTCTCCACTCCAATGGCAGGGAGAAAAATAAGCTGAGGTAGCAATACTTTTATCAGATAAAATAGACTTTAAGACAAAGACTTGAACAGGAGACCAAGAAAGACAATTTATAATAAAAGAAACAATCCAAAGAGAGAAGACCATTGTAAATATACACGTAAAACTGGAGCACCCCAATACATAAGCAAATATTAACTGATGGTAGTACAACAGTAGGGGGACTTTAACACTCCACTTACATCAATGGATAGATTGACAAAAATCAATAAGGAAACCGTATCTTTGACACATTGGACCAGATGGACATAACACAGAACATTCCATCCAAAACAATACTTTTCAAGTGCACATGGAACATTCCACAGAATAGATCACCTATTAGGCCATAAAACAAGCCTCAAATTTAAGGCTAAGATCATGCCACGCATTTTTCCAACCAGTGTTTGAAACTGGATATAAATCCATAGAACTGGAAAGTAACAAGGAGACAAAACAGGATTCTCAACCACCAACACGTCAATGAAGCAAAGAGAAGGTCAAATACATGGATACAAATGAAAATACAATGGTCCAAAATCTCTGGAACACAATGAAAGCAATCAAAAAGGAAGCAAATAGCAATACAGGCTTACCTCAAGGAAACTCCAGCTAATCCTACGACCAAAGCAACTGGTGGGCAGGGGGTACTCCAAGTGGAAATAAATGGCATAGAGACTGAAAGTTATAAGAAACATTAATGAAACTAAGAGCTGATCATTTGAAATGACAAACAGAATTGACAAACCCTTAGCCAGACTCAAGAGAAAGGACCCAAATAAAACAAAAAAGGAGAACAGACACCACAGAAATAGAGGATTATAAAGAGAAGGCTATGAAACCTAGTCTAACAAAGTTGGCAACCCACAATTCCTAGAAACCTAGTCTTCGAAAAATAGAAGAAAATCTTAACAGACCAATTACAAGTAATGAAATTCAATGGGTAATCAAAAAACTACCAGAAAGTCAAGAACCAGATGGACTCACAAACGAATTCTAACATTTAAAAAAGTTAATGCCTATTCTTCTCTATTCCAAAAAATAGGAGGAAGGCAGGCTTTCAAATACATCATAAAAGGTCACCTTTACCCAAATACCAAAGCTAAAGACATCAGACAAAAACTACAGGACAATATAACCGATGAACATACAAGGAAAAATCCTCAAAATATTAGCAAAGTGACTACAACAATACATGAAAGATTTACAACAGGTGGGATTTCTTCTTGGGATGCTAAGATTGTTCTGTATTAGCAAGTCAGTGTCCTAAACCACATCAAAATAGCTAATACAATCTTAATCAAGCTTAAAGGATCACAATTCCAGATTTCAAGATATACTGTACAAGGTTGTAGTCCAAACAGTATGGCACTAGCAGGAAAATGAGTGAATGGAACAGAATGGAGAGCCCAGGTAGAAGTCTGCATTTATATGACCAATAGTCAAAGGAGGCAAGAATGCACAATTAGAAAAAGCCTTTTCAACAAATGGCACTGGGAAAACCGGATAGCAACACATGATAGAAAAAAAAAACTACACAAAAGCTCAAAGGGATTAAAGACCTAAATGTGAAGGGTGCCTGGGTGGCTCCATTGGTTAAGTGTCTGACTTCAGGCTCAAGTCATGATCTCACAGCTCATGAGTTCGAGCCCTGCATCGGCCTCTGTGGGGACGGCTCAGAGTCTGGAGCCTGCTTGGGTTTCTCTCCCTCTCTGTTCCTCCCTCACTCAGTCTCACTCTCAAAAATATTTTTAGGAAGACCTAAATGTGAAAACACCAGAAAAATGCTAGGAGAGAGCACAAGCAGTGATTTCTGACTTCAGCCTTAGCAACATTTCTCTAAATAGGTCTCCTGAGGCAAGGAAAACAACAAAAATAAACTTGGACTACATCAAAAACAAAAAGTTTCTGCACAAAAGGAACAAGATCTAAATGGGAGAAGATATTTGCAAATGACATTCGATGAAGGGTTAATATCCTAAATATATAAACTTCTATAATCAACACCAAAAAAACTACACATAAGCCAATTAAAACAGAACACATGAATCGATGTTCCTCTAAAGACATCCAGATGCCAACAGTCACGAAAACATGCTCAACATTGATCAGGGAAATGCACACCAAAACTACAAGGGGCTATCACCTCACACCCACGAGAACAGCTAAAATCAACACCAGGAACAAGTGTTGGTGAGGACGTGGAGAAAGAACCCTTGCGCATGGTTGGTGGGAATGCAAGCTGGTGCAGCCACTCTGGAAAACAGGGCAGAGGTGCCTCAAAAATGGAATGACCCCATGATCTAGTAATTTTAATACTGGGTATGTACCCAAAGAATAGGAAAACACTAATTTGAGAAGATGTATGCACCCATGTGTTTATTGCAGTACTTGCAATGGCCAAGATATGGCAGGAACCCAAGCATCCAGTGACTGACAAATGGATAAAGACAACGTGGGGTGTGTGTGTGTGTGTGTGTGTGTGTGTGTGTGTGTGTGTGTGTGTGTATTCACACACATACACACAGATTATTCAGCCATAGAGTGAAATCTTGTCATTTGCAAAAGGTTTCTAGAGGATATAACACTAAACAAGCCAGAAAAAGAAACACTACGATTTTGCTCTTGTGAGGTTTAAGAAACAGAAAAAAAAGACTCAACTACAGAGAATGCATGGTTCCCAGAGGGGAGGTAAGCAGGGAGGGGGTGGTTAAATTCATGAGGGTAATAAAGAGGACATTCACGATGAGCACTGAGCAACGTGCAGAACTGTTAAACTATGAACAGATACAGAAAAAGTGAATATTCAACATCAATTCATGAGAAACTCAAATTTAGACTTAGAGGGAACTTATAATAAAGGCCATATTTTGAATATAACTTATTGTCAAGTTGGCTAACATACAGCACATACAGTGTGCTCGTGGCTTTGGGGGTAGATTCTCCTGGTTCATCGCTTATATACAACACAAAGCTTTTATTCTAACAAGGATGCCCACTGTCCTTTTATTCAACATAGTACTGAAGTCCTAGTTGCAGCCAAAACACAAAAAACACAAAAACGCATCCCATGAACCTTAGACACCAAAGAACTGTTAGAACTAGTAACCAACTAGTCTGAATACCAACATCAGCGATCTGCCATGTTTTTTTAACACTGAGGAAAAATTCCATTTACAATTTGCCCCAAAAATAAATACGTAGGAATAATTTTAACCAAGGTGGTGAAAGATCTGTACTCCAAAAACTACGACATTGATGAAAAATGGAAAACAAATGGAAAGATGTCACATGCTCAGGTGTTGGGAGAGCATTGCTAAAATGTCTTAATTCCCCAAGTGATCTACAGACTTGGCACAATCCCTATATAAAGATACCACCAGTATTTTTCACTGAATAGTCCTGTGGAACCACAGAAGACCTTTAAGAAGCCAAAGTGATCTGAGGAAACAATACCAGAGGTATCAATCTGATTTCAAACTATCCCACGAAGCTGTAAATAATCAGAACAGTATGGTACTGGCACAAACACCAGCACAGGTACCTGTAACAGAGGCCCAGAAATAAACCCACACATTAATGGTCAGTCTACAACACGAGAGGTAGAAGTCTATAATGGGGGAAAACATGGTCTCTTCAGGAAGTGCTGGGACAACTACATGCATAAAAGGGAGACTGGAGCACATTCTTACACCACACACAAACCAACTCAAAAACGATTAAAAACTTAAGAATGGAAACCACAAAAATCCTAATAGAAAACAGTGATCTTTTGGACATTGTCCTTAGCAACATTTTTCTAGAGATGTTGCCTCAGGCAAGTTAAACATAAGCAAAAAATCTTACAGGGCTACATTAATGTAATATTTTGCAGTGCCTGTAGCAAGGAGCAGCCTACAGAAGAGTATATAAATCAGTTCTAAGGAAAGTCGAGCAAATCCTTGAGGTAAAATAACGAAAAAATTAAAGTATTGAAGATGGTGGCGTAGGAGGACGCTGGGCTCACCACATCCTGATCACTTAGATTCCACCTACACCTGCCTAAATAACCCAGAAAACCGCCAGAGGATTAGCAGAACGGAGTCTCCGGAGCCAAGCACAGATGAGAGGCCCATGGAAGAGGGTAGGAAGGGCAGCGAGGCGGTGCGCGCTCCACAGACTGGCGGGAGGGAGACAGGGCAGCCCGCCGGCCAAGCAGAGCCCCAGAGTCTGGCTGGCAAAAGCAGAGGGGCCAGGCAGAGTGTGTTCTGACAGCCAGCGGGACTTGACATCTGGAAGGTTATAAGCTAACAGCTCTGCTTGGAGAACGGGAGGGCTGGACGACAACGGGAGGGCTGGACGACAACGGGAGGGCTGGACGACAACGGGAGGGCTGGACGACAACGGGAGGGCTGGACGACAACGGGAGGGCTGGACGACAACGGGAGGGCTGGACGACAACGGGAGGGCTGGACGACAACGGGAGGGCTGGACGACAACGGGAGGGCTGGACGACAACGGGAGGGCTGGACGACAACGGGAGGGCTGGACGACAACGGGAGGGCTGGACGACAACGGGAGGGCTGGACGACAACGGGAGGGCTGGACGACAACGGGAGGGCTGGACGACAACGGGAGGGCTGGACGACAACGGGAGGGCTGGACGACAACGGGAGGGCTGGACGACAACGGGAGGGCTGGACGACAACGGGAGGGCTGGACGACAACGGGAGGGCTGGACGACAACGGGAGGGCTGGACGACAACGGGAGGGCTGGACGACAACGGGAGGGCTGGACGACAACGCTCGCCAGCGCCATCTCCCTTGCCCATCCTCCAGCCAAAATCCCAAAGGGAACCAGTTGCTGCCAGGGAACTTGCTTGCACCACGCAAACACCCAATGCTGTGTTTCTGTGGATCCATCCCTCCGGCGGGTCTGACTCCCTCCTGGTGCCACAGGGCCCCCTCCCATATCAGATCTCCCAAGGAAAAGCAAGCTGAGCCTGCCCCTCCCGCCCCTGTGCACCTTGCCAATCCACCCCAGCTAATACACCAGATCCCCAGCACCACAAGTCCGGCAGTGTGCAAGTAGCTCAGATGGGCCACGCCACCCCACAGTGAATCCCACCCTTAGGAGAGGAGAGAGGAAGAGAAGGTACACACCAGTCTGACTGTGGCCCCAGCGGTGGGCTGGGGGCAGACATCAGGTCTGACTGCAGCCCCGCCCACCAACGCAAGTTATTCAAGACAGCACAGGGGAAGTGCTCTGCAGTCCGCACCACTCCAGGGACTATACAAAATGACGAAACAGAAGAATTCCCCTCAAAAACGTCCAGGAAATGACAGCTAACGAACTGATCAAAAAACGATTTGAATATAACAGAAAGTGAATTTAGAATAGTCAAAATTAATCACTGGGCTTGAAAACAGTATAAAGGACACCAGAGAATCTATTGCTACAGAGATCTAGGGACTAAGGAACAGCCAGGAGGAGCTAAAAAATGCTATTAGTGAGCTGCAAAATAAAATGGAGACAACCACAGCTTGGATTGAAGAGGCAGAGGAAAGAATGGGTGAACTAGAAGATAGAATTATGGAAAAAGCTGAGAAAAATTAGAGAAGTGATGCACTAAAGAGAAATAATATACACATAATTGGTATTCCAGAGGAGGAAGAGAGGGAGAGGTGCGGAAGGTGTACTTGAAGAAATAGCTGAGAACTTCCCAGATCTGGGGAAGGAAAAAGACATTGAAATCCAAGAGGCACAGAGAACTCCCTTCAGACATAACTTGAATCGATCTTCTGCACGACATATAGTGAAACTGGCAAAATACACGGATAAAGAGAAAATTCTGAAAGCAGCTAGATAAACATGCTCTAACATATAAAGGGAGACCTATAAGATTCATGACCCATCTCTCTACTGAAACTTGGCAGGCCAGAAAGGAATGGCAGGAGATCTTCAATGTGATGAACAGAAAAAAATATGCAGCCAAGAATCCTTTATCCAGCAAGTCTGTCATTTAGAACAGAAGAGATGAAGGTCTTCCCAAACAAAAACAAGGAATTTGTCACCACTAAACCAGCCCTACAAGAGATCCTAAGGGGGATCCTGGGAGACAAAGGACCAGAGACATCACTACAAGCACAAAACCTACAGACATCACAATGACTCTAAACCCATATCTTTCTATAACAACACTGAATGTAAATGGACTAAATGCTCCAACCAAAAGACACAGGGTATCAGAATGGATAAAAAACAAGACCCATCTATTTGCTGTCTCCAAGACTCATTTTAGACCTGAGGACACCTTCAGATTGAGAGGGAATGGAGAATGATTTATCATGCCACTGGAAGTCAGAAGAAAGCTGGAGTAGCCATGCTTATATCAGACAAACTAGACTTTAAAGGCTGTAACAAGAGATAGAAGGGCATTATAATCACAGGGTCTATCCATCAGGAAGAGCAAACAATTGTAAATGTCTAGGCACTGAATACAGGAGCCCCCAAATATATAGAACAGTTACTCACAAACATAAGCAACCTTATTGATAAGAATGTGGAAATTGCAGGGGACTTTAACACTCCACTTACAGAAATGGATAGATCTAGACACACAGTCAATAAAGAAACAAGGGCCCTGAATGATACATTGGATCAGATGGACTTGACAGATATATTTAGAACTCTGCATTCCAAAGCAACAGAATATACTTCTCGAGTGCACATGGAACATTCTCCAAGATAGATCACATACTGGGTCACAGAACAGCCCTTCATAAGTATACAGGAATTGAAATCATACTATGCATACTTTCAGACCACAATGCTATGAAGCTTGAAATCAACCACAGGAAAAAGTCTGGAAAACCTCCAAAAGCATGGAGGTTAAAGAACACCCTATTAAAGAATGAGTGGGTCAACCACGCAATTAGAGAAGTTAAATATATGGAAACAAATGAAAATGAAAATACAACAATCCAAACGCTTTGGGATGCAGCAAAGGCAGTGCTGAGAGGAAAATACATCGCAATCCAGGCCTATCTCCAGAAAGAAAAATCCCAAATACAAAAATCTAACAGCACACCTAAAGGAAATAGAAGCAGAACAGCAAAGACAGCCTAAACCCAGAAGAGAAATAAAGATCAGAGCAGAAATAAACAATACAGAATCTAACTGTAGAGCAGATCAATGAAACCAAGAGTTGGTTTTTTGAAAAAATAAACAAAATTGATAAACCTCTAGCCAGGCTTCTCAAAAAAGAAAAGGGAGATGACCCAAAATAGATAAAATCTTGAATGAAAATGGAATTAGAATGAATCCCTCAGAGATACAAGCAATTATCAGAATACTATGAAAAATTATATGCCAACAAACTGGACAACCTGGAAGAAATGGACAAATTCCTAAACACCCACACACTTCCAAAACTCAATCAGGAGGAAATAGAAAGCTTGAACAGACCCATAACCAGCGAAGAAATTGAGTCAGTCATCAAAAATCTCCCAACAAAGAGTCCAGGACCAAAAGCTTCCCAGGGGAGTTCTACCAGACATTTAAAGCAGAGATAATACCTATCCTTCTCAAGCTATTCCAAAAAATAGAAAGGGAAGGAAAACTTCCAGACTCATTCTATGAAGCCAGTATTACTTTGATTCCTAAACCAGACAGAGACCCAGTAAAAAAAGAGCTACAGGCCAATATCCCTGATGAATATGGATGCAAATTCTCAATAAGATACTAGCAAACCGAATTCAACAGCATATAAAAAGAATTATATTCATCATGATCAAGTGGGATTCATTCCTGGGATGCAGGGCTGGCTCAACATTCACAAATCAATGGGATAGATCACATTAATAAAAGAAAAGATAAGAACCAGATGATCCTGTCAATCAATGCAGAAAAGGCATTTGACAAAATTCAGCAACCTTTCTTAAAAACCCTTGAGAAAGTCGGGATAGAAGGAACATACTTAAAGATCATAAAAGTCATTTATGAAAAGCCCACAGCTAACATCCTCAATGGGGAAAAACAGCTTTTTCCCCCGGAGATCAGGAACACGACAGGGATGTCCACTCTCACCACTGTTTAACATAGTGTTGGAAGTGCTAGCATCAACAATCAGACAACAAAAGGAAATCAAAGGCATCAAAATTGGCAAAGATGAAGTTAAGCTTTCACTTTTTGCAGATGACATATTATACATGGAAAATCCGATAGACTCCACCAGAAGTCTGCTAGAACTGGTACGTGAATTTAGCAAAGTTGCAGGATACAAAATCAATGTACAGAAGTCAGTTGCATTCTTATACAATGAAGCAACAGAAAGACAAAGAAACTGATCCCATTCACAGTTGCACCAAGAATCATAAAATACCTAGGAATAAATCTAACCAAAGACATCAAAGATCTGTATGCTGAAAACTACAGAAAGCTTATGAAGGAAGTTGAAGAAGATATAAAGAAATGGAAAAACATTCCATGCTCATGAATTGGAAGAATAAGTATTGTCAAAATATCAATACTACCCAAAGCTATCTACATATTCAATGCAATCCCAGTCAAAATTGCACCAGCATTCTTCCCGAAGCTAGAACAAGCAATCCTAAAATTCATATGGAACCACAAAAGGCCCCGAATAGCCAAAGTAATTTTGAAGACCAAAGCACAAGGCATCACAATCCCAGACTTTAGCCTCTACTACAAAGCTGTAATCAAGAGAGCATGGTATTGGCCCAAAAACAGACACATAGACCAACGGAATAGAATAGAAACCCCAGAACTAGACCCACAAACATATGGCCAACTCATCTTTGACAAAGCAGGAAAGAACATCCAATGGAAAAAAGACAGTCTCTTTAACAAATGGTGCTGGGAGAACTGGACAGCAACATGAAGATTGAAACTAGACCACTTTCTCACACCATTCACAAAAACAAACTCAAAATGGATAAAGGACCTGAATGTGAGACAGGAAACCATCCAAACCCTAGAGGAGAAAACAGGAAAAGACCTCTCTGACCTCAGCCGTAGCAATTTCTTACTCGACACATCTCCAAAGGCAAAGGAATTAAAAGCAAAAATGAACTACTGGGACCTTATGAAGATAAAAAGCTTCTGCACAGCAAAGGAAACCAACAAAACTAAAAGGCAACCAACAGAATGGGAGAAGATATTTGCAAATGACCTATCAAAGGACTAGTATCCAAAATCTATAAAGAGCTCACCAAACTCCACACCCAAAAAACAACCCAGTGAAGAAATGGGCAGAAAACATGAATAGACACTTCTTTAAAGAAGACATCCAGATGGCCAACAGGCACATGAAAAGATGCTCAACGTCGCTCATCAGGGAAATACAAATCAAAACCACACTCAGATATCACCTCACGCCAGTCAGAGTGGCCAAAATGAACAAATCAGGAGACTATAGATGCTGGAGAGGATGTGGAGAAACAGGAACCCTCTTGCACTGTTGGTAGGAATGCAAATGGGTGCAGCCACTCTGGAAAACCGTGTGGAGGTGCCTCAAAAAGTTAAACAGACCTACCCTATGACCCAGCAGCACTGCTAGGAATTTACCCAAGGGATACAGGAGTACTGATGCATAGGGGCACTTGTACCCCAATGTTTATAGCAGTACTCTCAACAATAGTCAAATTATGGAAAGAGCCTAAACGTCCATCAACTGACGAATGGATAAAGAAATCGTGGTTTATATGCACAATGGAGTACTACGTGGCAATAAGAATGAAATATGGCCCTTTGCAGCAACGTGGATGGAACTGGAGAGTGTGATGCTAAGTGAAATAAGCCATACAGAGAAAGACAGATACCATGTTTTCACTCTTATGTGGATCCTGAGAAACTTAAACCCATGGGGGAGGGGAAGAAAAAAAAGGTTAGAGTGGGAGAGAGCCAAAGCATAAGAGACTCTTAAAAAACTGAGAACTGAGGATTGATAGGGGGTGGGAGGGAGGGGAGGGTGGGTGATGGGTATTGAGGAGGGCACCTTTTGGGAGGAGCACTGGGTGTTGTATGGAAACCAATTTAATAAGTTTCATATATTGGAAAAAAAGGAAATTAAAGTATTTACATATAAAGAAAAAAATATTTTGCTAACTGAAGGAAACCAACAATTCAAAGGGTGACCTACTCAATGGGAGAAGATACTTGCAAATGATATCCGATAAGGGGCATTCTGCAAAAGGCAGAACGAATTCACCTAACTCAGCACCAAAAATACAATCCAATTAAAAAATGGGCAGAGAATCTGAATCTAGACGTTTTTCCAAAGATGATATCCAGATGGACAACACATGCGTGAAAGAAGCCTCAACACTGATCGTCAGGAAAATGCAAATCAAAACCACAATGAGATCCCCTCATACCAGAGTGGCCAGTAGCAAGACAATTCCTGGCAAGAATGTGGAGAAAAGGACCCCTGTACACTGCTGGTGGGCACATAAACTTGTACAGTCACTATGGAAACCAGTAGGAAGATGCTTTCAAAAACAATTACCATGTGATCCAGTCATTCCACTATTTACTCATACAAGTTAGTTCAAGAAAACATGTGCACCCCTGTTTATTGTGGCATTATTTACGATAGCCAAGATATGGCAGCCCAAGTGTCCATCCATAGATGGATAAAGGGGTATGTATACAACACAGTATTACTCAGCTTTAAAAAGAACATGCTCTTTCCATTTATAACAAAGCAGATGAATCTATGTAGAGGGTATAATGCTAAGTGACATTGGACCAAGAAATACCATGATTTCGTTTACGGGGAATCTAAAAAACAATCAACAAAAATAAACATTCATAGAACAGATGGTTGCCAAAGAAAAGTGGGGGGGGTGAAATGGGGGCATTAAAAGTACAAACTTCCTGTTAAGTCACAGGGTGAGAAGTGCCCCATAGGGAATACAGTCAGTAATGCTGCAATATACTTACAGCAGTGAGCATCTTGTAACATATACACTTGTTGAATCACGGTTGTATACCTGAAACGCATTACAGCTCAACTACAATTACAGGAAGGGCAGGTAGTTTTTAATAGTTATACACTGTCCTTTATTTACTCTATAGACCCAATGCATGTCCATGAAAATCAAGGAATCCCTCAAAAAACTAGACTGGGTCCTCAGTAGGTTTAATGGTCATTACCGGCAAAAACCTTCCTAATGTGCAATAAGAAAACATCCTCTAATCCAGATCAAGACATACAGATGGCCAAACACATGAACTCAGGATCACTAGTCAGGGAAATGAAAATTGAAACCACATGGAGTTATCACTTAACAGCTGTCAATGTCTATAACAAGAAAGAAACAGCAAGCGTTGTCAAGGATGCAGAAAAGGGAACCCTCTTGCACTGCTGGGAATGTAGACTGGTGCAGCCACTGAGGAAACCAGTAGGGAGGTTCCTTAAAGTAAACCTAGAATTGCCTTACGATACAGTTATCCCAGTGCTGGGTATTTACCCAAAGAAGGGAAAACACTAGTTTGGAAAGAGAGCTACACCTTACTGTTTACTGCAGTGTTTACAATAGCAAAGATACAGAAACATAAGAGTCCATCCATAAGTTAATGGATACAGAAGATAACCCATTCTGTTTGTATATACATGGTATATGTATTCAGTGGAGTATTACTCAGCCAGAAGAATGTGATCTTACCATGTTACAATATGGACAGGCTTAGAAGGGATAATGCCAAATAAGTTAGAGTCAAATTTTTACTCATTTGTGGAATTTAAGGAAAAAAAAAAAAAAAACCCAGACTCCCCAGTACACAGAACTGGCAGTTACCGGAGGAAGGGGGGGGGGGTGGTGAACTAAAGGGACTAAAAGTAAACTGAACTCGAGCACAGAGAAATACATGAAAATGCTAAATGATTATATTGTATACCTGAAACAAATACTACATTAGTTATAACTGAAATAAAAGAAAATACAAGTGAGCTGGAAAACAAAGACCAAAACCAGCCATGAGGATAGTAGGCCGAGAAAAATGGAAGCCAGAGACTGAGCGGCTCCAGAGGCCTTGCTGTAAGCCAGGTGCACTGGGGGGGGGGGGGGGGGGGGGGGGGGGGGGCTGTAATGCTAGTAGGGCTGGGGATTCTATTTGAAAAGTTAAGTTGGGTATCCTTTTCCAACCACTTCTAAAACCACCGTCAAGGAAGTTAAAGGCTTACACAAAAGGGAAGTTTTAAATACCATAGAAGAACGATCTTGTCTTGACCCTGGAGAATAAGTTTGTATTAGAATTAGGGTATTTGAGGTGCTCCCAAAGATTTTAACACATCAATACTGTAAAGACATTCCATTCCTCTAAAGAAAACAGCAAGAACATGGAGGTACTAACTGGGGAAATGGATTTTCACTTTAAGAGGTTTGAGAGAGAGCAGGAGAGTGCATGTGGGGAGAGGCAGAGAGAATCCCAAGAAGGCTCCACGCTGTCAGCACAGAACCCCAAGAGGGGCTAAAACTCACAAGCTGGGGGATCATGACCTGAGCCAAAATCAGGAGTCGGACACCTAACTGGGCCACCCAGGCACCCCTTTTAAACAAATTTTACTAACTTGAAGATAGAAAGCACACAGATCAGTACAGGAAAAAAAAAAAAAAAAATAGAAGGAAAAACACCCATTTAAACACACGAAGGACCAATGAATGGGAGGATGTTTGACATCTTACAACTTCAAAGTAACAGTAATACAGGTTTCTAACTATTAATTTGGCAAAAGTAGTCCAGTATAACCATACTACAGCCAGAAAAGCCCATTCGTGTTATTACTGGTGTGAAAGGAAATCTTGGGCAGAGGTCCCAAGAACTTCTAATCCTTTCACAAACTCAAACACGTACATCCCACGTGCTGTAACATCCCTCCCAGAGGAGAGAGGGTCACACGTGAGCACAAAACATGCTCGGGAACCTGAGCCCACAACACTCAGACTGTATGCAGGGCAGACCTCCGGTAATGGAAAACTGAAAACGCCACGTGTTCACACTACAGCCGTGGAGGGGGAGTACAGCTATACGTGAAAGGGGACAGATCGTGGGGTTGGGCACTAGAAAATAAAATTCAGACTGCACATAGCCTAACGCCAGTCATAGAAGATCAAAGGTAGAAGATAGACAGTCCTATGTAGGATGCACACTTTGATAAAAACAAGAACAAAGGAAAGACACAAAATCAGGGACATCCGTCCAGGTCAGACAGGACAATGGGTCTTGACCACAGCCTGCAAGTACCTTAGTGGTCTTGCCAATTACTTCTTAGATGTTGAGATAAGTATTTTTGTTGCTTCTTCTTTTTCCTCCAAATTTTTATTTACATTCCAACATGCCATTAATATTAAATTTCAGGTGTAGAATTTAAGGATAAATCACTGAAGTATTAAGTTTATTACACTTCCCAACTTATAGAACATTCTCAAATGCATTAGTCATCACATATCACACACACTAAGATTTTGTAAATGTATCAGTAACAACAATGACTTAATGTCACCTTTTACTATTTGAGTCTAAGAATTGGAGAAATAAGTTACTAAAAGTATGTTTTATTGTATAAATAGGTGACAAAGTAACCCCAACTGTATCTTCATTAAGACAAAGTTCTGATAGATTAGTCTGGTTATAAATGATCTGGAAAGATCAAGATGCTAAGAAATGCTCTCATAAAGAAGTGTTCAAAGTGAACTAATCAAAGCTTCTCAAATTATGACAGGGATTGAAACCTTGACACAAATTTGTTTTGACAGTAGTCAAGGGATTCCGAATAAAAGTCTATAATTTAATCACATAATTTCAAAAAAGGAGTCACAACCAGAAATACTCTTGCACACCACCAGCAAGACACCCAGTGGAAGCAGGGGATGGAAACAGCACATGGCAAGTGATGGAAGTTTGATTCTGGGGAAGGAAATCAGCCTAACAAATTAAGATCCCCCCCCGCCAAGGGCAGGAATTTCCTAACATGCTTATGCAAATTTTTTAATCTTATAATCCTGCCACCCACCATAGAAGCTTATCCACCAGATGTTATGGGTCCAAAATACCTGAAATACTCACTGAAGAGTATCCTACATTTCTGACACCACAAACCCGGTTTCAGAGGACAAGGCATTGCTGCTACACTCAGTTTTGTTTTTTTTGTTTTTTGTTTTGTTTTTTTTTTTTGAGTAGCAAAATACCTTCCAGTTTAGGTGAAATTAGACATTAGGTATTTGAGAAGACTGTAATAGCACACATAGTTGAAGGACTTCAGTCCATTTGGAATTTTCCAACTTTAGTTGAAAAACACAGTTTAACACTCCTTAGTAGGATCTTTAAGATTTGTAACTATTCCAACACCTTCCTCTTAGGGAGTTTTAGCCTTCAGCCTTACACAGGAACAACTGTAAGAATGCCCACCTACGAAGGAATAATCTTTGTACACACTCACATACACAATATTTGCACATGTGCATAGGTGTCATTCTTGAATGTGTTAATTCTTGAGTTGTGGTAATGAATTCAGTTTGTGTTCTTACCCAAAATTCCATTATCAACTCTCTATGCCCCACACATAGCATAGTTACTACTACAACTTAAATACTTAGTACATTAAATTGGATATTCAAGTCAAATTTCAGGGTTAGTGGAAAGAAATCTATAGTAATCCTTTCTCCAAGTCCTTGGTACTTAAGACATTGTTTTTGATTTAATTTTTTTTTTTTTTTTGAGAGCAAGCGTTCGCACACATGCAGGGGAGTGGCAGAGACACAGACACAGAATCTGAAGCAGGCTCCAGACTGAGCTGTCAGCAGTGAGCCAACACGGGGCTCGAACCCACAAACCGGGAGATCATGACCTGAGCCGAAGTCAGACACTTGACCAACCGAGCCACCCAGGTGCCCCAGTACTAAAGATACTTTAAAAATATAAACCCACAGGGCACCTGGATGGCACAGTCGGTCAAGCACCTGACTTGATTTCAGCTCAAGTTCGGGAGATGGGAGCCCCATGCTGTCAGCACGGGACCTGCTAGGGATTCTTTCCCTTTCTGCCCCTCCTCTTGCTCACACACTCTCATTGCTCTCAAACTTTAAAAATTAAAGGTGGGGGGGAACTGGAGAGAAGAAAGCCATAAGTCTAAGTCTATATATTAAGTCTGGAAGGAAGATGGGGAAATAGGAACCCATCTAGCAGATACAAGAGGGCATCCACAAACCTACGGGGAAGAAGGCCGATCTAAATGTAGATTCCTCAAAAGTTCAGAAACTAGGGCCCCTCCAGTAACATTGAGTTGATGAAGGGGGGCGAAGTCAAAAAGGTGGCTTTTGATGGTTGTGTGTTGACCACAGTATTCTTAACCATTTGGTCCAACAGAATTCTAGGGGTGTAAGGGCCTTTCTGGATGGAGAAAACACTTAAGCCAGTGATGCTGACTGAATCCTATAGGGGGCGAAATTCTCCAATCATCAGAAGCCCTGAATAGAACAAAGACTGACCCCTCCCCCAAGTAAGAAAATTCCCTCTGCCCTCAAACTGAGGAATTTTCCCTTCAGTGGGACTCAAACCAAAACCTCTGCTTTTGGGGGGTTAGGCCTGCCAGCCCTTGGACCAGAAAGTAAGCCATTAGCTTTCCTGGGTCTCCAATTTATGACAGATCTTAGGACTTTCCAGCCTCCATAACAATAAGAGCCAATTCCTTCTTATAAATCCCACGTATGGATTTCTATGCATGCACATCCTACTGGTTCTCTTTGGAGAATCCAAATACAAGTCAGGGTTGCTTGGAGTCTTGAGAAGCAATGTGCTCCTCGGATGTTTTCCTCATTTCCAGGCTCCTGCCCCTGCCTTCCACTCATGCAAGTCTGCGAATTTATTCCATATGAGGGGACAGAGGCTCAGGACTGGAAAACAGTCACAATTAAGGTCATGGCCCTCCTGCCAGGAGCAGTCCCACCTTGCTCACTGGAGGCTGCTGCCTAGTTCTTCCGAACTTGGCTCACCACTGTTGGATCGGGGCACCTGGGGGGCTCGGTCGGGTAAGTGTCCAACTTCGGCTCAGGTCATGATCTCACGGTTCAGGAGTTCGAGCCCCACCTCGGGCTCTGGGCTGACAGCTCAGAGCCTGCTTCCGATTTTGTGTCTCCCTTTCTCTGCCCCTGACCCACTCATACGCTCTCAAAAATGGGTAAACATTAAAACTTAAAAATAAAACACTATTGAATGGATCCCTAGATTTAAGATTACACTTATGAAGAACCTGAACCCCACCAAGAATAAGACATTTTGTTTCGTGAAAACACACGTTTTACCCACCAGATTACTTCATCATCAAGCTCAAGACTCCAAATACCAGTTTATTCTATTATTTTCATCTACAAATACTCATGAATGGCCCAATATCCAAGGAAAGTCTAGGACCGAAGTATAAAGCTTTTTAAGAGTTCAGGCAAGTAGTACACAACTTTATACAAAGAAAAATTCACAAGCCAGGTCATTAAGTTCTTAGAGTGACAACACACATCATTGTGCACCTGAGACAAGGCACTTAAAGACATTCGGACAAATCTCCATATTTGTTATAACGAAAGCTCAATAGAAAAACTGGAATACAGATGGACTCGAACAGAAGCACAGGTAACAGAAAGAGGGAAGGCACTTGAGGGATTAATCCTACACAGTTCAACACATCCACGTCCATGATGAGGGAGTGTGGGGCAAGCGGAGAGCACAGCACAAGCTAACGGCACACCCCTCCCCCAATAGGTGGGATGTGTGTGTGACTGTGACATTCCTCAGACACTCTTGGCTGCCCAGAACAGGGGAAAGGAAGGAAAGCAGCTGGTTGACCAACAGATCAGTCATGCAGGACAGGAGTCTCCAAGTTTACCGACAACTTAGTAACCTGCAAGAAAAAGGCAATCCTATCCAAAGCTTAATTTCCAGAAACCTACAGACTCCGTTTCCTGGAGCCCAAATATCACCCTCATCAAGATGTAAAGGGGGGGTTTAAGTGCTTGCCATGGTGATGTGGGAAACTAAGGCAGGTGAAAAATTCCTTTACTGCCTACAGCCCAGTGACAAGTCCTTGAAACAGAGTGACCTCCCCCTAGGAGCTCACCTGTCTCGATGAGGATACCTTGCTAGGCACATAAGGGAATCTTGGCTTAACATTATCCTGACTCCCCCCACCCCACAAGGAACCCGTAAGCCTACTTTAACCTACTACAAGCTTCCTTGGGAAACTTCCTTTACCTCACCCTCACCCCAAGATATATGTTGGTAATCATCCTCCAAGCTTAGGGCCCCCCCCCCATATACATCTGAAGGGTCTCATGACTGAGGTTTTCCTAAATGGTAATAAATGGCTTGTTTTCCTAACAATACCCAGCCCCTCAAGGTCCTGGAAACCTTGCTTCCAAAATACCAGAGACTTACTCTATCCTTAAGCCCTAACCTGACAGTATATAATCAGTTACCTGCCACAAGCCCAGTGCAGCTCGGTTTATAGGTTCTGTTCCTGGGCTTTTATAGTCACATTTTTGCACCAAAGAGGCCTTCAAGAATTTTCTTGGCCATCAGCTTGAAACCACCCTACCATCACCCCCAAAGCTTCATCAGGAACTTCCAAACGTGGGTGAAGGAAACCAACTAAACCCAGAAAGGGGAGCCTCAAGAGTGAATGGTTTCCTAGTCAAAATGGCTCACTCCAGCAACTCCATATTTAAAGCTATATACTTCCACACCAAGACACCTCAATGGTAAAATTCCAGGAGAAAGAAAAAATCTAGTCCTACTGAAGAGAATTACAACATCCTTAGATTTCTCAATAGCAACACTGGAAGTTATGAAATCATTTCCACAGTGTTTCCTAACAATGAAAAGTTATTTATAACTTGGAATTCTACCCCCAAACTATTAGTCAAGGGACATAATGGCACAACTATTCAGGAGTTTTATAACAAAACCTCGTTTCCCGTAGATTTTTTTGCCAAAATCTACCTGATGGGCTTCACCAAAACAAGGGCAGAGAAGAAACAGAGGATCCCAGAAAACAAAGTAAGGAGACAGAGAAACTGAAGAGGACATGGAAGGCAATTCTGACCTCCCATAGGCAGAATGTACAAAGATTCCAAATTGGAGGAAGATTGATAATCTTGAGCCAGGAATGCTGCATGCATTTGTATCCATAATGGTTTCCTTCCAATGGCCACTGAGAATTATAGTGAAAACAATTAGGGCTATGAATCTCAGATCTTGGATTGGAACATGCCTGACAATTTCAGAGGTCACCATGAGGCTTGCTGTTATTTTGCTAATCAGCTTCTTGGCCAGAGCATTCTGATCTCCAGAGAGAAACTGGCCAGAACTAAACAGCAGAAAAATATTTCAGTAAATACCTAGAGATGGAGAACTGTGAAGCATCTTTAACAGTGGCTTTCCCAGGACAACTGGAGTATCAATGTACCAAGACTGAGCACTCTGGTTATAGACGGTGTAGAGGGCTTGGGATGGACGCATAAATGGTCTCCATCCATAAATCAAGGTCAGAGACCAAAAGTGACCCTAATGACCATCTCAGAAACTGCCTTGTTTACAATCATGCATCATTTGTTTTCAAATGCAGTTTATTTTACAGTTTTGCTGAAATATTACTTTACCCCTATTGGATTTTATCTTCTAATTCTTAGCATTGTGCTTAGAGCTAACAGCATGAAACATTATGTGTGCACATTTCTTGTATGGGCAGGTCAAAAATTTAGACTACGTGGTCAAAACCTTTGAAAAACTGTTTTTGCAGTGACACAATGTACAAGTGTGTCCTTGGGTCTCCTCCCTCCAAAAAAAAAAAAAAAAAATCAATCCTCCACTGCCCTTGATGGTACCTTTTAAGACATCACTAGTCTGGGCCCAGGGACTGAAAAGTTACATAAGTATTATGAAAAGTCTTGAAAACGTTAGACCCAGTTGCTTATCTGTAATGTTGAGATGCTAAATCCCCAAGAGAAATGGATCTACAAAGAAGCCTGCATTAAGCAGAGTGAATGATTTACAGTGTGAAACAAGTAACGTGCAGTCCCTAGCAGATTAGTTTCTAAGACCATCTAAACCATCACCATTCAGTGCATGTACCAGCCACTATTTTTGCAAGGTTCTGGGCACAAGAAAAAGTAGCTCCTACCTTTAAGGAGAGAATACAAAGTGAAGGGGGTAGGAGAAGATTCCACACAAATGGAAAGCAAAAGAAAGCAGGAAAGCTCTACTTATCAGAAAATGGACTTCAAAACAAAGACCACAGTAAGAGACAATGAAGGGCATTACATCAGGATAAAGGGGTGAAATACGACAAGAGCATGTAAATATACTCCCAACAAGGAACCTACATATATAAAGCAATCATCAACTGAAGCAAAAGGAGAAATGGCAGGGGACTCCAACACCCACATAGGCCAATGGAGAGATCATCCCATTAACGAGGGAACGTTGGCCCTGAATAACACATTAGACAAGATGGACTTTATATACAGAACATTCCATCCCAAAACACATCAGTACACACAGAACATTCTCCAGGATAGAGGTTAGGCCACAAGACTAAGACTGAAATCGTATCTTTTTTGGCAGGTGGGGGCAGGGGAAGATAGGAAACTAAAAAGCAATTACAAAAAAAATTAACATCTACAAACTATGTGGAGATCAAATAGGCTAATGAAAAAATGGATGAAAGAAACCAAAAAACACCTGGAGTTAAATGAAAACAAAACTTACAGGATACAGCAAAAACAGCTTATAGAGGGAGATTCATGGCCTTAAGCACCATTTCAAGAGGGAAAAAAAATCTCAACCTAACTTTACACTTCAAGGAACAAAAAAAATGAAGTCCGTAGTTCTACCAGAGCAGAAGTGAAATCAAGAATGGAAAAGACCAACAAAAGAGTGGTTTCTCTCCGAAGGAACAAAATTGACACACCTTTGGTTAGACTCAGCCAAAAAAGAGGGCTCGAGGAAAATTACAATGCACACAAAAATACAAAAGGATAATACACCAACAGGTTGGTTAATCTAGAAGAAATGAGTAAATTCCTATACCTTTACCATCTTTCAAGACTGAATCACAGAGAATCTGAATAGACTAATTACTAGTAAGGAGATTGGAGTCACTAGTAAATTTTCCCACACTCGATAAGGATTCTCTTCAAACCCTTTCATAACAGAGAGGAACATTTCCAAACTCCTATGAGGCCAGCATTGCCAGGACAAAAACCAAACACGGACACAAGACCTACAGGCCAGTATCCCTGAGGAGCACAGACACAAAAATCCCCAAATTATCAAACCAAGTTCAATACTACATTAAGAGGATCATTCATGTTCAAGCAGGATTTATTCCAGGGATGCAGGGATCCAGGGTTCCACATCCACAGATCAGTCTGTATGATACCCTAAAACAAAATGATCTAAAAAATGTATTTCAGTAGATGAAGAAAAAGCTCTGGATAGAATCCAACATCCATTTATGTTAAGAAAAAACTCAAATTGGGAATAAAGAGAAAAAGCACACGGCAGACAAACTCAGTGGTGGAAAGCTGGGATGGTTTCCTCAGAATGTGGGATCCTGGTCTTGGTGATCTGCTTTTTACACCGAGTTTTAAGTCCTAGCCAGACTAATTAGGCAAGAGGAGGCATCCAAATTGGAAAGTAAAACTGTCACTATTTACGTATGACATGGGGTTTTATGTAGAAAACCCAAAGGACTCTGCCAAAAATCTGTTCAAGTAAACGGTGAAGTTGCAGGATACAATAGCATTCTACAATAACCTGTTGTGTTTCTATACACAAACCATCAGGACTTAGCTTCACTTGCAATTGCATCCAAAAAACCCACAAAAAGAAAAACATCTAGTAATAAGTATAATCAAGGAGGTGGAAGAGATACACTGATAATTTTAGGAAACCGATGAAATTGAAGGAATGTATTACATGTTCATGGGTTGTGAGAATATTGTTAATGATGTCCACCATACCCAAAGCAGTCTAAGATTCAATGCCTTGGAAGTTTTCACAAAATAGAGCCTAAAAAATTTGTATGGGAGCCAAGATACTGAATAGCCAGAGTGACATTAAAGCTGGAGGCATCTCACTCCCTGATTTCAAACTATTACAAAACTACGGTAATTAAGACACTGTAGTATTGACAGGCAGCACACCGCTCAATGGAGCACAGGGCCCAGAAATAAACCTGTGCATTTATGGTCAATTCATTTGCAATAAAGGAAAAAAAATACAACAGGGAAAGGACAGTCTCCATAACTGGTGCTAGGAGTTTATTTTGTATGTGGACAGCCACATGCAAAAGAATGAGACCAGACCGCTACGTTAGGCAGTACACAAAATTAACTCAAAGTGGATTAGAGCTCTGAAACCATAGAACAAGCCAAAACAGATGGTAAGCTCCTTGACACTGGCTTGGCAAGGTTTTTCTTCTCATCTGAGGTCACAGGCAATGACAAAATTCAACAAGTGAGACTATATCAAATTAAAAGCTTCTGCACAGAGGAAACACAAGGAAAAGACAAACCACTGAATGGAATATATACCAATCCTATCTGATGGGGGTTAGATTGAAGATACAGAACTCCTAGAATAAAAATATGCAAGAATAAAAACATCAGATTAGAAATGGCAGGAGTATCTGAATAGACATTTTCCCCAAGATACATACAGATGGCCAGCAGGTACCCTGGAAATGTGCTCAACGTCCCTAATCAGGAATATGCAATCAAAACCACAAGGTGATAGCACACCTTTTAGGACTATCAAAGACCCAAGAAACAAGTGTTGGAAACTTGTAGAGAAGGGGCCTTGTGCACTGTTGGTGGAAATGTAAATTGGTACAGCCACTATGAAAACTATGGGGGGCAGGTTCCTCAGTTAAAAATTGAGCTGCCATATTCAGCAATCCCACTTGTGGGGATCTGAAAAATGAGAACACTAATAGGATTACATGCACCTCGATGTTCACTGCAGATTTACCATAACCAAGAAATAGCCCACGTGTCCATTGATGGGTGACTAGATACAAGGGTATGTATGTATATACACACATACTTTTCAACCATAAAGGAAATCTTGCTATTCGCCAGGACACGGATGGACCTTGAGGGCATTAAATCTGAGCAGGACAAACACCATATGATCCCACTGATGTTAAGTAGAAGAGAGCTCCTAGATACAAAGCAAATGGGCAGTTACCAGAAGTGGAAAGGTGAAGGGGGTCCAAACTTCCAGTTAGGAATTACTGGGATACAACGAACAGCAGGACTAGTTGATTCTGTACCGAGTATTTGAAAGTTGCAGAGAATAGACCTTAATAGCCCCAGTCACCAGAAAAAGTCAATTTATAACCATGCATAGGGACAGGTGTTGAGAAACTTTTCCCCCCTCAATGTAGACACAGATACTGAATCATGCCATACAGGTACCTACACCTGTTGCAGGTCCGTTATACCTCAGAAAAGATGAGCGTGACAGATGTAGTTGTTGAACATGGAATCAGGCTCTAGTGTGGAGTTTTGGTCTCCCCTGAGAGGTAGAGTAGGACATATGCACTGGCCAAGACACACACACCCACACCTGCTATGGACTTGACATTCATACCCTCACGTCCCCCTATGCTGTCAGTTTATGTATACATTCTATTTTGAGAACAGAGTCCCCAAGTTCAGCATTCTCACGCATGCCCTGCAAGGAAGACCAATACTCCTACTTTAAGCAAAAGAAAACCAAGAACAATTTCCTCTAAGGTGTGACACCTGCAAATAGGTGCAGTTTAATGAGCAAATTAGCGAGGCGATTTGAAACCGTGGCCTTCGGTGACCCCAAGGGAACACAGCCCATATTACTTGCCAGTGAGAATGGGGTAGCCCGTAGCTCTGCTGGCGACCTCATCCATCTTTGCTGTGCTTTTCCAGACTTAGATTGCTCGATCACAACACCTGTTCTCTAAATACCAGCAAAATCCACCAACAGGACTCTAACAAGGACCATTGCTCAGGCAGCTGTCCTCCCCAACTCAGGCAAATCAGGTCTTCAAAGTGTGAATTACCCCTATGTGTAAATATTTGAGAAGTCATGAAAACTTGTTTTCTAAGTAAATTCAGTGTGAACAACACTATACCGTAAGAATTCATAGCAATCTCAGAGAAAATAAGCTTGATCTCTTGTACAGAAGTTAGTGTGGTGGATCCAGATGGTTCCATTACTTCTAAGTCTGAACATAAGTGTCTTACCTATCAGCGAAGATTGCCATCTCTGAGACAGTAGAGAACAATTGAAGGGAAAAGAAGTCCCACAGAACATCGGCGCTCTCCAGAAGAGCGGCATCGATACAGAATTGCAACGCCAAGACCGTCTGCACATAACGTGAGGTGACCCGATAGGACGTTCGTAGGAAATTCAGGCTTTTCCCAAGGAAAAGTCAACACAGAGTACATTCTTCCTCCCAGAAAACCGCCCCCTCAGCACCCCCGGTGAGTCAGGAAGATCCCCCGGGAATATCGAAGGTCTTGGTCACACACTGAGCTATAGAATGTCTGAGGACTCTGCTGCAGTATGCCAGCCGCCGTCAGGAAGGCACTCGCTGCATCCTCGTCCTCAGCAAGGAGTACCAACATGTGGTTTTTCTGCCCTTTGCTGGCAGCTGTCAGATTTGTACTTCCGTAGCGGCCAGCAGCACATTATCGTTCCCGAGAAACGGCACATCTCTGACATTGCAAGATCTGACCCACTGCCTTTTTTTTTTTTTTTTTTTTAACAGAAATACCTGAAATGACAGCCGGTCTTCCCCACCCCTTTCTGCACACAAGCATTCAAAACTAGCTGTGGAGCCAGTCAAAATTCACTCAAATGTTGCCTCAGATACTCTTGGATTACGAAGGGATTTGTACACAATGATTTAAGATTCTGACTTAAAGCATGAAGTTTCCCAGAACACAAAAGGAATGAAAAGAAACATCTTGATGTGGAAGCTAGATATATTCTTAATCTGCCAGTTTGAGTACTTCCTAAAATGGTCTATCACTTTAGTAATTAACCCCACTGAACACGGACTCAATAAAGACCGAGTCCACTAGGCACACACGGCAATAAACTGGAGCCCCAGGTCTACCAAGTACAGCCCAGGTTACTCGGTTTTTCCAGACAATATCGACAGCTTTAACTTGAAGGAGCTGACCCTTAATTTTTCATCATCCTGCCAAAACAGTGATGATCCAACATGGCAGGAAGAGGTCTCTATGCCTTCCATACAGGATCTGAACCGCCAGAATTCCCTTCCTTCAAATCATTTGTAAGTTGACCAAAGCAAATCACAACAGCCTGACTTTAGGGGACTCAGGTCATTATCAAGGCTTTTTAATTTGCAGAGTTTCTTATGGCTAACACATACCTCCTACCCCCTACTTCATAGGATGTAGGAACAGATCAAAGTAGAATGGTCTTGATCCCATTAGGACACCAGCATTAGTGCGGGAGCAATCATAGAAGTAATTGACTATACTTTACCGGCACCGGGAGGAGTTCATGGTCAAGACCCATCCTGCTCTGGGTTAATGCCCATATCCTCCACCTTCTGCTGTGTGCCCATGTGTTAGGTTCTCATCCCTCGGAGGCATTTAGCATTTCTGAGACTCAAAGTGCAACAGGAGAACTATCTTGGAGGGTCGGTTACTGCTGCCTGCAGTTTACTGCTCACATCCCTGCTCCCTCAGAGAGGCCAAGTACACGACTTCCATCCCGACATTTTTAGGATTATCTGAAAACCTGCATAAGAAAGGCATATAATTCCCTCTGGTGATGTGTAACTTAGGGACTTCAGTACATCCAGTAAAGCTTTTATCGGTAGTATAGATTAACTCCGAGGGTCTAAGGTTTACAGTACAAGTAACATGACCCAATTTTAAAACATTTTAGGTTTCAGGATTATAGAAACAAACCTGAAAATACTACAAAAGATCCCAAGGACTCTATGGAAGACATTATGGTACATTTGTCACAAGTAGGAAATGAAACATTCTTTACTAACATCCATAGGTTTCTTCCTATTTGTTCCTCCCTTGTGTCCTTTTTCTGTTCCAGGATCCCACAAAGGACACATTACACTGGAGTGTCCAGTCTCCTTAGGCTTCTCTTGGGTGTGGTAGTTTCTCACACTTCCCGATGTTTGAAGACCTGGGCACTTTTGAGGGGTGCTGGTACTCGGGAAGCTCCTTCAAATGGAGTTTGAGGTCTTATCTCAGACCGGGTTAAAGACCTTTGAAACCCATTGCAAGGTTCCATGTGGTTGCCATGACTGGTCACCATCAGCATGGACCTTGGTCACCTGGCCAAGGTAGTGTTCGTCCACATTCTCCCATTCTTTCTACACTCAAGTAATATTCCACTAAATACTTCTACTGGAGTTTAGAATTCTGCACAGATCTCTGCCATTTATATGTTCAATAACTATATCCCTACAAACTCAAGGACACTTATGTTCTACTTTGGTTTATAACTTAGTTGCTCAAATTATTCAAATTTGACCATTTGGAGGTTTCAGTTGGCTGTGTCCCTTTCATCTACTCAATGCTTGTTAGCACTTTCTCCCTGGAATTACAAGAGGCACCAGGCTTACGGAAACTCCCTTCTCTACTTTCGGGTTCAGCCATTTCTCTAGGAATCCCAGGATGCTTGGATTAGAGAATGGGATTAAAAATGAAGATGGGGGTCACCTGGGTAGCTCAGTTAAGCAGCCAACTTCAGCTCAGGTCATGATCCCACGGTTCACGGGTTCAAGCCCCACGTTGGGCTCTGTGCTGACAGCTCGGAGCCTGGAGCCTGCTTCCGATTCTGTATCTCCCTCTCTCTGCCCTTCCCCCACTTACACTCAAGCTTAAAATTTTTTTAAATTAAAAACATTAGGCATTGGACATGCTCATTGCTACTTAGGTTGCTTCCAGATTTTATTAACTGACAGCAATAGATCTATTCTAATCCCTGCATACACCAACATTTAACTATTTTAGATGTAGAGCTAGGCAGCAAAACATCATGCTTAGGGCTTATGTGTTACATGGATCATTCAGGGGTTCTTTGGAGCAGTTTATAGACACATCTGGCCTGTTCCCTGTGGAAGCTGGATCAGCAAGAGCAGTGCTTACAGATGGTGCCCTGGCCTCCAGTTGCAGATTCCACGATTCCCAAAGGTACTTAAACTGGTACCTCCCCAGCCCCAGGGCTTTCAGGGAGACAGACCCAAAGAACGTTTTTATACAAACTTCCATCCCAGGCTGCATTCTAGAAACACGTGCTCCCCACACACAAGGGAGTGGGCTTTTGTAGAATCTTCTGTCCCAGGCTGCATTCCATAAACACGTGCCACACACAATGGAGTATTTTCTGTGTGCCACATAGCCACCATGACCAGAACATCAAGGATACTTCCACAGCTGACAACCTTACAAGAATGTTCTAGGATATATTGTTAGAAACTGAACTCACTGGGAGGGGATGCTTTGGTATGAACAGCTTAGCAATACATCTCCAACCTTCACTAGGATACAGAAAGTTTCATCAAGATACCTTAATTTTAGCCTAAAATTCTCGGGAAAATAAGGAATCTTCTGAGTTCATTTAATCCTTTTCAGTCAACTCTCACCAGACCCGAGAAAGGTCTGAGAGGGTCAGATGGGAACACTTTGGTCCCCTGCACCAACATCTTGAACAGGCTCTAAGTGGCCCCAGAGGTCCTAGATAAGAATCACCTCTGAACGTAAGGGTGGGATTTTGTCTGAGCAGTAGAGATCTACACATGTCTAATACACAAGGAGTTAGGACACCAACCTTTCTTTCCTGTGTTTACCTTCATATGATCTACTCACACCAGTGAGAAGACAAGGGGAACAAGGCTCAATTATGTTCTGACAGTAAAATATAGCAAAATAGGAATAACCAAGGAGGTGAAAGACAAACACTGAAAACTACATATAAAAGTTGAAGATAACACACATGGAAAGCTATTTTCTGCTCCTACATTGGGATATGGTTAAGCTTTCCATGTTACCCAAAGTAATTTATAGATTTAACACAATCCAATGGGGTTTTTCAGAAATCTGAGAACTTACATGGAAAAAAGAACCCTAAAATGCCTAAGGAAACTTAAAAATAAAGCTGGAGGAATCACACTCTGATACCAAGTTATATCATGAAACTACAGTGAACAGTAGGATATTGGCATAGAACAGATCAACAGAACACACACCCCAGAAATAAACCCACACTTATATGGTCAATTATCTTATGACAAACAAGCAAAGACCACACAAGATACTGAGAATTCTGGACAGCCACAAGCAAATGAAGAATGGGATTGGACCACTATTCCACCATATGCAAAAATTAAGTCAAACAGGTAACAAGTGGGACTACATCAAACTATAAGGATTCTGCACAGCAAGGTAAAATGGTAAGGCAACCTAGAGTGATGTTTGCAAACTATCCGATAAGGGGTTAACATCTGAACTACACAAATAACTCAAGAGCAAAAAGAAGTCTGATTTAAGAGCAGAGGAGCTGAATAGTTTTATGAAGACCTACAGGTGGCCAACAGGTACATGAAAAGATACATAAAATGCGGAAGATGCAAATCAAGACCACAATGCTATCACATCACACCTGTCAGAATATCTAGAATCAAAAAGCAGGAAGTGCTGGCAAGGATGCAGAGAAAAGGGAACCCCACACACGGTTGGGGGGGGGGGGGGGAGCGTCAGTTGGCACAACCACTATGGAGAGGAGTACGGAGTTCACTCAGAACAGGATCCAACAGTTCCAATAATGGGTATTCAAAGACACGAACTTGAGGAGATACACCCACCCCCATGCTCGTTTGACTCACAGCAGCCATATACTGAAACAAGGACCTACTGGTGGACACATGACATATACACACAACAGAACACTCGGCTATTTGTGACAACACAGAGGATCTCAAAGGCATTAGGTAAGCGAAGCAGATCAGGAAAAAGTACATGATCTCACTTTTATGTGGAAACTAGAACACACACAAATTCAGAACAGATAGGTGTTCCCATAGGTGTGGGGGGGGATAAATGGGTGAAGGGGTCAAAAGGGACAATTGTAAGTGCAGCTTTATAGAAGTCACAGGCAAGTGACGCACAGCAAGGCTGCTAGGTTAGCACCCCGTTACGTATTGGTAGGAGTAGATCTTCAGTTTCCAAAATTTGTTACTATGTAAAGTGACAGGTGTTTGACTTACCATGGGGATCATTTTGTAAGTATATAAATATCAGATTGTGTTGAACACCTGAAACCAATCTCCTGTGTTTGTTATACCTGTTATTTTCCAAATACAAAACATCAATGGCAGTTATTCTCAACAGAACTTTCCACTGATTTTCTTCTGTTTCACCAATGCCTTAAGAACTTTAGACAAAAGGGATTTTAAGATATGCTATGTCAGAAGGCCATATAAAGATGGTCACAAAGGGATTAACCCTCTCACCCACACATGAAGTATCCATAGTAACTTCAGAGAAACAGACATTAAAACATGGAAAATGAAGGACAAAGTGGAATTTCACGGTCACGAAGAGATCAACTCTCTAACATTCCCAAACAGGTCTGCACCCAACAGAGCTCACAAATACACAAGGCAAAAAACCCTTAGAGCCAAAAGAAACAGACACAACCGCTCATCATAGTTGGAGGCTTGAACACCTGTCTAGCAACCGAGGGGTCTCACAAAAATGAAGATGGCAGGAGGAAGAGAGCAAGGGAAGGAGTCACTAGGCTCAGCTCAAAGACTCATTTAAGTGTAGATTATTCAGTTCAGTAGAACATCAGGTAATCGGTCCCTAACCTTACTCAAGAGGGCGTACAACATGCATTGTTACTGGAATTTTGGATGATTTCAGATGGTTTTCCTGTATAACAAGTGAATAAACTACTGTTAAGTATTCTAGAATTGGATACAGAAAAGTGTAGGATGTGACAGAGCCCAGATCTTAAGAACAAGGCCAATGCAAAGCCACTGTGGGAACACTCCCAGGCAAGGCCTCCTGTACACCCTATAATAGAAGCACCCCAGTATTTAACAGCCAATTCAGAGTGAGCAGGGTGGCCGCACGGGCTCCTCTGAGCACCAGTGTGGGTGTGACCTGGCCCCCAGCCTGTCACCAGCAGCTCAGGAGTGAGCACGGACTGGCCACCTGCCTTCAGTGAAGAGCCTCTACCCATCGAGTGGGAGCCCCCCCGGAATCGGAGGGAATAGCCTAGAGCCTAAGCGTAAGGGATACAAGGTGAGGTCTGTAGTCAGATTGCACAGTAAGGCAAACACGACCCTCATCTCCCAGGACCACCCTCTTGTGAGGGTGAGAACACGAATGCATTGCACAGCTCACACACCCACACCACCCAGTGTGAACCGCAGGTGTGAGGCCACACACCCGGTCCCTGGGACTTGTAACAAAGTCCCACCAACCTCTTTTCCCCCCACCCTCCAGCCCCATCCCGCTGTTCTAGGACCTCAGTCTGATTCCACACATGAGCTCACGCGGTCCTGGGCTTCCAGAACTGTACTCAAGCCAACTGAACCTGTCACCCAGGAGCCTAACTTGCAGGACAAGATGCACTCTATGTTGTGTTCATGTTTACCTGTAGTATTTCTATGAAGCCAGTTCATCCACGGGGGACAGGGTTTTGCCCCTGCCAGGTACTTGGGAAGACCCAGAGCTTACATTGTGGTTTTCCTAGCACCTCTCAAATGGCTTATGCACCTTTAGGAAATCTAAAGGAATACTCCCCATCCAGATCCTTCAATCTCCCTGTAATCCGCTACCATAGGGTTTTTTTTTTTTAAATTCCTTCTAAGGTTTTCCTAGAATCCATCTGTACATACGGACTAGGGGTCTTCTGAACCAAAAACATCAGTAAACCTTATAGGAGACCATTCATTAGACCTTAAAGTGAAAGCCTGAGAAGTTTTTTTTGGCTATAAGTACATCTGGCCCGTCTTTCATGATCCCGCTGTTAGTCCTGGGTGACAAGGTCACTAGACTCCTTTGGGCCATTAAAAGCCAGACCCCAATTCAATTGCAACACTCCCCCCTCACAGGTGAGGGGAATCGGTCACTGGTGAGGGCAAGGGGGGCTGGCTTCCTGAGCCCCTGCAGGTGTCTCCAGGAGAAGCCAGTGATGAAAACGTGGGCCCCACCTGATCTCCATGGCAAAATTCCCACTAGGCATCTGAAGCCTCCGGGAACCACAAAATCCCCCTTTTCGGCTCCCCGTTCGGTTTTCACCCTTGGGGACGTCCCAGATTACTTCCTAGCTCATCTGACTAGTTAGACATTCTGGGGTCTCTGGGAAGAGCACCCTCGGAGTAGTTTGGAGAAGGTGACTTCCAAGCTGGTAGGGGAAGTCACAGGCCAGCAGTCCTAGGACACCAGCAAGTCGCCAGTGCTTGAGGGCAAACGGTCGTCTCCAACTGCCCACCCCCCAGCTGCAAGCCACTGCTCCACAGGGACCCCAGGTCAAGGTGGCACAGAGGAGACCCTCTGGGGGTGCTTCCAGGGCATCCTGAATGCAAACCCGGCCACCCAACCACCACTCATGTAGGCCCAAAGCCCCCCCTCCCCCCACCCAGTGGCGCACAGACTTCAGGACAAAGGTGCCAGGGAACCCAGCAGACAACCGCACCCACGTTCACGTCCTAATGCTGGGACGCCCCACCTGGGCCTCCTGAGGTCCCCCCCCCCGCCCCGGGCCAGGGACCTTTCTGGAGGGGACCACAAGCTGCTCCAGGCAAAACCGGTGGGTAGTGTGTGAAGAAGCATAGGAGCCCTCTTCCGAGGGCACAGCGTGCAGGATAGGAGCAGCCGACCTCTGGTCTGAGATTAGATCCCAAACGTGTTTTCTCTAGCCTTTAATACTGGGACAAGTGGTGAAGATGAAGCGTGAACTGTTGAGCACTACACTGGTAACTTCCTGCTAATTGGGGGCAGCGGTGGGGAAGGGGGACTAGAGTTCATTCCCCTGCATCTTGGTGTTTGGCTTTAAGAGAGGAGAGCACCACGCACACAGAAGTGGAGACCGACCCAGGGAGAGAAAACTTGACTTCGAGGTGCCTTAGCTCACTTTTGTGATTCTCCTACACTCACGGAGTCAAACTAGGTATACTGGCATTACTAACCCAAAGTAAGCAAAATTCGAGGCTGTGAAGCTTTGGGCCCCCATCTACCCAGAAGCCCCCGTGGCTAATTCATACTGGCTGTCTGATCCTGGGATTGCCAGGCGTCTACCCAGAGGCTTGTTAAATTAACCCATTTGTTAAATGATCCCGAGCTCCTGTAAGTTGCCTAGGCCTCTCTCTAAACGCCAGGCTTTGAGCAAGATTGACTCAGACTAACATTTGCGTTCCAGTGAAAAGGACAAATCGATGGAATAAGTTTATAGCTGATGGAGGTTTCTAGAAGTCAGACACCAGGGGCCTGAGGCTGCAAGTGTAATATGGGCCGGGGAGGGCCACGGGTCAGCAGGGTTGTGAAATCAGACGGGGCCCAGGTTTTTATCACTGGCTCCTCCTACAGACGCCTGCGGGGACTCAGGAAGCCGTGCTCCCCATGACCCCACCGGTAACCGATTCCCTTCACCTGTGGGGGGGGGGGGGGGGGGAAATGCACTGGTGTCCGAGTTCAGGGGCTCCAGCTGGGGTCAGGCCCAAGGGGCTCGGGCTGAAGCTCTCCAGAGGGGGAAGGGCCTTCAGAGGGGCTTCTAAAAACACCCTGCAGAGTTAGAGTGGGGAGCAAGGGACACTATGGGCCTGGGGTCACCACACCCACAGGCCTGTGTGAGACCACTGCAGCCGGGCTGAGCTCTGGGATTCCAGGGGGCTCTCCCTGTGCCTCCCCAAGCAGCCAGGGTTCACAACCAGATGAGAGAGGCCACCAACCTAAATCTCTGAGCAACTGCAGACAGGTTTTTGCCATTTCCTAGGAACAGAAGGTCTGCGACACAGCAACAGTAGATCTGGTTTGGGGCAGATTCCATTTGGAACAGCCCAGTCAGCAGGGTAGCCCACGGAGAACTGAGGAGAGCTCCTGCCAGTCTAGCAGGCAGATCCGTACACAGAAACACTCTAGAATGAGAGGGGACACCCTTACCTGCTGCCTGTTTTCACCTGTGAGAAAAGGTTACCAGACAAGGATTAGAGTTTAGTCCTCTAGGGTTTTGGGATTAGACCCTACAAAAGTCCCCAGTGCGATTCTCGGGGGTAGGGGGGGCATGAAGGGCTCCCCCGGGGGAAACCAGGGAACCGGTTCCCAGTTACCTTCTGTGCAGCAAAGACTAGAAAATTCCAGGCTGTCTGGAAAGGCACTCGAAGACCCCCGGCGTGCCCCTCTCTCAGGGGCCCCCTACGAATTTGCCGTGCTCTGGGGACCCGGAGCAGGCCCACTGGCCCCAGGCCACCTGCACGCCAGCAGCGGGGGGATGGCACAGGAGAAGAGCTGACCAAGGCGCCTGTTCCTAGCAGGCCCGAAGCCAAGGCTCACAGTCCTAGCCCAGCAACAGAGGTCCCCGAACTGGGCTTCCAGGCGACTGGCACTGACCTCAGATGCTCGTGGCAACTGGAGACTCAGGGCTAAAGCCCAGCGTGGGGGTCCCGGTGACTCTGTCCTCGCGGGCATCTTCCTTCTCGTCTGCACCCAGGAGAGAAAGCAGCCACTGGGCCTGGTTTCTCTTTATAAGGGATGCACCACGTGTCAGAACTCCTCCCCAGAGGGACGGGCCGAGGCTCGGGCTCCACGGGCTCCACGGGCTCCACGGGCTCCGACCCAGGGGCCTGGGCCCGAGCACAGCGGGGTGGAGCCTTTCACACAACTTCTAACAAGCAGTCCGAATGGGCGTCTGTGTTACAGGCTCCTGGGGCCACGTGGCCTTCCTTTGCTCTGAGGAGGCCCCCACCACCTCCCCGAGGGGGCCGCCCTCCCTCTACCACCGCCAGGGCTCCGCCCCCACGGGGCCCACCCGCCCAAGGTGATGGTTGGTGGCCTCACCTGGGGGGTGAAGATTCAACACCGCAGAGGGGGTCGGGGTGCAAACCTCCGGTCTGCGGCGCCCCCTCCCGAGCCCCAGACAAGCTTCCTCACCTCTGAAAGCAGTCCTGATGAGAGAAAAGTGCGTCTCGCAAAAGCCTAAGTAAATTCCACTTTTCAGTATCTGTGTTCCAGGCAAGAGCACAGGCTGAAGTTGTAAAAATCAATCGGGAAAATGGCCCGTGTGTCCTGAGTGAAGACAGGTTTGACCCAGTGTCTTCCCCGCCCCCCCCCCCCCCCCCCCGGCCCGAAATGCAGGTGCGGGGACCTCAAGGGCTCCTTAGAACACTGGCTGGCTGGCATTCACAGAAACGCGTGACATTTTGCCTGGCACGGGGAGGGATCGGCACGTTTAATGTCACCTCGTGAACTAAGGCCAGAGAATATGAGTAAATAGTGTTCGTACGATGTCAAATTAAAATCACAGCTTCCTGGTACTGACTCACTTAAACATATTCACCTGTTCCTAATGGTGCTGGTTAATCCTGGCTGATTGAGTCCATCATCTGTCCCCTCTCTCTGGCTTTCTAGAAGGTACCCAAGAGGAAAAATGTGGGTGAAAATGTGAAAATTACATAAGACTTTTTATTCATTAACCTGTTGTGGTTGTTTGTTTTTTGTTTTGTTTTGTTTACAAACTGGTTTGGAGGTAATACTGTACAATTTGGTGGTAAACACTGTAATCTAGTTCTTGGGATACCAGGATTCTACAGAAATAGGGGTAAGACATGGCCATTCCCAACAAAAGTAGTAGACACTGGTTAACGTGCGTCCTAAAACAGATGCTCCCTGGAATGCTACATGAGGTAGCCTGACCTTGGCAGCTTAGCTGGGAGCAGGAGGGGGAGACGTGCAGGTCCAGGGCCTGAGTTCCGGTTCTGAGACGAGGCATATGCTGAGTCCCTGTGCGCCTCACTTCCTGCAGCCTCTGACACGTGGCTTTTCTGAGGACTGAACAAGAGGCAGAGGAAATGCTTAGAAACGTGTGTATTAACCTACCACAGGGTAACTGCTCAATGCACGTTGAGTTTACATCAATCACCTCGTCAAAGAGCATCACAACAATTGCTACATGTTTTGCCTTCGCAGAGAGAAAATTGTGACTCAGAGGAACTGGGCTTTGAAGGTCACACAGGAAGAAGACCACAGTGGACGTTCGCCCGGGTGCAGACACCTCCAAAGCCTGAATTTTCTACACGATACCTGAGAGATGTTTATGACCTTACACAGATTCTACAAAATTCTAAACGTTCTAAAGTTTTGGGCACTAATAAAATAACACCCAACTTCCTTCTTTAAAAAAGAACACGTGTACTTTGATTTTTTTTCCTGCTCCACAAAATAACCTCTCCCCCCACAATTATGATTTTAAAAGTATGTGTGGGAGAATAATTTGAAAGATAATATCAACGTCAGGAAGTTCAAACAGAGCAATTATGCGTGCAGTTTTTCAGGAACTCTCTGAATGTGAGAGTAATATTGGCAGCAAATGTATCACCCTGACATTGCTTTGAGAGTACTGGGAATTGCCCGGTACGGCAAGCGTTCTGTAGCACACGACAGCCCTGTGTGTGTGAGTGTGGACATCTGGGTAGTCAGAGGGACAGCCCCGGCGTCAGAGTGCTCCCCTCAGCTCTCCCCTTGGATGTCTAGATTCTACGAATCCCATTCTGCATGCACGTGTCACGACCCGTGGCTGGTGAGCAATGATTGCAGCCTTTGATTAATACAGGTTGTTTTGGCCAAGGGACTTCAGTGCTGAAATCCCCACCGGTGAAGGAAAATTAACAAAGCCCCTTCAAGGTCAGGCTGACAGTGCAGGTGGTCTGTCCAAATGCAGGTAGCAACTTGGCAAAAACAGAGTTACGCCCATGGCTAGGACGTGCTGGAGTAAACCAAGCCCGCCCTCGCTCCTGGGTGCAACGAAGCCATGGGATGATTTCTACAAAGTGGCCTCTCAAGAGTCCCATTTGTAAATATTTTCCCTGAAAAGACTAGATAATCTACACCAGGACGTCAAGCTACTCCCCTTTTCGCCCTAAACAAGCAATTATCTTTTGTGATTTTCCAAACATGAGCTAAAAACACCTGAATGATCAAAAGGTTCCAAGCCCCCAAACTGATCGCCCCACCTCTTCCCCAACGCCGTGCAGCACACGTGTTTCTTACCGGAATTTTCAGTTGGCAACACTTCTTCCACGGCTTACGAATTTGCGGTGACTCAAGAGCAGCACATCGCATCTGCGGACCGCTCAACACCACCGTTTCAGTTGCTGAGTTGAATTAGAGAAGACAATTGGGGGAAAAAACCATCTTAAGCGGGATGTTCTAAAATGAGTCTTTAATCTCGATCTCTTATGGTAGTCTTGATTTACCGCCAAACGTGGTGAAAATTTCAGATTTTTAAATTTATCAGCGAGTGGTTGGCCTGTGAACGTAAAATGACATCCTTGACATTCTTGAAAAGATCGCAACTTTTTTCAACCTTTCGCCGGTTCGGCTAGTTTGAACTCTGCTTTCATCACTAGTGTTTTTGCTTAAGTGGACAGATCTGGCTGCTTTCCATGACGAAATTAGATTCGTAAGCGGAGCCTGCACGAGGCAGTGGCGCATTCGCAGCTCGGCTGTTACGGCCAGCTGCAACGCGACAATGTACAAG
Organism: Panthera leo; assembly: GCF_018350215.1. Classification (NCBI taxonomy): domain Eukaryota; kingdom Metazoa; phylum Chordata; class Mammalia; order Carnivora; family Felidae; genus Panthera; species Panthera leo. The sequence goes on along the minus strand of NC_056685.1, from coordinate 1,880,743 downwards.
TGGAAACTGCTGAAAACAATAGCCTGGGGCAATTACGTACCAATAACCGCGCTCAGAAACGGCCACACCTGCTCCCCATCCATCCTTATTAACAAGCTCCACACAAAAGCACAAGTGGTAGAAAACAAAGTAACCATTACCAGCTGGCACGTGCAGGTGTCGAAACAAACAAACGTCACTGAGCAGGAGACCCGAATTCCAGAGAACCTGCCAACGCGAGTGCTCCAAGTCCAGAACTTTCCTTGACTGATTATGTTGGGACAAGGACTTTTCTTTTTCTTTTTCTTCTTTTTAATGTTTATTTATTTTGAGAGAGAGAGAGAGAGACAGAGCATGAGCAGAGGAGGGGCAGAGAGAGAGGGAGACACAGAATCCGAAGCAGCCTCCAGGCTCCAAGCTGTTAGCACGCAGCCTACCGCAGGGCTTGAACTCGTGAACTGTGAGATCATGGTCTGAGCTGAAGTCGGACAGTTAACTGGCTGAGCCACCCGGACGCCCCGGTTTTTATTTTCAACATTCAACAGTCTACCATGGTTTGTGAAGTGACAGAAAGAAAATTTAGGAAGAAAGCTGAACGGTCCAAATAAGAGCTTTTTATCGTTTTTTTTTTTTTTTCGTTTTTGTGGTTTTTTTTTTTTTGTTTTTTGAGACAGAGAGACACAGAGCGTGAGCAGGGGCGAGGTAGAGAGAGGGGGAGACACAGAATCTTAAGCAGGCTCCAGGACCCAAGCTGTCAGCACAGAGCCCAACGCGGGGCTCGAACCCACGAACCGTGAGATCATGACCTGAGCTGAGGTCAGAGGCTCAACAGACTGAGCCACCCAGGTGCCCCAAGAGCTTTTTATCTTTCAGGAACTTCTCACATTAGGGTTTGGAACGGGCCAACTTGCTTGGGGAGAGCAGCGAGGGGTAGCACCCATCGTCTCCCAGCTGGGAGGGCTGGCGTTCGTCATCCGCGCAGACAATGGCGTGGGAAGTGATCGGCTTGAATCAAACACACACACACACATAGACACACACACACACACACACACACACACGTCTGTTCACATTTCAGTATTTTCTTGATCGAGAGTCTTTCCAAGGGAGAGACAGGAAGGCACAGTATCGACCAGTCTTTTTTTTTTTTTGCAGCTCCCAATTTGGGTTCATTTCCTGAAGTAAGGTGTTTTGCTCAACAAAACGTGCTAAATGATACCACAGGGTCTAGCACTTAAAGAAAGAGCGTGAACGCTGGCGAAGAATCAGCAGAGGGTTAAATAAGCCCAAATTGATTAATTGCCAACGTGTGATTCTTTACAAATTCAATCCTACAGAATAGGAAGGTCTCAGAAACAGTTTTGTCGGATTCTGCACTTCTTTCAGGTGGGCAGGAGTGCCTCAGCCCACAGTTTCTTCTTCTCCAGAAAGGAAGGGTTGGTGATGTTGAGCAGGAAGAGGGTTAACACCAGGCAGGGAGAGATCAGGGCCTCCGGGGAGGCTGCAGGGGGCAAGTGGGAGGTGAGGAGGCAGCAATGGCAGAGGAGTTTGGAAAAGAAAACGAGGAGGTAAACGTGTCCCGCACCTGCCCGAGCTAGGGGCCATGCACAGAGTTGCACACACTTTCTGATCAGGTCCCAGTAAAAAGTCGGGGACAAAGTCCTTGGCGGCTGCCCAGTCGGGACCACTCTCACTCTTGACAGCTTTGTACTTTCTCTCAATAAGCTATTGCTTTGCTCTCTCTCTGTTGTCCATGAGATTAGTGCTTCGACTCCACGAGACAGGGACCAGCAGGTCTCCCACCCTCCTTAGCAATTTTAGAAACTGTGTGTGCACATGTGTGGGTGTGCATCTGTGTACAGATTTGTATGGGTGTGTGCATGTGTGTACAGGTGTGCATGGATGTGAGGGAGTGTGGGTGTGCATGTGTGTGGGTGTGTGCATGTGTGTACAGGTGTGCACGGGTGTATGTTGTGTGCACGTGTGGGGGGATATGCACGTGTGTGGGAGGTGTGCACGTGTGTGTGTGCACCCATAATTACAGAGTTGTTAGCGAAAAACAAGAAATGTGCTGTGTCCACACTAGATTGTAGTGACTCATGGACAATCTACTAAAATTAGTGTCCTTAAATCCAGATTTTATAGGAAAAGTGTAGAGAAAACAGTATTTGGAAAGCAAAAAAAAAAAAAATGAAGAAAGTGTTCATGGGAAACATCAGTAAAGTCAAAAGACAAGGGACTTCAAGAAACTGAGAATATTTCTATCTTAATGGCTTCATGCTGAAGGGCTGCTTCTCCTGGGAAGCCTTCCAGGGTTATCACCTCATTTGAAAGGGCAGATTTCTCACTCACCACTGTTCCTTTGATGTCCTTCCTCGCCACCATCACTGTTTGTCACCAGACAATTGTTTCTGTTTTGTTTTCTTTTCAGATGGTCACTGGCAAGTCTTTCCCACCAGAACACAATTGGGGAATAGATCTTCCACATCACTGTACCTCTAGTCTACAGGACAGCCTGAGACCTACTAATTCAGGGAAATGAGGAACAGATAACTGGCGCAAGCTCCCAGATCCCTCTACGGATTCATACCGACAAACGAATGAACCTCCTTTCCATGCATTAACAAACAAGGCACAGAAACTTCCTTTCTCTGCTAAAAATACATCTTTCACTTAGAAATGTTGCAAACCTCGCACCAATTATTTTGGGTACTCGTCACTGATGAAAGATTAGATTGAAAGCACGGATTCGCCAGAGTTTCCCATCCCTTCTGGGAGAAAAGCGATTTCATCATTTTGGTGGTGGCTCTGCACTGGGAATTTGCATGTCCTTGTTCAAATCCAAAACAAACGGAGACCAGCCTTGAAAAGTCCCTGAGCAGACATGCTTTTAGTCCCACAAAGTTTAATTTAGTTTATTTGGCAAGACTGATCTGACCTGGGTCATTCGTTGTTTATGCCACTGAAAATCAGAAGCAAAACTTAAATTGTTTCCCAAGGTCGGTGGGAGGTAACCACCGACCAATTCCCTATCATTTAACAAAATTCTTCTCACCTGTCACGGTGAGGCACACACAGCACCTCCTCACCATGCCGGGGTAGAACAATACACCCCGAGCCCCGCTCTGGGGTGCAGTCGAGTGCCCCCCCAACTCCAGCTGCCTTTCTGGTGCACGCACAATAAACTTCCACAAATTAGCACTTTAGTGACCCACTGGGTTTACTTCTGTCATTTCCGAACTTTTCACAACCTTCCAAGCTATTTTCAGTTATTGCTTTTTCCTTAAATCTGGACACATTGCTACTATGGACACCACTTCAAAAATAGAGAATTATGCACACTAAGTGCAGTATCTTTTAAAAGAATGAGTAACTGATAATCAGGATGCCATAATAAAATAGAGTTATATGTGATTTTACCAAAAACAAAAAACCCTTGTAATTTTGATACATTCATTATCGCTAGATGAATTTTGGTCTGTTTATGTATTTTGCTGTAATTACATTTGACTTAACTAACAATCTAAAATTGAGATCGTTAAGGACGTCAATCAATATATACTTGTGAAAAGTAGTACAAGTATGAAGTTGACTTGAAAGTTATAAATAAATGCCTTAAAGAATGTGTTCGCCTACTTTTAAAATATAATAAAATCATGATGATGATGATTTAAGCTAACACTTAACAGGTGTCAGGGTCTCTTCCAAACACTAATTTTTTTTTTTTTTTGAGAGAGAAAGAGTACAAGCAGGGAGTGGGGCAGAGGGAGAGAGAGAATCTTGAGCAGGCTCCATGCTGATGTGGGACTTGATCCCATGACCCTGGGATCCTGACCTGAGCCAAAATCAGGGGTCGGACACTCAATCAACTGAGCCACCCAGGCACCCCCCAAACACTACATTTTTATTGTTTGTTACATACACACACACACACACATATATATATATATATATATATATATATATATATATATCTTACATGTATAATTTTAAAGCTGACCAAATATTTGTATTACATTCCCACTTAAAAAATAGCTAAGCATTAATACAAATTTTAATTTGGTGAACATACTAATGAATTCAAAATACCAAGTTTAAATGTCATGCCTGAGCTGGGCCCCAGTGACTCATGACGGGGCATTAGACTGTGCTCCATTTTGGGACACAGATGTAATGTTGAGTAAGATTGAACCAAACTGAGCAAAAAGAGTTATGGGTCCACGTTGGCGCTCCCTTTCCTGATGCATGTGAGCAGGTAGTTAAAAGCGTCAGGATCTGTGAGAGGATTAGCCAGGAAGAGCTATCATCACTCTGTAATGAACAATAAATGTTAAAAATAGAAACCTTAATTCAAAACGTGAGTTCAAATTTACATGTAAATACACTCTATAATATAAAATAATCCTATCACATATCTGACATATATTACTCCGTCTAAATTATTTATATTTTGCTCACAAACAGTCCATATTCATAAATATCATGTTTGGATTGATTTATTTTTGTCTTTATACGCAGTCTGTTCTCCGAGCTCCAGGCTTTTAATTAATCTGGATTTGGGGTATAAATTCTTTGTGCCTTGATTAATACCAAACAGGCTTTATTTAATTAAAGAGACAGACTGGTGAAAGACATTTTAATCAAAAACTTCATATGCATATAGTACATCTGTATTTAATACTTGCAAAGGAAAAAAACCCTGATTTATTGTATTTATTTTTTAAATGTTTTGAATAAAGCAATAGTTCCTGTGATGAATGCCTTGGTGTTCTACTTCATCTTGAAGCCATCACCACGGAGAAGAGAAAGAACACAGAGGCCCCCGAGAAAGCCCCCGGCATCCTGACTCGCTTGATGAGGAGTGTTCTGGCATATCTCGAAGGAAGACATGAAAACAGAGGAGATTTTCTTCATGCCTTCTTTGTCGGTTCCCGGCGGCTGTGTTCAGGCCCTGTGAGGCCATCGAATGGAGTGGAATGAAATCCTAAAATCTGAGAAACTCCTATTTTTGAAATTCGTGATTTATGCTGCTGAAGAGGGGTGTCCTCTTAGAATGTTCTGCCTATGCCTGCCCGCTGTCCTGCACATGTCAGATGTCAGCAGAGCAACATACAGTCTCATGCAAATGCCACAACTTACTGCTGGTGGACTCTCACGGAGGAAGGCAGGACGAACATCGCAGAGGACAGCAGCCGTGAGACCTCCTGCAAAAACCCACAAGTACCTTCTGTACAGCTAGAAGCAGCGAGCTCCTAATAGCAGTAATGTGTATGCACAGCAATCGTGGGGGAAGGAGTTTTCTTCGATGTTCTATATTAGAGGGCCCTCAGATTTGAGGCCACACTTCTCCACACTGCTTCCCTACCCGGGGGAAAAGGATACCTGGGGCCACAGAGACAGAACTGGAGAAAATTAGAAATACACTAGCTTTCTAAAAAGGGAGCTTTGCTTTTTAGTGAATTAACTTAAATTAGCTAGAGGGTGGTTGGGGAGACACGAAGAAGATCAGCGTGAAATTTAAGCAACGAGAGTTCTGGTGGCCAGATTTAAGTCCACCGTAGCTGTGAGAGCACGTTTTCTTACGTAAACCAGGACTGAAGACAGCGCATAGAGCATCACAGCAATACTTCTTGGCAACATGTAGACCTAAGGTTAAAATTAGTGCCCCCACCCTAAGCGGTAACGCACTCTGTACGAGCACGTATTGTAGTGCTGTTAGCCATGGGTGGTTCTTCGAGACAGGTTCGATGTTTCCTTCCTAAGACTGTTCTACCAGAACCCCAAACCGGGCGGGCATGGTGGTCGCTACTCACAGAGAGGGACCCAAGGGACCAGCCAGTGCCCCTGTCACCTCTCAACTAGCGCCGGGAACAAACCCTTGAGGACATTCGGTGGATCGCGATGTACGCGTTTCCAAAAGACATGCTCGTGCTGAAGTTTGTCAGATGATAAAAAGGACGGTTGGGGGAAACGGATGGCTGTTAGCAGGCCGAGATCCTGCCGCTCTTTTCCGGTCAGTTCCCTGTGTACGTGTGTGTTTACTTTCCGTGTCTACAGCTGCTTTCGTCTGATTTTACAACGTGTTTGAACACTTGCCCTCATTAAATTAATTCATCCATCGTGGGGATGTAATCATTTCCAAAATCAAAATTGTGAGGGAATGTCAACATTCAAGGGAAACGAGGCCACTTCTGATTCAAATATTTAGAAAGTCCTGGAAAGTATGGACCCAGCTATGTAAAATTGTAGGAATTAAAATATTTGCGTGAAACTTCTTTCTTTGTGAGTTTAATGTACTCAAAGAATATAGGTGTGTGATCCAGAATAATACCGATATTAAATCAACAGAAAAGGAGATAGAGTTCTTTTGCCATTTTATGTGGGTTTTATATGTGGAAATGTGAATTACTGGGACACAAAATATTAATAGAATCTCGTTTTTCTGTACAAATGTTGAAATAAAGGATGTCTATATATCTTTTTTTTTTAACGTTTTTATTTATTTTTGAGACAGAGAGGGACAGAGCATGAACGGGGGAGGGGCAGAGAGAGAGGGAAACACAGAATCGGAAGCAGCCTCCAGGCTCTGAGCCATCAGCACAGAGCCCCACGCGGGGCTCAAACTCACGAACCGCGAGATCACGACCTGAGCTGAAGTCGGACGCTTAACCGACTGAGCCACCCAGGCGCCCCGTGGATGTCTATATATCTTTAATTGATGAAGACTGCACAGTTTCTAACCTACCAATTAAATATGTTATCTCTATTTCTATGCTTTCTCTATTGCCATATAATAATAGTACTTTGGCTAGTGAATTGAAATTTTGCTCTATTTTGTAGGAGTTGGTGCTTACGTAACTTTTTCGCGGGTGTGATTTGACTTTAAATTTGTTGTCAGAGCAAGTAGGAACCATCTGATGACGTTTTAGGAGCTAGAAGGGCAGCGAGCCACGGGAAAATATATATCTGTGTATCTGACTAGTTGAGCAATGTATCCTAGAGCAACAATTTGGGCTGGGTGTAACAGAAAATCTGACAAATGTTAGCTAAAAAATAGTTAATGTTTTCACACAACAACTTTAGGATAAATGACTTACCATGGGTTCGATATATCCGAATCTCCGATTATTTTTTCCAGATGTTTCCCAAGTCGCTGCTCCAGCACCAAGCACGGTTTACGGGTTTAAAGCAGGAACCAAGGGATGGGAAGAAATGGCACCCATGACGCTCGGTCAGTGCTCATCAGGGGAGCGTTTCCCTAGACATCTGCCAGCCCACAGCCCAGTTTCCATCTCTCTAGCTTGTAATGCTAACAGAGCCCCAGGCTGTCTTTAAAGAAGTGTCCTGGGGCGCCTGGGTGGCTCAGTCAGTTAAGCGGCCGACTTCGGCTCAGGTCATGATCTCGCGGTCCGTGAGTTCGAGCCCCGCGTCGGGCTCTGTGCGGACAGCTCAGAGCCTGGAGCCTGTTTCAGATTCTGTGTCTCCCTCTCTCTGACCCTCCCCTGTTCATGCTCTGTCTCCCTCTGTCTCAAAAATAAATAAATGTTAAAGAAGTTTCCTTATTACAGCACACTCCCCCTTACTTCTGATTTCTGTACTCACTGAGGTAAAGAATTCTGGTTCTTGAAATAAATGACGTGGTTTAACATCAGCAACTGTACTCCTGGCTCTCCTTGGAATCCAGTGTAGCTGGCCGGGCTCGGAGCACGTGCCCACACCCGGCCTCAGCAGCCGTGTCGTCCGTGAGTCATCTCTTCCATTGCCTGAACTTCAGAAGACTCCACCGGACCCTTCGCTCAATGACCCTTTCACTGTATCTGCGAGGCTCGGGGCAAGCAAAAAAGTCCATATAGTACACACCTAAATATTTATAGTGATAAATCAGGAACTAACTGTGCAGGGCATTTAGTCCCCTACCTTGACAAACATACAGCTATAATCTTTTAAAGGACGGATTCAACCGTAAATTCTCAGACCCCTTGCATTATGCCAAAATGTGGTAGTGAATGGAGGAACAGCCCTTGACCCCAGTAGCCGGCTCTCACTCTCCACCCCAGCTAGTCTCCCTTCTTCTCCCTACCCCCCCCCAGATTCCATCAATGTCACAAAGGGCCATGTTTGTCCATTTGTACACATGTAATCCCCATATGTATGCAGGATATCCCCTTATGCACACAGGCAAACCCTGTGTGGACGCATGCAATCCCCGTGTGGACCCATGCAATCCCCGTGGTACGTATGCAATCCCCGTGTGGATGCATGCAATCTCCATCTGCCTACCCTGCCAACAACACTTGATCTCCAAAGCCTGGGCTGCCGAGCGTGGATGTTGACCACTGGTCGTCCCTCCAGGAAACGGGCTGGAGAAGAGGACCCAGCATGTCCTGGCACTTGCTCAGATGTTTAGGCAGGCAATGCCAGGGCTCCAGCTCCCAATGGTGACTTTGCTTCATGCAGAAGGAGGCAGCCACAAAAGAGCCTGAGTGAGGCCTTTCCCGTCAGGGTCCAGGCTGAGGCCCATCAGGTCTGAGGTGGTTTAGGGAGGACCAACAGGAAGCACACACACACACACACACACACACACACACACACAGCACACGCCACACCTCTAGGCTTCTGTAGGAGGAAGATACACTGGTGGCACCGGCCCCTTCCACTTCTGCTTCTGCTGCAATTCAGCCACGGTGCCCAGCCCAACTGCAGGGATGAAGGGGAAGCCTGGTCTCTGTGCCCAGGATGGGGGGGACACAGGCTTGCTGCACACCTGCACGGGCAGTACGTCTCCGTCACACGAGGCCATGCAACGGCGCCTCCCTCGGGTGCTAAGTTAGAAGGGCAACGCTTCGAGGCATAAATTAAAGTTCTAGTCAACACTCCACACTGAGGTTCACGCAGCTGCTGACGCCCACCTTGGTTCAAGAAGGAGAGAACAGGTGTGCGACCCTGTATTCCTGGGAGGGGATACTAGGCGTTTCCCCCCTGGCTCTGTGGACCACAGCCCTGGAAACACATGGGCGTTGTGGCACTGTGGGGTTACTACTGGGTTTTTAAAAGATTTTTTCTTTATCATCCACCTGTCTTAGCTCAGGCTGCTATAACAGAATGCCATAGCCTGGGGGCTTGTAAACAATGAACGTTTATTCCTCAAAATCCTAGCGGCTGGAAGTCTAAGATTCAGGAGCCAGCAGACCTGGTGTCGGGTGAGGCTCACTTCCTGGTCCAGGCGGTGTCTTCTCGCTATGTCCTCGCCTGGCCAAGGGACGAGGGGGCTCCCTGGGGTCTCTCCTGTAAGGACCCATCATGGGGGCTCCACCCTTATGACCTCCCTCCCAAAAGCCCCACCTCCTAAGACCATCACTCTGGGGTTCAGTTTCAACACAGGAATTTGCAAGGGACACAACTATTCAGTCCATAGCAATAACTAAGTCATGTTTTGCTGAATTTTACAGTTTTCTTAGAGCTCTCCATTCTTGTCATTTAGATACTCTTCAGTGTACAGCCTGAGGAAGTGAGTATATGTGTCCATGTATATGCACAGACGCACACACTTTTATGCCCCTGTTCCTACTTATCTCCTCGTTCAAGAGAGATCGTTGGATGCGTCAACATTTGTGCACCAGAAAATGCACAAATGGGTATTTTCGATTGGATTTTTAAGTCCATGCGGATTGATTCTATCTGACCCTGGCACGTGACAGACCGTGTCCTGGATCATTTCTGTGAGGGCGGGGTCGAGCACCGCCACCTGGGGGTTCAGCGCTGCCCCCATCAGCAGGTGCACGTCTGCAGAGCCTCCAGCCAGAGTCCGAAGTCAGACACGAACACAAGCCCTTCGCTCAGAACTGTGGCTCAGGGGCTCCCCGAGAGCCTCCGGGGGGGGGGGGGCGTATGAAGTTTTTACCGTGGAAACACAGCGAGTACACACATAAACCTGAGAGGGAAGGAAAAGAGAGCAATTGTACAGCTAGAGGCAAGAGCTGTGTTGTTAAAAATCTCCCAGAGGACCTCCAGGCATACAGTGCTCCTGCCCAAACAAAGAGGCTTAACGTACTGTTTAACCAGAAGGATTGTGTCGGCTGTTCGCTCGGGCACTGACCAGAGATAGAGCCGCCCGAAAATCGTCGTCCAAACAGCTTAAAGGCACAGCCGGCCACACGTGGCTTCCTCCCCGAACCCTGATCCGGGGAGAACACCACAGGAAACAGCGGCAGGAGCTCACGACTCACGTCGAGTGTTTTCAGATCCCCACACATTTCTGTGCGTAACACCCTTGTGGTCTTGGATGACAATTAAGGAGACCGTATTCCCTCTGTGGGACATACTCAACTTGATACGCCCGCAAGCCTAGGACTTTTAAAATGTTCCCAGCCACATCCCTGTGTCATCCATAAAATACACCCAACACCTGCCTCAAAATCTAATCAGATGTGTGTTTTACAGATCGGTTCGTGAAAACGTTCTGCCCACTGGGCTTATTGCCATGGACAGCTCGACGCTCAAATCAGAGGCCAAGGTTGCACGTCCTAACCCTTTGTAAGTAAGTCACACATTAACTTCTTCAAAGTCATGTCTACGCCTTAGAGCACGTAAGGTGTTTACACGTGGCACACGGCAGAAGATACCTGGACTGGAGAGGAAGATGAGGAGTTATGTGACCGTAGCTGAACCAGAACGCAATACTGTGGGTTCAACGGGAGACCGCAGCATCGTGGGGGGCTCTTTCCAGCACGCGCAGAGCAGGGCAGGTGGATGTTACAGTGCCGGGGTTTGGGTGGGGTGGCCTGGAGAGTGGGGAGGGAGGGTGTGGGAGCCCAGATGCACAAGGGTGAACCTGATGAGTCGTGAATCTCACTCAGCGGGGTGGGGAAGGGAGAAATGGAGCAGGAGGACTGAGATACCACATCACCACGGCCGTCTGGGCCACACGGAAACACCGTGGGGCAGCCATACGGTCCCGGTGCGTGTGCACAAGGGAAAGGGGACAGGGGTGCCTGGGACACGCAGCTCACCACCTGCCTCTTCCCCCGTCGTGGACTGGTACCCTTACCACGGAGACACCACGAAGAGCCTCCAAGAAGAAGGAAAGGGAAGAAACAGTAGGCCTGGGGCCCCGGAGCACACGCTCCTACTTTGCCCCGTGAATAAGATGTGTGTCTTTAAAAACTATACAACTGTGTGATTTCACAATGACAGAGTGCGTCCCTGGTCCGCTCTCATGGTGATATAACAGTTCCAATATTCTGACACAGAAAATACAAAATGTCGCTAAAAAGCATAGGCGGGCCCCTTCCGGCTCTAATCCGTAGGGATAGATGCATATGTGCGGCCGCACGATTATCAGCGAGATATGTGAATGGTTTACAGGGGTGAGTGAGGCAGGGCTAGGAGATGCCTCATCCTCACTGGCCCTCCCGTGCCCACCCCAGAGGGGTCTCTGGTGGGATCCACACACATTGGAGACACGGGCTTCCGAGGCGTGTACCTCGTTTCGCTCCGTGTGAATCAGTGACCCGGCGTGCACTTGCCAGGAGCAGTCAGCAGGTGGCCAGAGGGGGGAGAAGGCAGGGGTGATGCTCTCTGGTTCTGGGCCCACCTGCTCCGGTGTTCCTGAGTTCCGCAGGAAGACCCAGTGTCTTCGTGACGAAGGTCATTTCTACTCCAAGGCAAGGAGACTGCTCTCTTGTCACTTGCAACCCCAGAAATCCTACAAATATGGCCCATTAACCAAGAAAACAAAACAAAACACATGTCACAACACTCGGAAAATAATCGTCATTCTAGAGATTTAAACCCTCTTAAATCAGAACAGAGAGCAGGCTGATTAAAATGAAAAATCCGTGTTTAAAAATTCATTTTTATAAAGACGCTGTCCGTGTTTCTCCTGGTTCATCTACATATTCCAGTAAGGCCCAGAAGATTCACTCCTGCGTCGGCCAGGGCCCACCGGGGCTGCACACGGACCCGCAGGCTCGGGTGGGCTCCACAGTATGTACTCAGGGTAGGTGACAGTAAAGGAAGAGGGCACGATTCAGCCAGAGGAAGAGAGCAAGGCAGTCCCCGGGGTGGACACTCACTTTCTCGGCCCCGGGGCTGGGCAGCGTCCACACACATCGCCAGGAACTAAGTGAGGTGTCCCGGCTTCAAGGGGGGCCAGGGGAGGGTGTCGATGAGGGCTTCTCTAACCTTGTGTGCAGGCAGTCAGGCAGGCTGTGTAGCCAGTTAAACCGGGTAAACATGAGTCTAGACATGCAGAAACAGTGAGGCGATGTGGCAGGGGGCCTCCAGGGAGGTCTCTGACTGTAAGAGCCATATTCCGGATCGACAGCTAAGCCCCTTCATCTCTACCTTGGGCAGCACGAGCGCAAGGAGGCCGGACACCCCTGCAAGTTAAGTGTAGACGGATGGTTCATTTTCTGTGCCAACTTGACCATGTCACGAGGTGCCCGCATATCTGGCTGAACATTACCCTGGGTATGCCCGGGAGGGTGAGTCAATGTCCGTAAAGCAGATGCCCCACGTGTGGGGGTCCTCATCTAGTCCACTGTGGCCCTGGACAGAACAGAGGTGAGGAAGGAGGAGTTTTCCCCTGCGTCTGCCTGAGCATCTGAGCTGAAACGTCAGTCTTCTCCTGCCCTCGCACCGGGGCTCGCCCATCGGCTGCCCTGCTTCCCAGGTCCTCGGACCCACGGTGAGTGACACCACCAGGGTCTCCAGCTTGCAGAAGGCACCTCGCACAGAAAGACTGCGACGCCATTTTTGCTAAACTGAGTCTCTAATACGGGATATTTATCCCACGTACTAAGAAATGTCACCTCAAGAGTCTGGCTAAGGAAAAAACTGCACATACGTTGACAAATTTACTTATTTTTTGTAAAAATTTTTCAATGTTTACTTATTTTTGAGCGCGAGAGAGAGACAGAGCATGAACGGGGGAGGGGCAGAGAGAGAGGGAGACACAGAATCTGAAACAGGCTCCAGGCTCCAAGCTGTCAGCACAGAGCCCAACGCAGGGCTTGAACTCATGGACCGTGAGATCATGACCTAAGGCTCAGCAGACTGAACCCCCCAGGCGCCCCTACGTTTACAAATTTAGATGTTTAGAATTTCATGGGCCTTCTCAATAATATTCCATTCTAGTACAGAATGTACAATTATCAAAACATACAATTCTTTCATTGAAAACACAGTTCCAACGAAACATTATCCCCATAAGTGAGAGATCACAAGTGACAGAGCATCTCGAAGTGAAATATCACACACCTTTGAGCTTTCCCCATGGAGTGAAAGCAACCATTTGGTCCATGCTTTGACCTTGTTTGGATGAACTACCATATTTTTCCTTTTTGCAAAGTTTGATTTTAGTATTCCAGGGGACAAAACCGCTCCAAGTGGTAAAGTGTTTTGGAGTCAGTTCATCGAATACTTGGATTAAATAATTCCCCTATTTTGACTGAAATGCAAAAAAAAAAAAAAAAAAAAAAAAAAAAAAAAAATCAGTGTTTAGTGTTTAGTTCTGAATAATAGTAATAGAAAAATGATGTCATTGTAGGAAACTGCAGAAAGGTGGTCGTTCCTCACGTGTATTTCACACACTTTACCCCAGGTACGCAGAGATGCCCACCCTGGAATTTCAGCCTGGCAGGTTTCTGCACCCTGTGTCTTTCCAGCCGCCACCAGCAAAGGCCTTAGCATGGAATGCCTCCCGCCCCCAGGGGCCATAGCTGCTCACGTAGGAGAGCGCTCTGTTTTATCCGCCAGGATCCCACTTGCTCCCCTAAAGGGGAGGTGCTCCTCCATTAGTGGTGTAGAAAGAGAAGCTGGTCATTGTTGCTTGTCATTTGGGTTTAGCCATGAGTTAAAGCGATATCTTAGTCCGCTATAACAAAACACCACAGGCTGGCGGCTCAAAGAACACATGTTTACTTGTCACAGCTCTGGAGGCTGGACATCGGAGATCAAGGTGCCTGCAGATTCCAGATTCCATTCCTGGTGTGCCTGTCTTCCTGGCAGACAGACGCCTCCTCTTGTCTCCTCACTTGGAGAAGAGAAGGACCTCCATCCAGACCCTTTCTCATCTTTTTTTTTTTTTAATCTTTTTTTTAAAATTTTTTTTTAACATTTATTTATTTTTGAGACAGAGAGAGACAGAGCATGAATGCGGGAGGGTCAGAGAGAGAGGGAGACACAGAATCTGAAACAGGCTCCAGGCTCTGAGCCGTCAGCACAGAGCCCGACGCGGGGCTCGAACTCACGGACCGCGAGATCATGACCTGAGCCGAAGTCGGCTGCTTAACCGACTGAGCCACCCAGGCGCCCCGACCCTTTCTCATCTTGTAAGGGCACCGATCCCATCCTGGGGGCCTCACCTGCACAGTCTCATCTAATCCTACTCTCCTGCCAGACGACCTGCTTCCAAACACCATGCTTTGGGGGTTAGGCTTCTACACGTGAATCTTGGTGGGGGAAACACGTACTCTGTCTAAAACAAGTGAGAACACTCTTCCCTCCTTACAGATTTTAGTGGCAGATTTGGAGAGAACAAGTCGGAGGCCCTCCAAACCCGTTCTGGATTACGACAATATACCCTCGGCGCTCAGAGTTAAGCTGGAAAACCTGGATGTGTATTAAACGCAAGTGTGCTACGGTTTTCACCAAGGAGCCCAGAAAGTGCAGTGACCACAGACGCCCTTCCAGCTGGGATGGGGGAGGCGTTCCGTGTCCTGAGGAAAATCCAGCACAGCACCTAGTTCGACTCTGTCATCACCACAGAGGACTAAGTTGAATTCAGGATCATACATGGCGTGTTAAAAGATGGAGAGGGGCGCCTGGGTGGCTCAGTCAGTTGAAAGGCCAACTCTTGATTCTGGCTCAGGTCATGATTCCAGGGTCGTGGGATCAAGCCCTCCATCAGTCTCTGTGTTGAGCGTGGAGCCACCTTGGGATTTTCTCTCTCTCCCTCTCTCTCTCTCTCTCTCTCTCTCCCTCTGCCCCTCCCCTGCTCACTCTCTCTCTCTAAAATAAAATGTATATATATTTAAAAATAACAATCTAAATTCATTACATACATTAAAACCAAAAGCAAGGTTGACTTTACAAATGTCACCGAGCGTTATGTACCCTCACCGGTCCCTCCCACACGGACACTTTGTTGTAGATTTGAGAACAAAAAGGAGCAGGGCCTAATCTGCTCTACTGTGTCCTAGTCTCTGTGGCATTTCCCAATTCTGGAAATGTAACTTAAACGCAGGGTGCACATACCACAATTTCTTTATCCATTCATTTGTTGCCAGACATTTAAAGCGTTCCTCTATCTTGACGACCGTGAGTAACGCTGCAGCAAACACGGGGGCGCAGACAGCTCTTCGAGGTACCGGTTTCATTTCTGCTGGAAACGTGCCCAGGGGTGGGGTTGCTGGGTCATAGGGTAGCTCTAGTTTCAACTCTTTGCGGAACCTCCGTGCCCTTTTCCACAGTGGCTGCAACAGTTTGCATCCCCACCAATAGCTCACAAGGGTCCCTTTCCTCCACGTCCTCGCCAACACTTGTTATTGTGTCAATAATAGCACCTGACCGGGGTAAGGTATCATATATGGAATGAAATATTATTCGGCTTTAAAAGAGGAGATTCTCTCATCTACAGCCGTATGGATGCACCCAGAGGACATGATGTTAGTGACATAAGTCAGACAGACGCAGACAGAAAGAAAAAAAGCATGATCTCACATGTGGAATCTTTAAAAAGTCAAATACAAGGAAGCAGAGAGGAGAAGGCTGGTGACCAGGGGTGGGGAGGGGGAGAAGAGGGGAGGTGAGCAGGAAGTTGCAGCTCTGTAGGGCGAGAAAGGTCAGAGGTCTCACGCACACCATGAGGACTGCAGTTGGGAATCCTGTTCTGAACACTGGAAATGCTAAGAGTGGATTTCGGGTGCACTCATCACACACACACACAAAATGTGTATGTATATTGCCATCATGTTGTACAATTCAAGTGTTTTTTTAATGTTTATTTTTGAGAGAGAGAGAGAGAGAGAGAGAGAGAGAAACAGAGCATGAGTGGGAGAGGGGCAGAAAGAGAGGGAGACACAGATTCCGAAGCAGGTTCCAGGCTCTGAGCTGTCAGCACAGAACCCGACACGGGGCTCGAACTCACGAACCGTGAGATCATGACCTGAGCCAAAGTCGGTCGCTCAACTGACTGAGTCACCCAGTTGCCCCTGGGCACTTTAATTTTACAATTTCTATTAAAAAGTTAAACAAGGCAACTTTACAAGAGCAACAGAAAAAAAAAAACCACAAAAATATAAGCAGTGCAATAGCTAAACAATTAACTACATTTTAAATGCATTCCTTGGTCTTTAGCTGGTAATAATTTGTTTTAATGTAGATTACATTTTCCCATTTAATGGGGAAGAAAATTTAGATTTTGCAAGAACAACTTATGTTGGTGATATTCCATGAAGAATCTTGCCAGGATTTCAGGGGAGATGGAAAATTACCAAAATCAATGAAATCAACATTTACTTACGATGGAAATCATGGTGAAACCTTTCCTTTCATATTTGTTTCTATTTTTGTTCTGTGCACACATGAACATCTCGGTCTCAACAGAGCTATTCTACACCAGTGTCCCTGTGTTGATAAGATTCACAGGAAGAACGCTGGATGAGGAAATGTGGGTGTTGGTCCCAGCCCGTCTCTGCTGCTCTTTGGCTGTCTGTCCGTAGCTCCCCTGCTTAATCTCATCGTCCCGCCTTAAATATGTGTCGACGTCCCCAGAGTTATGCCTCCTGCCCAGGCTTCTGTGCAGACCTCCAGACTTTACATCCAGCTACGCACTCAATATTCCCGTCTGGACTTGGACAGAAGTTTCAAATCAACACGTGCCACGGTGAACCTCTCACCCGTCTCCTCTCTTGAACTTGTTCTGCCCGGGGTCTTCAACATTTCAACTCTTCCAATTCTGCCTTTCAATTCCTTGAGGTCTCCCCACCCCAAAGAAAACTGTGTTTTCTTTCTTTCTGTTACACTCAACCCTTCAGGAAAGCCTTTTTGCTGAATCTTAAACATAATTCCAGAATCTGGTCACTGATCTGAAAGCCACCATCATATGTCACTTGGCTTACTGCATTGGCTTCCTCCTTGAATGTCTCAGCTCCTTCCCTCCACCCGTGACAGTGTGCCCTCTCCAGGCAAGAGCCAGAGTGCTCACAGTCCCAGAATGTCCCCCATCTTGTCTGCAATAGAACTGAAGTCCTCAGGATGGACTGACACCTGTGTCACCTTGCCTGCCCACTGTCCTCTGAGCCCTTTCTTGTTGCTCCTCCCCTCGTGCCCTGCTCCAGTCTTACCGGCTTCCTTGTTGTACTTCAAACACACCAAACCACTCACTCCTGCCTTAGGGATGCACCGGGGGTATGTATGCATCTTCTCACAGATAACCATTTGATGGATCCCCTGTCCTTCGTTAAATCCTGTATCAAGTCTCAACTCTCAAAAAGTCCTGTGCTAACCATCCTACTTAATCTGGAAGACGTCCCTTCTCCCAAGCCTACATCCCTAATCCTCCAGACTCTTCGTGCTTTCATTTTCCATTACACTTCCTATGTTCTAACATCATTTACAAACAAAGTGTCTGTCACGCTCAGAATTCGTTATGTGTCCGCCCTGCTAGGGTGTAACATCTAGGAGAGCTCATGCCTTTTATGAGAATTTCACTGATACTTCCCAAATGTTTAAGATTATGTTTAGCACACTGCAGGAACTCAATAAATATATGTTTGTAAAAGTGACTGAATAAAAGAATAAATGAGTGGATTTGCCAAGAATTAGCTGTCTGACTTAGATAACTTCTTCTTCTCATCCAAATAAAAAAACAATAATAATATCACAACAGACTCAAAATATACTTAAGCATAACAAATAAAATAATTGCATAAGTGATTTAAAATTTTTAAGGAAAACACAATAGAAATGCAGGGTCCTATTTTTAAGTTCAGCTCACTCTCCTGTTGAATATGGTCCCATGTTGACAAGCTCTAATTCAGGTTGAGGAAGGTAGGAAGACACCATAAGGGAAATTTCCGGTGTGCTTAAGGCATCCGGAGGCACCCTGATTCAACAACACTCAGGAGGCACCTGATTCAACCACACTCATGGTTTGGATTACCTGAAGGAGCACAGCAAACTTAAATATAACAACCATACAAAGAAGTTTAAAATTCTGTTAATACTTATAAATCCCCGGCCCACAAATATCTGTAATTGTGGTCACACCTAACATCGATCTACCATTTTTACTTTTAAATTCATTTAAGGATTTTTAAATAATTTTTTTTTGTTTCGGAATAGTTGTATATTTACAGCATTACTGTGGCTATATTACAGAGCCCTCACACAGCCTCCACCCAGGTTCCTCTGTTATTAACATCTTATGTTAGTAGGTACGCTTTTCAAAATTAGTTGACAAAAATGAATATATTATTATTCAATAAAGCCAGTGATTCATTCAGATTTCCTCAGTTTATTATTTTTTTAAGGTTTTATTTATTAAAAAAAAATTTTTTTAACGTTTATTTATTTTTGAGACAGAGAGAGACAGAGCATGAACGGGGGAGGGGCAGAGAGAGAGGGAGACACAGAATCTGAAACAGGCTCCAGGCTCTGAGCAGTCAGCACAGAGCCCGACGCGGGGCTCGAACTCACGGACCGCGAGATCATGACCTGAGCCGAAGTCGGCCGCTTAACCGACTGAGCCACCCAGGCGCCCCAAGGTTTTATTTGTTTTTGAGAGAGCACAAGCAGGGGAGGGGCAGAGAGAGAGAGGGACAGAGGATCTGAGGCAGGCTCTGCACTGACAGCAATGAGCCGAACGTGGGACTCGAACTCACAA